>NC_137656.1:11013315-11613315 GCF_963422515.1 Blennius ocellaris
AAAACAGCAAATAAGTAGACAAATAATCAGTAAACCTTCTGCACATGCACATGAGAAAAGGCCAGGAGACTCAGTCTCTCTTCCTCTCTGAATGCAGCCTGAGACAGATTCCACTCCAAAAACATCCTGACCTGACTCAGCTGCTTTGAGATGCCACCTTCCTGGATAAACGGGAATGTGCATAGACTCCACAAACATGTTTTGCTTGAAATTGCAGCTTTGCTCTTACCATCAGCAGGTATCCACTGGCAACACGTATAACACTGACGTCAGAGAAAGATTTGAGGATATCTTCCAGAGTGGTGGTTGTGAAGGTCAAAACTTTCTGGGAGGAATTCGCAGCCACACTGTGTAGCACTGCCTAAAATGACAGAGAGAGAGAGAGAGAGAGAGAGAGAGAGAGAGAGAGAGAGACAGAGAGAGACAGAGAGAGAGAGAGAGAACATAAATTCAACAATTAACCAAAACAAAAATAAAGCAGCAGAAAACACAGCAACAGTTTCTAGCTTCTTTGTTGTTGTTTTTTTTTGTTGTTTTTTTTAACAAAATGAGATCGTGAGCAAGATTTGTGGAGATAAAAAGCATGGTTTCTTTAAGCTCCCTGTTTTATGTGCTCTGCGATCACGATCTGTGATAAGCCCCTGATGATCTCAGGTGGAAGCTATCCGCACAATGCTCGACTGAGACTACCTTGAGGGTGCAATTTGTGATTGAGGAACTTGTTTAGATCTGAACTCTGGAACTAAATCGCTGTTGAAATAATCACAGGAAATAGAAGGATGTCATTAAATTGATGGACATTTTGGGTTTGTGGACAAACAAAAGCACAGAACAGTAATCACAGAACTAGCAGAATCATCTCAGATCCTGACTTCTTTAATGATCCACTTTTCGTGTTTGATGCGCCTTAATCAGTGCTGGTCTCTATAAAAAAAGAGGCTAATGTGATGACATTTCCTTTGTAAGTCTTCTTGTTGCACACAAGTGTGGATTCGCCCAACATATTGCCGGCATATGGTCATTTTTCAGTAAAATGCTAAATTATCACATCCTCATTCACTGTCTCATTCAGCTGTACATCAATATGTCAGTCCAACTGTTCTTGCATGACGAGATTGACAAATTGTGTGATGTTATATGTCATTAGATATAGAATATGTAAATCTTACTTTGAAAATAGAAAGACAGCGATTAAACTTGAGTCTGGCCTCTTGCTGTTGGGGAATCTGCAGACAGTATTATGGATCCGCTCTTTCTCTTTCTGTCTGTCTGTCTCTCTCTCTCCTTCTCTCCCTCTCTTTCTCCGTGTGTGTGTGCAGATGCAGACAGATGGCTTCAACATTGAACTGCAGTTACTGCTCAGTGGGGAGCAATGCTGGCTGACACACATATTAGGAAATACGCACTAGAACACACAAACGCACGCACGCACGCACCCGCACGCACCCACACACACACACACACACACACACACACACACACACACACACACACACACACACACACACACACACACACACACACACACACACACACACACGTATTTATGGGGTATATCAAGCACATACCGACATGCATGCACATTCTTGCAGACACGCCTAAATGTGCAAGATATACCCCATAAATACACACGCGTGTGCGCGTACACTTTTAGTTGATAACATTAGGCGTTTTCCAACATCCATAAGTGTCATCAAAAAAAAAAACTTTGTTCAAATAAGTGATTGCACATTCTTTCTGAGTGATTGCTGGGTCCCAAGATGGATGGCACGCACAATTACACTGTATGGTCACACACACACACACGCGCGCGCACGCAGACACACACACACACACACACACACACACACACACACACACACACACACACACACACACACACACACACACACACACACACACACACACACACACAAGGTCACACGCTGTAGAACAGAGGTTGGGGCCCCCAAAACAAAGACCAGATGATGTCACACATGAGCCACCAATGGGGCCACAGCTGGGAAAGCGATTGTGTGTGAACTTTTGAGCATGTTTGCATGTGTGTGTGTTTGAGAGAGAGAGAGAGAGAGAGAGAGAGAGAGAGAGAGAGAGAGAGAGAGAGAGAGAGAGAGAGAGAGAGAGAGAGAGAGAGAGAGAGAGAGAGAGAGAGAGAGAGAGAGAGAGAGAGAGAGAGATATTCAGCACTCCCTTAATGTATTCCAGACATGGTCGCCCTGTTGCTCTATTGCACCTCTCTACTGAGCAGTGAAAGGAAAGCTTTAGTATTTTACCACACACCAACAGTGGTTCTAGTATCTATTAGGGGCCCAGGCTTTGGATGGGGCCTTTTCATGTTCACCTGTATCCGGCTGCTGATTTACAATGTGGTTGTAAAGGATCTAGGGTAGATTTCTTTTCTCTTTCCAACTTTTCCAAGTCTTTCTTTTCTGAGTATGTTGGCCCTTACCTCAGAGTATCTCCTTTGCCAGGCTTCGAGTATGGCTGCAGCCTTTTCTTCATTCCAGTTGATGTGGGAAACCTCCTCATAGCCCCGAAAGTGCTCAAACATCTGCTTGGGAGTCATCAGCTGGAACATGGTCTGTAAGGCCTGGGCACTGCAGACGAGAGAAGAAAGGAGGGCAGAATGAGAGAGAAGGAAAGGGGATGGAAAGCATGGGAAGGATATATGGAGAAGAACAGATAGAAGCACCAAGTTAGGCTTTTAGTGACACTGTCACGTGATGATCCAACATGTTGGATAAACCATCAAAAAACAAAACTATAAAATTGTATTTGTAAAAGTATCAAACACACTAATAAAAATATTGGCTTGAATCCCACAACTGACATACACCCCCACCCCCACCCCAATAGGAAATAAGAATAAATGCTTCATCATGGTCCAGCAAGGTCTTGGAACAATTGTGGTTGAACACATTAGGTGCTTCTAACACTTTTTTATCCATCAGCAGCACCAAAGGAGACAAACAGTTGAATAATCCCAGAAACTTCTGAACCCAAAATGCCCCTAATTATACATTTTGATCTCTTTTGTTCCAGTAGGAGCCACAAGAGACAACATGCTGATTTAAGTAGTAAAGGAAACAATATACATCAAAGCCAAAGCAGCGAGATCACAAGAAAAAAACCATCATCATTAAACTGCTTTGTTAAGCACACCTGCTGTACACACACCATGCTGTTTCACCTGGTATGAACCCCATAGGTATACCACAAAACACAGACAGTCTCCCACTAAGCTCACAACAATCTTAATACTACAAATACATAGTTAGATTTTCACTTTTTGTTTTACTAAAAACAATAGAAGATTGGCTCAAGAACTGTGACAGAACTTGACTTTTGGTAAAACCCACAAAACATATTTTTTAAGGAGGGAAAAAAGTATTTATTTTCCACCCATGAAGAATATATTGTTCATTCAGACTCCTAAAGGAACCTAAGCAATCTGCCACCGTATTGTATAGTATAGCCAACTGTAGATTTGGGATTTGCTTAGCCGCTGATTTTGAAGGCTCTGACTTTTGGATGATAGCAAGAGTGTGTCTGAATGCGTTTGGCTATATTGTAATGTTTTGTAATGTTTTTGTTAAATGAGAGGATCACAAAGGTTACTAAAGAGTTGCAAAACAGTATTGTATCCATCAATATTTTTTATTGCTTGAGAGTCTTCAGGGTCGCAGTGGGCTTGACCAGCCATGCATTCAGTGACCAATTAACCACAAATGCATGTTTTTGGAAACTCAAACACACAAGGGAAGAATGAAAACTTCACAAAAACGGCTTACAACTTGACTCAAATCAGGGATGTTGTATGTATGGTGTAAATGGTAACACACACACACACACACACACACACACACACACACACACACACACACACACACACACACACACACACACACACACACACACACACACACACACACACACACACACACACACACACACACACAGAGTAATGACTCAACCTTGCCAGGAAAAAAACACAACCACAAAACACAAACAACGCACCCCTCTGTATTACTGTACTGAGCAATGTGAGTGTGTTTGTAAGGTGTACCTTTGTGTGAATACGTGCTCTATTCCAACAGCAAGTTGGCATTGAAATAAGTGGCCAGTAAGCAAAACGTTGTATAATTTGTGCAGCTTTAACTTGTTTAAGGAAGCAAATAAAATGTAGCGGTTTTGATTTTCGAGTTTCATAAAAACTGTGTTTAATCCTGTAAGTGGCTTGGTTCAATGTGTTTTGTTATGTCAGCATGGAGATCTCATTTTATACACACAACTGGGCATAATATGCATTATTAGGTTTACCACATAATCTATAGCTTCAGTTTGGTGCTTGTTCTAGAATTAGGTCCGTGTACCCCAAATCAGTGTTTATTTGGACAAACTTGCCCGGCAATAGATCAGTCAGTGCATGTGCGTGTATGTGTGTGTGGTGCAAAAACAGCGCAGCCAGAGCTGAGCAGGAACAGCTGGAGCTCTAAGATTTCACTGGAATCTGCTAATGACTGCAAGATTTATAGCACCCTGTGCACACGCACTCACGCGTTGCTTCAGAGAGTGTAAAGAGAACAAAAAACAAAAAGCTTGTTCCAAAGTAGTCGACGTTGTGATCACTGGTGTATATGAGCACACATGGTTATGTTACCTGAGCAGGGGTCCGCTGCCATTCTTGGTGGGCCCTCCTACGATGAGCTCCTCCTGCCAGTGCATGTACTTCCTGGACAGACCATGGCAGCCGCCACTCAGGGTCCGCGCCACATCGAAAGGCTAGTGCAATGCAAACAACCGTAGAGAAAAAACATTTGTTAGCAGCGAACATTAAAATCAAAAGACTTGAGCTCATAGAAAAACATACAGATTTTTGCATACACGGGTACGCCAAGATGTGTGCCCACCTTAGTTGAGTTCTTATTGGGTGCAGTGAGGGGGCAGTCAGGGTCAGCAGGATTCAGACAGGGTCTATCCATGTAGCCGTGTCCAACATCAGCCTTTTCCAACATGTCCTCAAAGCTCTCTACCGGGAAGTTTTCCCTTCGCAATTCCTCGAGGAACTCCTTGGGGTCAAAGTTGGTCCACTGCAGAGGGTCTTTACCGCTATAAATGGTAAATGGTAAATGGTCTAGATTTATATAGCGCCTTCTATAAGGTGAGAAACGTACAGAAACAGGGAGGAAACAAGACCTCCGTTCATGTTGTTGCCACTTGATAATGACCAAACTCATTAGTTGTACTCATCAAATAAAATGATTAAATTATCGCAAAAGATCTGGCTGCAAAGCAAAAGTGAGTCAAATTGATAAAAAGAGAAAAGTCATACAAGTCTTCTACAAAACACTTTCAGACATCAAACGCACTTATAAAGGGTTTATAGGCTGCCTCTGAATTCAGCTTTTGGTTTATTCAAAAAACCTTGAGATATATTTTAAGTTAGGACAGCCTGTTTAACTAATGACTTACCAAACATTTTTAAATTAAGGATCAAAAGCAGCTAAATGATGCTCACAGTGGGGGGTCTTGAGTTATAATTGTATTATCAGTTTAGTTAGTCCTTTAAATTGATTGCTATCTTTTCCTTGTAAATGCCCTGATGAGCGCTTGTTCTGCCTTTTCTTACTGCTAAAGAAATTCCATTTGATAAAGAAAAAAAGGAAGCCCTGTGGTAAAGATGGTGTTACATTTTTCAGATGTCTGAGTGCAATTGCCTCCAATTTTCTCTTCAGAAAAAAATTTCACATTTCTGTGAAGAGAAAATTATCTATTCTCTAAGCTAGGTGACAGAAAATAATAAGTGCAGATCATTTCCCATCATGCAATGGGGGAATTCCTGCTTCAACCCAGACCTTGTCTTTCTATGCTCTCTATTCCTCACACATTCCTCCCTCTCTCTCTTTCTCTCTCTGTCTCTCTCTCTCTCATTCAGACTACATTGTATGTGCTTAACCAGGCTTGGGTTATTATTCCCAGCCTCCCAACCAGAACATAGTAAAAAACCTTATTTGCCATCTTGGACCAATGAGCAGCACACACAGTAAGACATACACGCACGTTCACATAAAGATGACTCAAGCTGATATGCTTTCACACATCGACAAAAACGTACATATGCACTGGTGGCAATGGCACACCCTACGTGCATCACACACGCAGAGGTAAAGGTCGGCTGAGTATTACTGTAGCAGCAGGCCATTAGCAACAGAACGACCAGACAATGGTGTGAGGCCCAGGGCTGCAGAAAACTATCGCCAGCGATACGCATGCCAGCAACCACTACAATAGAGCCTTCAGAGGGGACGAGTTTGGGACTCGCACACATGTACGCACACATGAACACACTTGCTCTTCTGTGGTGTCGCTTTAGGATTTTCTGAGTGTGTTGGAGCTGCACTGACTGAACGGGTAAAAACAAGATTGAACATTTCAAATCCACTCCTCCTTCTTTTTACTCGGTCCTAAAGACAATCTGAATCTCACCACTGCTAAAATGTTACACTGACATCAGAGCCAACCCCCGTGAGATCCTGCTTGGCGAAACAGCCTCACAGTGAGAGGAAGGTATCATGTGGTCTTTATTTCAATAAAAATATTAATTTGGCTGTGAGCTTGAAAGAGACTGGTCAGTCTGATGTCAAGCTGGTCCCACATGTTGTGACTATGCAGAGTTTTGAGAGGTTAAGACAGGTTTTCGTGTACTTACGGGAGATAGACCATTCCAGACTGGAGTTTTGCTCCCTCCCAGAAACAGTCCAAAGGGGTGATGATGAGGCAGGGATGAAGTCTTTCTATGATCTAATTGGACAAGCAGACAACATGATTAGGATAGATTGACAATAGAACATGTTTCTGCAGTTCCACTTGTACTGATACATGATGTAGGATCCAGAGTAGAAATACAATTTAATACAAGGTCAAGCTGTGTCATCTCACCTGATCCATGAAATGAGTTTCGGTAACGAGTTCTCCTGATTTGAAGCATAAATGTTCTAATTTCCATTGTCTGAAGAGAACAAAATGGTATCTGGTTAGTTCGTCCTCCAAACACTATGAACAATGAATGATAAACAAATCTTCAACTATCAATAAAATACTACATCCCAAAACAATGGATCTTAACTATAGGAGTGAATGAAACTGATTTGAACATGATGTGTGGGCAGAGATTGCTTTAGTTAGTTACCTGTTGTAAAGGTAAACATGTACTCTGCTGGCTCGGAGAGCTGAGTCCAGGTGCTGCAGGAGCGCATCCACTGTTAGAACGTTGGCTCCCTCCTCCCGCGGCGTCTGGATCATCAGCTGAGGGTTAAACATGGCCTCCTCACCTATCTTCTGTCGAGTGTACTTCAGCTCCTGGTTCACACGCCCACCAACTAGACAGAGAAGAGTACACGTGAGCCTACACATTTAAAATTATATTACCATAAAACATTACATGTTTTTAATTGAATGATTACACTGTTGCCCGCAAATTTGCTTGTATGTAACTTCATGAATGTAGTTACAATAATGTGATAACAGCATGTTTCAATACCTTGTACTGCCTTTGATGAATAACATCCAGTTTAAGTTATCTTAAATAAGGTCACATGTATCTGCAAAATGTCAAGAGTAACACAATAAAGCCCCGCACTCAATTCCCCACAAGTCCTTGATGTAACAGCAGCATTGGTGCCGAGTGGTACCATTCTCACACTCATAAGCAGAACTGTCTGCTCGAAACATCTGTGTTTTAAGAAGGGTGATCATCTGTTCCTTCTGCAAAGCGAACTCAAAGATCTCTTGATCTGGCAACAACATTATCAGACATGTATCTGAAATGAAGGCCTTTTGCTTACAGCCTCTGAGTCCACAAGAGTTAACATCAGTTCAACAAATCCACGTTTCACAAACAGCTCAATGTTTCTTCTCAAAATTTGCTAACAAGTCGGATGCGCCAAACCACGTTTACTGCGTGTGTGTGTGTATGTGTGTGTGTGTGTGTGTGTGTGTGTGTGTGTGTGTGTGTGTGTGTGTGTGTGTGTGTGTGTGTGTGCATGCGTGCGTGCGTGCGTGCGTGCGTGTTTGATAGAGAAAGGCTCTCTTCCAGGCTTTACTCCCAGTATCGTGGTGAGACTAAGCCCTATGCGTGCGCTCTGAGCTCTGTGCTAGCCCGAGCTACAAAAGCAGCCTTTCAGACCCTTTAGCTGCTCCGCTCCACCTCGATACAGTCAAGGAGGAAAGTCTGGCAAGGACTCTCTCACCGACACACACACAAACAAATGCAGTCAAGCGAAATGCAAGGATGAAACATTTTTTCACAGATTTTTTTATTTTTATCAAAAGAACATTTTAAGAAATGGCCGGAAAATTGTATATGCGTGTTAAGTTTTTTCTTGCATGTTAAGGGCTGAAGACAAAGATTTGTGTGTCTGCATAAGCATCCCACAGTTCAGTGAATCAGCGTTTGATTTATGGCCAGAGGATTTGAGCTCGTCCATCATCAGTGCCTAAACTCAGTGAAAGCTCGAGCAATTTATAGTCATCTTCTTTCACTCACTTGCTCGCACACACATACACACACACACGCATCATGAAAAATGTCCAGTGAGAGAGCTGACTGTGTGAAAAATCTGTAACATTTAATTATGCTTTAACCCTGTTAAACAATTTTGCTCAATTCATGCAACAGCAGGCAGGAATTGAATATTTTTAGTCCATTGTAATGACATTAAAGTTGAACATAAGAATGCCTAGTCTGCTGGGCTGGACCACCCAGTCAGACCAATGGAACAGGCAAGGAGGGGGCCATGTCTTGGGGCATTAGGAAAACACACTTGATTTCTTTTTTTCTGGACCCAAACAGCATTCCCATCTGATCCTGTCTGAAGGCATGTTTATAATACTCATCATTAATAGCAGGCCTAGGCTAACTGGAGCGACATGCTTTCCACTGCTCGTCCAGCTACACTGCTACATTACACCAGCCCTCCCTTCAAAGCAGAGCGCATGGAACTGATTAAGACCCGACGCACGCTGACAGTGCACTAACAAGTCAACTTGTCTGATACACTCAACGCTCAAAGGCAAAAGTAGCCCAAAGGCTCGCTCTGTGCATGCTTGCTAAAGGAAGAGCCAAATAAAAGCAGGTACGGAGAAAGGGGTACATCCATTTCTCCTGTGCTTCTGCATGCATGAAGAAACCAAGAAAAGGCCTGATTGAAAAAAAGATGGGAGGGTCATCCATAGAAAGAACTCACTGTCTCTTCTGAAGTTACAGACTGCCACCCAAAGACCTCGAGTTTACAGCAAGCAGTGAGGAACGGGACAAGTCAAAGGAATGTACTCTCTCTCGACAGGAAACAGCACATTACAGCCTCAGGCTTAGAGAATTCCACACTTCACGAGGTTACAAAGTTTTGGGGTCAACACTCACACAGCCTTGGGGTGAAATTAACACCCCAGCTGGACCAAGAAAATGTGTGTGTGTACACACGTTTGCGTACGTGCAAGCATGTGCATACGAGTGTGTGTGTACACACAGCTGTGTTTCTTCAATGACACATATTCCCATATTCCTTCTCTAAGGAAAACTGGTTGACCCCAGTATGTGTTGATATCTCGAAGGTGTCCCGCTACACAGACTCAGCTGCTGTGACCAAAACAAAGTGTTACTCACTTTCAAATGCTTGGGGAAGTTTCTAACTCACTTCTATTTCCTCCCTTTTCTGGTCTTTTTTTCCATCAATTTATATTGTGTCAGGTGAATTATATGATTACGACACGGCCAAAGCCCCAAATTAGACCTCAAAGGCATTTTATGCTTTGAAAGAAAATCCCCCACAGGAAGATATGATCAATTGCCATTAAGTTCTCTAACTTGTGCCAATTTGATGGATTTTCATGTGGAAGGAGTGCCAACTATACACAATCCTTCACAAGTTCCAGTGATTAAATGTGACTATTTGTTGTTTATTTTATTTTGATGATTAATTTGACCTCAGAGAACTTAAGGGAGAAAACGCATTATCCATGAAATAATCTTCTATAGCACTTTATCCTACTGGTGTCGGCTGTAGCCAATGGGAGTTGACTATGAGCATATAGGTGATGGTCCTGCTCACAGGACATGTTTATAAGTGAAACTGTGAACTGTTGTTGTCTTTTGGAGTCAAAGCTTTATGGCAGAGTGCAATAGTGTTGCAGTACTGTGATCAAAATGTTGCCATCTGAAACTTTTATCAAACAAAAACCGAAATAAGAACTTTCATTAAGAACTTTGGTGCCACATTTGAACCTCAGACAAAACTTCAAGTGAAAGAAGAAATCTTCAAGAACTCTGGATTCAGACCTTTGGACTGAATATGGACTGACACAACCATAGGCAGCAGTTTTTTTTTGTTTTTGTTTTTTTTTACTGAATACATAGTTTTAAAATGTGATCACTAACTTTAAGGAGCTGACTGTAATCTAACATGCCCATGCCAACTGGATCAGATATCTGCGATCAAAAAGAGTGCTGACTGGACAATCTGATCAAGGGCCTGATCGCTCAGCTCTACCACAAACAGGTCAACAGTCTACCATAGGACAACATGACAGACATTCACGTCCACTCACATTCACAACTACAATCATCAATTAACTTCAAATGTATGTTTTTGTACACTGGGAGGAAACTGAAATGCCTGAAAAAAGTCAAACGAGATACAACCCAACCGGACTCCAACCAGAGTTGACTTTACAGCATGAGCGCCAATCATTCCAAAACCATGCAAAGCAGAAATATATCATTACAATCTGAAGCATGCATCGCACAATAAACAAGATCATCAAGAAGAAAATGGGCACAACTGGCAATTAATGCTCTAGAATTCATTTTTTACACTAAGCCTGTCTGCAATTACATCCATTAATATGAGAAGAGAAGAGAAGAGAAGAGAAGAGAAGAGAAGAGAAGAGAAGAGAAGAGAAGAGAAGAGAAGAGAAGAGAAGAGAAGAGAAGAGAAGAGAAGAGAAGAGAAGAGACCAATGGATGTCACTGTAGTGGAGCGCTCAGTGTGGGTATTCAGCATGTTGCATAACATTAACCCCTGGTCCCCCCTTTTCTCAAACGAGAGGAATGGGGGGCAGTGGGTACGAAAGGAGAGAAAGTAGGTTTCTAAGGAACTGACATCACCCCCTTCTTCCTTTCAGTTCTGGACTCCCCCTCCTCTTTATACTCTCATTTTCTCTCTCTTTGCCCTATTCAGCTGTGGCCTGTGATTGGCCAGATCATGATGGCAATCAGCCCGGCCCCTCTGTCAAAACCAGCCCACCCCCCCTTTCCCCTGGCCAACTTTCTCTCCTTTCCATGCAACACACAACCCCACCCCCTGCACATCTCTTATGTCTGACAACGGAAGCAACCCGCACTTTTAAGGGAAAACATGCACCACCAGCAGCAAACAACTCCCCACACCTCTTGTTACATGAGGCTTCCATTAAAATCAAACCCGGCAGGGAGAAAGAAAAAAATGCTGTATCTTTAAGTTAAAACCTTTTCTTTGAAGCTCACTTGACTCGCGAGTGTAAAAGAAATCATTAATGCAAGTACCAGATATCACTCACACATGAATAAACTATGTGTACATACATGTGGTCAAACACGTCTTCGTGTGGGAGTGTGTGCAGAGAAAGGATTAGCTGGATTAGGCCCCATCTCAGCAAGGGCCCCCTGTGGTGAAGAGGAAGCCCCCCAAAACCAGGTCATCTCTCTGCTACCAAGCCTATAGCGACCTCCCATACCCAGAAAGCCCCCTGTATTGCCAAACACATGAAGGCACAAGCACTCTGAGGAACTAAAATTAGTTTAACTTTTACAGAGGAACTATAAATTCGACTGAGTTTAACTAGGAGAGCTAAAGGGCCTCAAGATTAACTGTGAAAACTTCTCAAAATAAAAACTGCATGTAATAACACATAGTGAGAAATTGCTGGATCTGCACGAGATAGAAAACAAGACACCAACTTAGGAAAATCATGAGGGTGGAAAATTACATGCTGGTTTTTCTTTCTTTCAGTTTCTGAGAAAACAGAAATAGTCAGTTGTGACAGGAGAAGACAAAACATAAACATTTACCTGACATTTCAAAGTATTTAACCAGCACCAGACGAGTCTCACTCAGAGCAAGAGAGTTTTGGGTTCAAGTCCATGGATTTCCTCCCATAGTGAACAAAGATGTGCTTGAGATTAAGTAGTGATTTTAAATCCCTAGAAGGAATAAATGCATGTGTGTGTGTGAGACCGTCTCTCTGTGTTGGCCCTGTGATGGACTGGTGACCTGTGCAGGGTGTATCTAGTGTTCTACAACTGTTAGTTGGACTGGTTTCAGACCATGAAGCGGATAAGCAAGATAGAAGATGGATGAATGAATCCAAACAGCAGTTAACAGGAAAACTTTTTTTTTTTACCATTATTGACCGTTATTCATCTTTTTTTATTCAGCCAAAACACTAATCTTTAAAGCAAAGTGTTTCTTTCCAAAATGGTAATCGATTAAAAATCAAAGAATAACTAATATATAAAGAAAATAAAGATTTGTTAACGTTTGTTCAAAAGTTTCTTTTATTTGACCTTGTTTGGTTGCTGCCGGCCATGGCTCTGCTCAGGTAGAGTTTAACATAGAAAGTCACCACCTCACCTCACAACCCCACCTTCTCTTTCCCATCCTTCCTGTTTATCTCCTCAGCTGCTCCTGCCAATCACCCCACAGAGCTTTTATCACTGAGGAGAACCCACCTGTTGCCTTCCTCCGCCATTAACTACCACCTCTTCGTACCATCTGGTGTCCCTGTGTGAGTCTCTGACTTCAGCTTTTTCTCGGAACTACCGACCAAGTTATCCTATACTATATATATATATATATATATATATATATATATATATATATATATATGTTATTACTGCTGTATCATAGCAGACTCAACCAAAACACAGGATCATCATCAAAAACAAGAGCGCGTTATTACACTCCAAAGAGAAGACAAATCTTTGATGTTGTCATCCAACAACCATTCAGTTTTTTCTATTGCTGCTTTATGTTCAACCGTTTCCACATGAATTCATAGTAGACTAATAAAGAGCATTAACCATTCACATCTAATATTCTTCCACTTACAGCAGTCACACCACTAAAATTCTGAGTCTTGTCCTCTTCTGTTTATGTGCTCCACAATTTTCACAATTTTCGCTTGATCTCTTGCTCTGCTGTTGCAGCATCAGAAAAGTAGAAGCACTGAGCAATGTCATTGTGGTAGCAGCATACACACCGGTACACACTGCATTAAAAGCCATTTTGAATGTGGGCTTTGCAATGCAGGTGTGCACACAACCACAAATATGTGATGAAAGGCCTTACTGAGAGCCGAGACCCCATCTGACCCATGGTGAGCCCCCACCCACCTAACCATCCACACACACACACACTCTCACATGGAGAGAGAGAGAGAGAGAGAGAGAGAGAGAGAGAGAGAGAGAGAGAGAGAGAGAGAGAGAGAGAGAGAGAGAGAGAGAGAGAGAGAGAGATGACAAGAACAGACAGTGGAAATGCTCTGATTCTGATGTGCAGCTGTAGCCGAGCGTCTCCTCGTGCAGCCGCACACACCCGAGCACCCCGACCCCTGACACAAACGTGACACCCCAGCTGCCAAACCACTGCCCCCACCCCCCCTGAATCCCCACCCATACCACCAACCCTCACCCCCCCAACTACAGCATTACCATATGTATGGCTCCCCTTGCCCCTGATTATGCTAATCACCTGTCCGGCCCCTGCAGCCCCTAAAATGGGTGTATTTAGCAGTCGGCTGGCTCCCAATGCAGCTTCCCCTGAGCCCGAGGTGTACATTCACACACTCTTCAATGGGCAGATTCTTCCACGTTGCTGCCTTCATTCAGGTCCCTCTCTCCCCCCAACCAACCCCCCACCTACACCCTGAAAAAAAAAAAGTCCTATTCAATGCCAATAGATTCACAGAGCAGTGGAAAGAGTATTTGGGGAAGAAAATGCTGACAGAAAGTCTGTGTTTGCAGCATGTATGTGCAGTGGCTGTGGCTCCTTTGAAAATGAATTATGTTTTAATGCAACCAGTGAGAATGATAGAGAGCCAGTACATTTTTTAATCAAATCTTAAAAAAATTAATAAAAAAAAAGTGGTCCTTTTGTTAACTGATGTAACACACCAACATCGGAAGTCCAACGTCTTGTTAACAAAACGCCGGCAAAGAAGCTCCTGTCAGTGCCTGTCAAATTCAAGCCAGGTGAGCCAACTCCCCCTGCTCCATTTCCAGCCTTGTGATTGGCCCACAGCCCAGTCATAACAGACCGTGACATGAGCCTGAACAGCCAATCTCAGCCAGCCATCTCTTTGTCATTTCCTGTAAAGATGTCCCATGATTCCAGGTATCCCCAAATCACACATTCCTCACTGAGGAAAAAAGAGGGCAGGTCAGGAACAGGGAGTGATTGGAAGAAGAGAGGGACATAAAGCCAACAATTTTTTCTTCTTTGGGTATTTCATTCATGCACAAGATTATGATAACTCAGCTTTTAATCAATTAGAATATGCATTACGCCAACAATTACCTCACTCATGACGTTTTACATTTGTATTACCGTACATTTCACCATGAACCACAGCCTTACTTTTCAACCGAGTGACACATTTAAATGAATCAAAGAGCTGTGGCTTCTGGTTGCAATCTGGCCAACACGTGGTGTAAACGCAGTATCTGACAAGTGAGGGAAATATCTGTCCACCTGCAATTTGCCAATGTGGTCTGGCTGTTGTTTGGTGCTGAAACAGTAGCAGAGGGGAAACAAATGAATGAGAGCTTGTTTCCTGAAAAGAGCTGCCTGCTGAGGTCAAAAAACAAAGCTTTTGCCAGCAGTGAGAGTGACCTGATAGAGTGAAGTGGCACTCCAAATAACAGTGTCACAACAATTTGTTAACTCTGACAAACTATTAATGCATCACGGAGCCAATATGCCAGGGGACTCGTTTTTCCTTTTGAATATTTGCATCCTGTCCTAATATGTAACAATGTTTCTTACAGTGAAAAAAATGTGGCAGAGTAAGGTGCCTAAGACAAGCAGCAGGGAGAGAATGACAGGACAAGAAATGACACCCATCAGATTCTAAAGCACGCAATAACACCGAAGCTGCTGTGCTTTTGGTCACAGGGGCTCCAAGTGTCCTAATGCTTCTGTCAGACCTTCAGGGAGGTCTCAACACGACAGACTAGTTCACTCTGACGCATACTGACTCTATCCGGAGCCAAACCTCTCAATCATGTGTGAGGGGAAACATTATCTCTGTATCTTTATGCCTCGCGTGTGCATGTGTGGTACTTGTGTAATTCCTGTTGCTGCCAGATTCTATGACGACGTACACCAGGAATTGCAACGATACAGCTACGTATGTAACTGTGGTGCACCAGAGGGGCTTAAAAATTCCAAAGACACACACACACGCATGCACGCACGCACACACACACGCACACACACACACGCACGCATTCGCAATTAAGAATATTTCTCACTCTGCAGCCTGAGAAGCATCAATCCACACCCCAATCCCTCTCTGAGTGTATGGTAGGCACCGCAGCCAAAATACAAACACACTACCGTTACTATACTCCTGCTTCTTCCCTCACTTTGACTGTACACACACGCACACACACACACACACACACACACACACACACACACACACACACACACACACACACACACACACACACACACACACACACACACACACACACACGCACACACACACACACACACACACACACACACACACACACTGCTGTTTTGTACTTTCTCCACCCTTCTGGCAGTCAGCACTCTGAGGGAGGGAAGAGAGGAAAGGGGAAGAGGGGGGAGGCATTGGAGGCGAGAGGAGTGGAGGGGAGGGGAGTGAAGGGAAGGAGGGAGGCCAGACCACCCTGCTCTCATGGCAGGGCTGACTGTTTACATTGCCGTGGCTCACTCTGTAATACATCTGGCATTCTGAGGCCACTCTCTCCAGCCAGGGACGGGGGGAGTGGTGGTGGTGGTGGTGGAGGAGGGAGGGGAAGAGTGGTGGGGGCCTTGGGTAAAGAGAGAGACCTTTCTGGCAGAGAGGAAAAGAGAGGGAGAGAGAGGGAGGTGGAAGGGGGAGGGTAATTCCCCCCACAGTCTCCTGTGGTCGGTCATTCGCAGGGCTCTGGTTTTTGAATAAGAGCGCCTGAAAGAATGCAAAATGTAAACAGAGAGCATGGAGGCATCTCAGGATGTTGTTTGTGAATGGGAGTACGCTCGTCCCGAATGCACACACACACACACACACACACACACACACACACACACACACACACACACACACACACACACACACACACACACACACACACACACACACACACACACACACACACACACACACACACACACACAGGCCAAAGTTAATGAGCAAATTTTTGAAATGTTATTTCATGTTCCACCTCGCCAGGTACGGCCTAATATACACAAAGCTGTTTTTTAAATGTTGGAGCACGAGCTTGAGAAAACAGCGCTATAAGTCTGTGTACAGTACCAGAGGCGCAATGTTTCCCCATGCTAAATCCTTCACCAGCTAGCCTGCACTTTTCATCAACTCGTAAAGTTTAACACAACACGCTGGAATGTTATTCCTTATACAGAGGTTTAATCCTGTTTGTAGTCAGCAGATAAACACAAACCGAACTTAGCCCAGTTGTGCGTGTGCGGCGTACTCACATTTGTGCCAATGCATGCAATCGTGTGAGAGTGAGACAGATGGGGAGGGAGAGATGGATAACTCTGTAGCAGATTCTGTGCTAACTCGGAAAAAATAATAGATGTGGGCGTTTGATTGCTGTTGAATTAGAGCTGCTGGAGATGAAGTGACAGAGAAAAATTGAGGAATAAAGATGGGAAAAGTGCAAAGAAAGGCCCAACTAAATAGCTTTGCATTTCAGCCCTGATCAACCACCCACTCATTCACAGGGACCCACAACTCCGAGTACTTTCCTGCAGATGACATGCGTGTATGTGTGAGCACGTCTCCGTGCATGTATCAATGTCTCCATACACATCAAAAGCTGAATAATTCAATCATGCAAACCACAAATCCTCTCAGTGGAGATGCCACATCCATAGCACTTCCCCTCCTCCACCTCATCCTCCTCCTGATCTTCGTCCACAAGAAAGGATGTCAAGGCTTCTTCCGCATGCACTTAACATTATACTGCTCCCTTCTCCACAGCCATTACCAGCAAAACAACAAAACAACCACCAACTCTGTCAACCCAGCTCTTAATCACAGTAGATATAAAACAGACATGCAAAGGGAGGGAGGCAGCAGCTTTAGAAAAAGACGTTTGTTCCTATCATACTGGATTCTGAGACCTTAAATCAGGCTCGGGTATGCACACAAACACGAATTGGCACCATGTTAACTGTTACCATATTGGTTGCAAAAATAAGCAATTGTTTTTTTTTTCCATCTTAAGGAAAGTAAATGCACTAAATTAGGACTTCAATTGTGCTTCCATCTCATGCCATTCCCTGAATATATATTGTAGTGCTGATGACATGCATGGACATAAAGTATGGAATTAATTTGATTGTAGAGATTATAATGTACAATATATTAGAGAAATATTAAATAAAAAAAATATTCACTGCCCTCTGCTGGAGAAATAATGTCAAAAGGTTAAACCTCAATTCTGAAGAACAGAGCAAAGTGCATTTTCTCCAAGCATCTGGCTTGAGGAGGTGAACTCAAATACAGTGAGCATACACACACATGCATAAATATATACAAAGCACAACAACTGCTGGTGACAGCTGCGACCTTTGGTGCAGTTCTGCCACCTCCCCTCCCCTTTGCTCTGCTGTGAGTCTTCACTCTGCACCCAGGCCACAGTGAGTATCAGGTGAGGTTTTAAATAGCAGGGCCTCTATGAGATGACCTCAGGGTCCCAGGGGTCTACCCCCATGGCCCTAACCCCCCCCCCCCCAAAGAAACCTCAGGTCTCCCCTTATGTATGTAGCCTTGAGACGTCATTCCAAAGCCCTCCTCGCCCCCCTCCAAAAACTCATTTCAACTCAAATCACAAATGCGACGTTGTTCTTGTCTCTGTGGAGCTCAACTTTAAGTTCACAAAGGATGAAAACAAAACACATCCTTTGTATGCTGTGTGCTCCGTCTTCTCTTGAGTGTGGGCTAAAGCTATAGCCGAACCACAACTCAGCCCAGATTACAGTGCAGCTCCAGCTCATCTGTTTCAGCCCAAGTTTCAACTTCAACCCTTGCCCACAGCTCTGGGTTCAAAAGTCCCATTTCCCAATGTTCTCCTCCCCGTACCTTTTCTACCCCATCAACACAGCCCAATAATCTGCAGTCCTTCTCTCAGCAAAGAAACGCAGTGAAAGACTGAGGGGCTGTCCTACAGGAAGGCCAATGTTTATGTGATACTGTTTTAATTAGAGGCAGGCAGCGCTGCTATTTTCTTTACAATTTGGCCTGTGTTTGCCTGAACCTAGAATGCCAGGGGATGGCTCCATTTTCCATTTGTAGCCAGGAGGAACCTAAAAGGAGGTCATTTTACAGTCTGCTATATCTTTGCTCCCTGAAGGTGGCTTACAGTTAATCAACGCAAGATCCACAAGATCATCTCCAATCATCTGCAATTTCAAACTGAGGATGTATCTGAAGTTGAACACAAGCCAACAGGCATGTGTTCCAACTCTGAGAAAACACGGGAGAAGTTTGAGCAACCTTTAGTGTGCGTGTGTTTGTGTGTGTGTGTGTGTGTGTGTGTGTGTGTGTGTGTGTGTGTGTGTGTGTGTGTGTGTGTGTGTGTGTGTGTGTGTGTGTGTGTGTGTGTGTGTGTGTAGATTGAACAGATAGACGGCACAATACTACAACCTCCTGTTTGAGCCAATCATTTCCTGTGAGTATCACTGTGGATATAAACACCGAATGTTTCTGCAACGTGGATCCAATCTGTCCTTTATAAATGCAGATCAGTGACATGTTTTCTGTGTGAAAAAAGACTATTTGAAAAACATTACAATCATTTCTAATCTGTTCAACAACGTACAAACCCCCTCTCCAACCACACATCCTCAGAGGTTTAACACAATCGCTGCTTTGTGCAGGCAAGCGCCACACTCCCAATTGGTCTCTGTCACTTTGTCTAATAAACAGAACTTCCTGTGTCTGAGTATTTATAAACAGTGCCGAGTGAGTGCCGTGTGAGAAGAGACAATCCTGCAAAAGCTGTGGCACGTGACAGCATGTAGAATAAACACCCTTGCCAACTCGTCTGCAGCTAACGGTGGTCTGCTGCAGATGAGGGGCTGCTCTGGCAGGACCAGAAAGCAGGAGATGACTGACAAGAGGCCAGATCACAAAGGGTAACTGTGGCACAAGTTGATCCTGAAGCACTTAAGATATCTAATACGAGCTGCTTGCATTGTGTGTGAGAGTGTGTGTGCGTCCACAGGCCACACAGCTTCCAGACGGGGTCGTCCACGGGTCGCCTGTGGAGGGCAGTTCCAAATGAAACATAAACAGCCGCTCTGTCCTCTCCTCTTTTTCCTCTCTCGGACGATGGGCCAGTCCCCCAGCACGGCCCAGCACAGCGTTCCATGGTCCAGGCAGAACTAATCTATCCCTCAGCTGTGCAGTCTAATCTAAACAAACAGATCTCTCTCTACCAGCATCTGGAACCCCTCATGTACCGGGACCTAGGAAAGCACTGCAGCCCTGTATCTTACTGTGTGTGTGTGTGTGAGAGCAGGTCTCTGTGTATGAGACTGTGCTGGAGGGGTCACCACACTAAATACAAGTGAGGCAAGTTTTAGCAAGAAGCTAATCTATTCTGTGAAAACCCAATGTTAACAGTAACCTCAGCGGAACAGATAGCGTGATAATGTGTGTGATAATAAATCTCAATATATACAATAAACTGAAACAGGGACCATTCAACACACAGCTTAAAGAAAAGTGAATTATATGTGTATGTTCCAATACGAGATACTCAGACATAGAACTACTGTAAAGTGTTTGCAGTTGGATGTCTACAGGCAGATTGACAGTTACAATGCCTATCAATGTCAAAGTTTTTAAAGTGCTAATGATATTGGAATATTACTCAAATGTAGCTAAAAACACCCCTTTAAGTTTTTATACTCTCATCTCTATACGTTTCATCTATCGACTTGTGAAGTAATCTGGCATGAGATGTTGATGCTAACGTTCAGATTCATATTGGGGATCTTGGTGTAATATGTGAGACCCTGGCCTTTCATGTAAAAAGGGTGTGAAAACAGTGTGATCCCCCGGAGTACAATCAGGAGTCCTGTGCTAAAGAGGCTCCCCTCTGATTTAACGGCTGCCCATTGCGCCTGCGCCACAGATTAGAAGAACATGCTGTCTGTCGGGCCCTTGCAGCAGCACGCAAGGAGAGAACAGCCAACCCGGGGAGGAGGTGGGCTGTTTGATGTGGACAGGAATCAGTCTATTTGGATACTTGATCGCATGGGCTGTGCCTTTTCATGACTTTAGACAACGTATGTGAAAAGTGGATCAAATAAATGTGGGCTTCTATGCTGATATGAATTCATCCAAGTGTGAAAAACAGTGTTTCGGGTTAAAAAATGCTTGAATTCGATTTTCTCAAAGGCAAAACCTGCTGCTTCATTCATGACTCCTACATCCCACTCGAGCCATAAGTGCAGGAATGCAGATCAAAGGGAAAGGAAAAAAGCTTGGCCCCTTCCCCTTACCCCTCCCAAGCACCACCCATATACACAGTCTCTTTTCTTCCTTTTAAATTTTCATTCTTTGCGAGCACTTTTGAAAGAGAGAGGAGGGGGAAGTCACAAGTAGTCTATCTACCCTTCAAAACACAAGTTCCTGTCCTCACTCTGCTTTTCCCTGCAGCCGGAGACAAGTCTTTTTGGAAAGTTGAGAGCTGTCCAAAACGGGACCACACACAGTCTCTGAGCCTTCGACTGCTGGGGGCAGGCAGACACACACACACTCTCTCTCTCTCTCGCTCTCACACGCACACACACAAAAACACACACACTCACAAAATGGCGGCTTTGACAAAAATTTGCTCTCCCCAAAGCTGCTTATGAACTTAATTACAACCTTGTTAGTGAGTGCAGTTACAACCAACTTTTGCACGTCTTGTGTGTGGCACTAGCGTGCTTTTAACAAAGTTCCAAGCATGCTACGAAATACAAATTAATGCCAAAGTTTTGTTTGGCCACTTGCCAGGACCTAAACAATAAACAATAACCCATGCTTGTTTAGTAGTACTCATCAGAACTCTTTGGCTCCAGACTAATCAAACCACAAAACCATCACATAACATTATGAACATGCAATATTAAAGCAAAAGTGGTGAATAGCGCAGTTGACCCAGCAGGTTACATTCAATTACATGTACACACACACACACACACACACACACACACACACACACACACACACACACACACACACACGAGAGAGAAAGAGATGAATGGTACAACTTGTCAAAAACAGCCAATGATAAATCAGTCTCTTACCTTCCACCCAAAGTTTCTCCACATCCGTTTCCAAATTAGCTGCCCTCAAGCCCACAGCAAAAGCTCCAAAAATCATGAGGCCCACAACCAAAAACTTTCCGCAGTTCTTTTGTATGTAACAGCCCAGCCTGAATAAAAGTCTCTGGAACTTCGCTCTCAGCCACAGGGGTGCTTTCCTCCCAGTCGCCTTCCCCTATGACAAGACAAGAATCCTCGTGTTAATGTCACATAACAACACAGAATGCTGCACTTACCTGAGCATGTGATGCTGCAGCCTTTCGGGAAGAAGAATTCATGTGATGCATGCAGGAAAATGACAACCACAGGTGGTCCCAAGTGTTTTCATGTCAAGGAGGCTTTAAGTCTTTAAACTGCAGGCCTCCCAACGAGCAAGTAAGACTACGAGAGCTGTTATCACTTGTAATAACACAATACATCTATCTATTGTGACAGTTATAATAATAAGCGGTCACTGCTTCACTCTGCTAACCTTTCGTGGCTCCAACACACAATATTCACATCTGCTTGGAAACCAGAAAGGACTCCCCAGAGCTCGAGCCACAGGTTCTGTCATATCAGTGACACATATAAACTGTAACCTTAGCTTGATACATGCAAAGAAGCAATACCCCTGCAGGTAAACCCATATCCGTACAGGTCCTGGTCTATTATTTTACTGCCACACTGATGAGTTATGACTATGCTTATCCCCTCTAAACAAGTCACATGTTTAGTCTGTTGCAAAACAGGGTGCACAGCTGGGACCTCCAGAGTGGAGGAAGGAAAATAAATGACTGTCAAGCATACAATTATACAGTCAGTGAAGACTTCCTTGTGGTTTTCTGTGACTGATTACAATACATTATTCTATTTAAAGTTTAGTGACGCTTTGAGTGAATCACAAAAACGCGTTTGCTTGGGGGGGGGGGGGGGGGGGGGGGGCAATTACTCTCTGAAGAGACCCCACACGTAAACGGTGATTGAATATATCTATGCATGTGGTAAAAAGAAGGAAAAACAAATCCACAAATACCACCACACCTGCACGCAGCCAGTCCAGCCTGTGTGTTCCCTGCATGTGGAGCGGAGGAGCCATCACAGGGGTGACTCACAATATTTGTGAACGGAAGAGGGCAGCCACATGGATTTTGTTTTTCCTCTCTCCACACTGACTGACAGACAGACACAGACACACACACTCACACACACCTTGACTTTTAAAGAAGCTTGCAGAGATTTAAAGATCAAGCTGGATGTGGTGGAAAAGTCAATGGTGGCTGTGAATGAAAGCTGCATGTCGTGAGCCTGCTGCGTTACCGTTACAGGTTGTGATGCGTTGAGAACAATCAAGTGTTTGTGTTGGGTCCCACAACTGTCTGCACATCCTCAAACAGAAGCCGGCTGCATCGGATGCGGCGTTAAAGCAAAGCAAACAGCTCTGGGCGCTCTACAACCCTGCCTTACCCCCGTGCTCCCTTGCCTTCACCCAGCCCGTCCCGTTACCCAGCAGCGACTGGACATAGTTTGGCAACTTTTCTGCCGATCACATTGTAAAAGCAGCAACCACGAGGATGTTTTTTTTTTTCCCCCCCGGCAAAGATGAGAAATAAGCACCTCTGTGATCTGCTCCAGAGCAAAGCCCGCATCGCAGTAGCTCGGCCGCTGCAAATACTCCAAATCCAGCGGTGTGCTGCGGGTATAGTCCCCCCTGTTCCTCCGCGTTATCCTCGGCCGATCGGGGTCTCCGTTTTCCTGCTCGGAGGGCGCATTAGCAGCCGAGGCCATGTTGCGGGGACTGCGCGATGGTTACCGTTTCCCACTTTATAGTATTTCCCCGAAGTCGTGTAGCGATATCCCAAGGCAACAGAGTTTCACTCTCGGAGATCTCACACCCGTGAAGTAGGACTTCATGCTCCTGTTGGAGACGGCGAGTCAAAGTCTGCGCCTTCCATCCCAACATTTCGTGATCCGGAGGTCTCCACCGCTTCCACCGCTTTCACCGTGTCTCTCAAAAAAGTGAGTTTCTCTCAAAAGGCGAGGTGCGCAAAGTGATTCCCATACACAAGTCGTCGGGTGAGAAACCTCGATGGTTGTAGCATTCTGGTGAGATCGCTGCGGTCTTCCCCTGGGCCGCGCGTCACGGCCAACTCTGAGATTCAATAGAAGAGGAGAAAAAGACCTCTCTCCATTTGGAGGCAGAGAAGGAGGAGGGGTGAAAAGAAGAAGAAGAAAAAAAAAAGAAAAGCGAGAGATCCCGCCTCTGGGGCTGTCAGATTGCAGGACTTTCTTGCATCTGATTGGTTCCAGAAGGGCAAAAATTACTCAGCAAACACGACTATTATTAGCTGCTTAGCAACAGCTCACTAAAGTAGAGAGACCACCCAGGCAGAGGGACCTCATGTGTGCATCTCCAACTGCAGGGGAGGCTCGCAGAGGGCCGAACCCCTCCGTGCGTTTGTGTTTCCACCTCGCGTTGCATTGCCTGAATGAAGCGATTTCCTTGAGATTATGCGGAGTGTGGAGCTGTGCTCCCGGTCCGTGCGCCTCTGTGTGAGGCAGGGGGTGACTGAAACAAAGTTTCGAGACTTTTTTTCTTTGTCTGGTGCCACCATGATGGTGGTAGTAGAGCTTCAAATTACAGTAGCGCAAGCAAGGGGAGGTGCCACGACAGTGCTTGCAAGATATACCACTTTAGATTGTCTCGCACAACAAATACGTCAAATAATATGATGATACATGGAATAATAAACAACTCAAGTTGAAAGGAAAGTTTAAGTGCAAATCATACTTCAGCATAATAATAATACTTGAGATAATTCAATCAAACATATTAACTTATCAAAACATGTCAATAAAAAACGTGTGCGTAATTACGCATGGATAAGAGTTATTCACTATCCAGCTTTAGTTCAAATAAATAACTTCTGGTTTGAAAAGTAGTTTCTGTGATGATACTCAGTCATTGAGGTGATTGACGAAAAAGCATCCAATAAACACGGAAACTGAGTAACGACCTGTGCGTAATTACAAAAACATATCTTCTTCTTCTTATTATTATTATTTTTAGTAGTAGTAGTAGTAGTAGTAGTAGTAGTAGTAGTAGTAGTAACATTATTAATATTATTATTCCAGTTCAAATAAATAACGTATTTTTTGATATTTATGAAACGGTGATACGTTGCTTTACACGAACCCTTATTTGACCGATTATATCAGATTATCTTGGTTTATGCCATCACTATTACTCGATATAACGGGACCACATAGGAACATTACTAATGGGAAGGACATCCCTTCAATCCGTATACTTCAGTAATCTTCAGAAGCTCATCACAGAGAACAATAAAACACACTTTCAACTCGTTCTAATCAATTGCTGCCGCTTCCACGATATCAGTAAAACAGCAACCTGAGCTCAGCTCAAGCAGTGGCTTATCTGGTCTGGCTGCCAGCCGCGCACTGCACTCGCCATCTCCCGCCCAGGTGGGGGAGAGCTCCTCCGAACAAATCCGTGATATCCGCCCCCTGTGGAGTGCGAGGCGCTTCACTTATGATGAAGATGAATTGAACCGATTAATTGTCACGAGGAGGGGGAGAAAAAGACGCAAAATAATCCGACTCGGTCGGAGTCATTGTGTTCCGCGTCACAGACAAGAAACGAAAAAACAAACAAACAAACAAAAAACGTTCACTGATATGTACACGGCTGCTCTTTTTTTTTTTTTTTTTGCCACGTGGGTGGTCTCGCTCGCTCCATCAGGCAGGACCCATTGACTGTCACGTGATCCGTCTCAAAAAGTGTAAACTGTGCCAACCCAGTAGCACAGCAGCTCCCAGGATCTCAAGCAATGGCACACACATGCACTCACGAAAGAGAGGGCACATCGACTTAAAGTGTATACACCTGAACAGGTGTTAGCCCACAATCACATCATAGGTGGGTGTGCAAATAAATGTATAAGTATACAGTTGCCAGAAGAATACATCATTCTGAATATTAAACATATTTTCAGATTGTAAATGGACAATGCACCAAGAACAGTGAAACCTGTATTTGGTATTTCTTTTTTGAAACAATGTTTGTTTGTTTGTTTGTTTTTATCAATAAATCTCATGTGATTGGCAAGCTTCATTATTTCCTTTACACATTTGGCACTGCTTTAAAGGGATGTGAATAAAAGTTTCCATAAACAGAGAATATTTGGAAAACATGTATCATGGGTGCCACACATTGAGCTTTGACACTCATCTCACAAATGCCCACTCCTTACAAACGTGTGTTGTCTTATTACAATCATTAAATGTTTAACCAAAACCAAATTGCCTTACTTTTTCTGTATAACAGCCATTTTTTAGGGCCACATTTTGCAAATTTAAACACACCTATCATTTTGTATTCATACACAAAAAGGATTTATGAGTGTCAATGTTGAGGGTCCATAGCAGCGATAAAATTACAGATGTTGCTTTATGATGAATGCAGTTCCTGGTGTTTTGAGGACTTTGAGTTCTATTGTGTTGTTTTTTTCATTGTATCTATCTAAAGGCCGTATCTGTTCATTTTACTGTACCGTTGCATTAACAAAACTCATAACATTTTCAAACATTCACCATGAATGGAAACATTCCTTCTTTTTCTTTTATGTTGCAGAAGGAGGTGAAGGCAACCGCCTCAGCTGCTACAATAGGAACATTTTTCTGCCATCAGATATCTCTGGTGATGGTTCTGTCTCTGTGTGTGGGGTGGGGGTGGGGAGTTCATGGGGGGGGGGGGGGGGGGGGGGATAACGTTGGGTTGCAATGCCCCCTAATGCTCCTGAATAGAACCAGGCTTGTCTCAGTGAAATGAACAATCAACAACCTTAAGTGCTGCACCATATCTGTGCTAGACATGTTCAGGTTATTGTTGACAGTAACGCTGCAGGACTCCAGCAAAGTGCCGGGGGTCATTGTGGAAAATGGTCCTCTTGCTCCAAATACTGTAGTGTAGAGGTTGTAAAGATATGCCTGTAAAAATGCTCCGGGAGATTATATTGCAAGCATCTGTGAACTAATGAAACGCGTATGCACATACAATGCCAAAACACCCCTAACCAAATGTGAACATATTTCCTTTTTTTTATTTTTTTATTTACCATTATGTGCTAATATGGATCAGATGGACAAATTTCATCTTAGGAAGAGAGCTTATTTGAATTTGTGACTGCAGTAGTGAGAATTTGTTTGTTTTTGTTGTTGTTGTTGTTGTTGTTGTTTTTTAAACCTGGTTTGTTCTGATATGTTGTCTACTTGAATAAAAAGAGCAGTTACTTCTTGATAAAGTACTGGAATGACCATCTATTCAAAGTAAATACAGGTTACTTGAAAAACAATATTTAACCTCCTAATTGCTTCTTGTAAAAAAAAGCATAATCTTAATAATGCACATGTGCTTGTTCTGCTGTGGGACATGAGCATAATCTACTGACTGATTCACTCATTCATTTCAGATGGAAGATCAGTTGAGATGCTCATTTACACGATGAAACCCACAGTGCATGAGGCCGTGTACACAGGAGACCAACGAACAATTATTCAAGAAAGTGCAAAACATACTATTTTACGACCCAGCTGTTCAAATTAAGTTGATGAAGTGGTACACTTGTAAGTGATAAAGCTTTACCTTTTTTCTCACTGTTTATTCTGGTCTGTTTGAGTCAGTCAGTCTTTATTGCAGTCCTCTAATAACACCTGTGTTATTTATTTATTTTTTTTTAACAACCAGAGATATGAAAAAAAGGAGCAATCTGTTGTCATCCGCATAATCAGGGAAACTTGGGGATAATTATAGCATTGTTAAAATGCCCAATTACTTGCACATGGCTGCCAAAACTAATGGTGCTACAATAATAATAGTAACATATCATCTGCGCCTATGTGATTGTGTTGTCAAGCTTTCGTGACAGAAAGATAATTAATTCATCTGAGGAGTCTTGTGATTTTGTTAAATATGTTATACTACTGAATTCCCACAACCCATGACAATTTGCATTCTTTGGTCATCTATTTTGATGTCATGACTTTCTAAAGCCACACTGGTTTCTTAAAGAGGAAGAGGGTGAAGTACTTATTTCGGAGCAGGAGAAATTGGGCATTGATCCCAGGATGACTTCATCAGCCAATCACATTCTTTGACCCCTGGAAGGGCCCTTCACACCCCTTAAGGCAGGTCGCTGGCCAACTGCCATGGGAAAAAACAGAAAAACTCATGCACTAACTTTTGCTCATGCACCTATTTATGATTTGCAGGTGGATTGCAGTTCAAAGCACAAGTGTGCCAACACCCCCTGAAGTCAAAATTAAGTCACACTCATTGAACTCATTAACAGATTTCAGGACCATTTGTAACAATTTAGTCAACATTGTGTCTTTTTCCTGGAGTAGTTATCAACTTTGTGCTCATTTTCCCCATTCTAATGGAGTTCTGTACTTTTAGCATCTTAAGCATCTTAACAATAAGCATGTTATTATATAAACTTTCATGAAACTGAAATAATAAATCAACAAACTTTTTACGACTCAGGTGAGATCTTATGAATGGAAATGTCCTGGCGTGTGTTGCACCGTGATCACGTAGCCTTCAAACCATTCACATTGAAGTGTAGGGGGGAAAAAATACAGAAAGGGAGGGAAACAGTGGAACATTTGTGGAAAAAAATCCAAACAAAGCACACCTCTTGATTGGAAACAAATGCACTCAAAATCCCAATTAAGTGTGAATGTCCTCTATTACTCCTCTTGACTTTCCCTCACTCCCTCACTATATCAACAAAAGTGTAAAAAAAAAAAAAAAAAAAAACATGTCAGTGTGCTTCCTGGTGCTGAAAATATCATGTAATGGATTTAATTTATTTGGAGGGGCCGACTCATAGTTTTGGAATGTATTCAATACAGTATATGCATGAAAACATTCTATGTCATGACCTCAGTTTACTTACAAATATACAGCATGTGTGTGCATAGCGTGTGTGTCAGTGCAAGTGCATTTGAACATTGGAAATTGACTGACTCAAGGGTAGGACTCACCCAATAATTCACATGCAGTGGTTAGACTGCAGATGGGTACGGAAATGCTATCGCACATTGGTCATTTGGAAGTCAAATAGTGACATACAAGCATGTCATTTTTGTTTGTGTTAATCTGTCAGTATTAAAGTTTGGTATTTTGAACTTTATACAATCGTGCGATGTGCTTCAAACTCATCCTAACACCACTTCCTAAAAGAAACAGACTGCTTACAGAAGGACAATGAGAAGAAGCAGCAACCAAAGTAGCTGAGATAAACTCACAGGCAGGAAGCTCTTATGGAGGTAACTCAATGTTTATTTAAAGTTACGATTATGTTTGGTTGAGCCATATTTTGATTTAAAAAAAAAGAAAAAAGCCATGGGTTCTTGGAGGTTATTCAAAGACGCTTATAATAATATAGTATTCCTGGATAATCGTCTTAGAGTCCATTAATTATGCCACAAATAATGAAAGGTGCAAAAAAAATCTTGAGGATAAAATGATAGAAATTCTGCCATTTATATTTTGAAAATCATAATCCACAAATAAATCTTGTCAATTGTAAATATATCACACACCTCAAAAATACCATAACATTCTGAACAAAGACCCAGTCAATTCAAATACATGCAAAAAAAATACATTTGGTCATCTGAGAATATCTCATGCTCCAGGTATGAAGCATCTCCATACCTGTTTTTATCTGTAGCCAAAGTAAAAAGCTCTGGGAATCTTACGAAATAATAACTTCAGCATTAATTCATGTCTTTTGACTTCCAAAAGTAATGACACCACAGTCACGTGGTACTTTAAGGCTCCTTGTTGCCAACACTGGTTACATTTTACACAACAGACATATTTAACAGTTCGGTAACATAAACGAGACAGATCGAAACTTTATCGTTTAACATTGAAATATGATGAAATGAAAAATATTCTTTCAAGTTGAAGTCATTTAATTTTATTCCTTCATATCTATCTATCTATCTATATTCTCAGGGTGCTCCCACTGACTACCCCTGAAGAGTGATTCAGTCAAGATGAGGTCTAATTGCTTTTAGAAAAAAGCCTCTCACACCTCAGTGTACCTTATAAATCTCACCTAGTCTTTATTTCTTTCTATAATTCTGCTGTTTGTGCCTACTATTTGTTTTTCCTTCATAATAACATTGTTAAGAGAGTCTGACCAAGGTGCTCCTTGTTGTTGTCAAGTGATTATCTAACAACTTCTTGCCCTTAAGTTATAGCTTGTGTTGTACCTGAGAGCATATGGTTATATTCACAGGTATCTAAAGTTATTATAAAGTTCGGAATTCATACTTCAGGTGGACAAGTTGGCTGCTCCTTTAAGTTCACAGGAAAGTCTCCATCTCTGTGCACTTCAACATTATCCCCCTCTGAAAACCCCTTACAGGTACCATTTGGAAACTTTCTGGCAAGTTCTGGGACTCTCCCCTCCTCTTTCATTTTGGCCGTGCAGCCATTCCTCCCCAGTCCTGTGAAGCAGGAGGGGCTGAGCTCAGTGCGAGGGCCCGCTCGGATGTTTATGTTTCAGCCCAAGATTGTCTTCAATCATACACAGAACTGTTTGACAGGTTGCAGCCCTGCCTGGCCTCTGTTTACCTCACTCCATCTCTGAAAGGCTTTGTGTGCGCAATCAGAGCAGCTCTGAGTGGATCCAAGAGGGCAGTTCCAGCGTTCTCCATGGAGCAGCAACCCAGAGCAGTGGAGCAAACACATTACACGATAGAGACAGCCCGTGTTCGATTGGCTCGAAAAGAAAAGATAAACTCACAAAAGGAATAAAGCAGGCTGGCTTCATATGAAATGCACTTTTTTTCCCCCTTTAAATTTGTTCACCTGAATTCAATATGACGTCTTTACAACTATTTGTTATTTTTGTTTAATTCTGCGCTGCTTCTTGTGCTGGTCGCGTATTTCAGCTGTTTTGTTGTTGGTCATTCTCTTTGCCATCAGTTAAAAAAATTTGATTCTTTAAAGAACAGGTTTAACAGAACTCAGTTATGCATGACTGGTGAAAACTGCATACCCGTTGTGAGATCATGTGCAGTGGAGATCGTGCAGTTGCAACTTTAACATTGATTGAATAAACGGACTTATTTTCTGATCTTCGTAAAACTGACACTAAGGTCATGTGTCACATCAACGCTATATGTGCACATTCAGACATCCTCGTTGATTCGAATCGCATCGAGAAGCCGCCAACCTGGACAAATGAGATCATGCATAATCATATTTTAGAGAGAGAGAGAGAAAAAAATAATTTAATACTTTTCCAGGTAGCCTTTTATTCTTAGGAGCTAATTAGTCACTCTATTACTTATTAAATAAGTTATTAGAGCAGTGACCCATTGTTCCATTTACCTGATTGAAAGTGACTATCCACAGAATTCAAGTGCAATTTTCTGATTGATGTCATTGGTCTGTCATTTTATACAGGACATGGTACTTTTTAACATCTACATAGTCTTGGTTTGATTCCACAAAATAATATATTGGCAGAAGTTGGAAAAACAAAAGAATTTAAACAAAATATTTGACTCTAAATAAAAGGGATATTTGGAATAAATTTGATTGTGATTCAAAGCCATTTGATTTCCTGTTTTATTGAGACGTCGTGTAGATGTCCACTGCAGTGCAACAGACATCTTCTTGGAGATCTGGGATAGACAATGTTAAACCTGGCAGATATTTAGACAAGCCAGTGGTCTGTTCTGCAGAATTGGCCTGAGAAGCTGTAATTTTTGGAAGCGAATGCAGCCTCCAATGTTAACAGGAAACGTGTGCTGCTCTGAATGTATACACGTGGCCCTCAACAAATAAGCAGTATAATACAATATCAATGCTGTGGCTCCATAGAAAGATGGGGGAGGGAAAAAGAGAGATGGGGAAGCGAGAAACTTGAAATAGGCAGTGAGGACAGTCAAAGAGTTGAAGCAGGCATTTCAAGAGATTTGTTATTTTATATACACTGTGTAAAGAATGAAGGGAAATTTTGACTCACAAACACACCAACAAATAAATTTGTTATAAATTCTAGCATATGCACTTCTGCCCATTCTGACTCCACATACTCACTTTGGTGGATGGTCTGTTCACTTCCATTTGAACTGAGGTGGGTCTCTGTGGGAGGCATTCTGGAAAAAGTGACACATTTAAAAGTAAGAACCTAATAAGCTGTCCAGACCTCTGTTTACTCACCCAGACCTCCTGTTCAGTCGAGTCTTAGCAGCAGGGAACTGTTCCCTACCACATTGGAATTCAAGCTCATAAACAAGCAGCATCAACCATCATTAAGATAAATAATTACAGCTCGAAGCACCAATGCATTCCCTTCCATTTCCCTTAATGGAACTACAAAAATAAATGAGGTAATGTCATTGTTTCAAGTTGAAACAATAATTTATCATAACTTTTACCCTCAAGTATTTATAAAAAGCTAATGCACGTTGGGGCTTCTGGAGCTGTATTGTAATTCTCATTCTCGGGCAGTGCTGGAGCCAATCCTAGCTGAATATAGAAGCCAAGAAATGGTGCACCCAGGACAGTCAGTCGATACAGACAAGCACACACTCTGTTACTAGGCTAATACATGGTCTGGACTGACAGTACCTGTTTTAACGATGGTCAGAGTCATAGTTCATGAAACAAACGAGTCGGCTATTATTTTGCTTTGAAATTGGTTCTTTTAAATGTACACATTGGAAGACTAACTTTGAATTTATATTTCTTTTTCTTTTTTTTTTTAAACAACAATAACTACTTTAAGCTGCAGGGCAGTGTGATAATGAGCAGACTTGCCTCACAGCAAGAATACTTTTCATTTCAATAATCGATTAATTTTTAAGCTCTCTGTGTGGAGGTTGCCTAATGCACAGTAGACTGGAGTAGACACTCTCACTACAGAGCTTGGGACACATGAACAACTTTTAATTATGATACATTTGCATCTGCTATTTAGGACTTTGGGCCTTCTGACAAAAGTTTCAGCAGGGAAACAAACTTTTACGCAGCCACAGTGGATTCTGGATTGTTGTGAATGGTTAAAAAAAAAAAAAAAAAAAAAGCTATTGAGGACACATTGGCCTTGAAATGTTGGAACTCGAAGCAATTCTTAGGAATTGTTACTCCCCAGTTGAATTATGTAGATACAACATGGGAATTTTCACAGACTGAGTTTTTAATACAAGTCATGATTGAGCCTATCTTTCACAAGCGCTCTGCATATTCACAGTCCCTTCATTACGTATGTGGAGTGGAGAAAAAAGGGGGAATGAATCAATGGAGTAGAAACAGGTTTCATTCATGTAAAATATTACTGCTAACACTGTGGCTTAGACCTATACTTCATGTGTTTACGCCATTTGCGAGACAAAACCCTACAGCTGCTCTGACTTTCTGTGGACTTGCCAGAGTGCCATCACAGTCATTATCCGCTTGCTTTCCCCAACATACCATGACGTTATTGCTCAAGTAAACGATCAAACACAGTTCAATCTGAGACATTTCCAGTGATAACAAGAGCATGAAGAGAACAGGAATGTATGGTTACTGGACATCTGTAAGCGCAGGACTGTGAAACCTGGCTACCTTGCCGACAGTCATATTGATGGAATTGGTGCATTTGCGTGAGAATATATGCAACTCTATGGAGTTCTGATTCACATCCTTTGGCATCTGTTCGGCATCTGCTTTGGCTGACTGTCTGGTAGCATTAATGTGAGGTCTGACTCGAGAATTTGGACAATAGTGGTGATAATTATCCAAGCCTGCATCCTGCTGCTAAAACCCTTCTTTTTTCTTCTAGTTATTGCCCGTTAACAATATCTGATTTATAAGTATCGGTCAAGGTGTGGGTAACGTTCTTTTAATTACTGAAACTCTCTCACTGTCCATCAAAATACCTTGTAGTAAAAAAATAACTGACAACTCAAAACAAAATCACCAAAAGATGGAAACAAATTCCTCTTTTCCTCAGGAGAATTTAAACGTGAACTGGATAAATGAGTCACTCACAGCCTAAAAAGCAGTATGTGATGAAAAAAGAGAGCATGACCTGACGTTTGCTATGGGATGGTTAAATGTAAACACAGCTGGATGAGCATATGCATTGACTGTACTTTAATTATTGCTTTGGCATTTCATAGCTTGTCAAAGACATAATGTATACGCGGATTATGTGGCTGACGGCGTATTCAGTCTGTCATCTGAAGGTGAAAAAGCAAACTAAGAGCTCTTAAAAATTATGTTTGCACAGTTTAGAAGAAGTACTGTTGAGGATCTTCATAGGAAAGATAAGCATGAAGGAGCTGCACCCCTTTGCTTGCCTTTTTGAACCATCTTTTGACATGAAGAAACACATGAGACTGAAGATGACTTTAAATAAAGGAATGGGCACATTTATTTATTTCATGCAGTTTGATGAAATTTTAAATGATACAAATCTCGTTCTGAGCTGATGTCACGGCATTTGTAGGTTCGAGTCTGCAGACTTCAGATAAACAACACATTCATCCATTCTCCTGCCACCATGATAGTGCGCTGTACAAATGTCAAACAATCTGAAGCAAAGTCAACATGCCTTGTATACAAGACATGTTGACTCAGTTCAAGAAAGTATCAAGAACAGCTTTGCAGAAGGCTGTTTTTGGTTTTTATCTGTTGTGAAGGACATGATGACAGAGTGTGCAGACCCAAAAGATTTTGAAGTTTAGAAACATTAGATATTTAATCCAAATTGCTGATGTTATAGCATTCATCTTTGTCCTCTCATCATAATATTTTAATGGAAAACTCAGCACAATATGATCTTGACATGCACTGTGGAGTTGTACAAGTTTTAAACATGCTTTAAGGGTTCAAAATCCTGGCAAATATACATGGGTTTTACTTAAGCCTCTGGACAGATAAGGCTATCGTTTATGAGTTGAGCTTTTAAACACAAAGTTGGAGAGCAAACCTGAAGATGTAGAATGATTGTTAGAAGTCCAGATTTAGCAGTAAATAAAGCTGAATATGAAAGTGTGCTGTACTTTTTCCAGCCCACATACACGTGAGTTTGTACATCAATCGACTTTGGAGTATTTTCTGATTGCATAACCTAAAGAATTTTTTTTTTTTTAATAACAAAAACACCACTGACATGTCTCATCTTATCATTTTTAACATACAACAACTTGTGATTCGACCAGGGCACACCATCAACGATGTTGCCTGGAGTCCTGAAACGTTTTGTGCTTTTCGCACATCATAGGCTCTCATCCAGGTGAGCCAGCTGCCGGTGATCAAGTCCCATATGGTGTCCAGAGAGAACTATCTTATGGTACTCCTCTCTTGAGCCATAGCCATGAGGCATATTCTTTTGCCTCTGTGGCCTCCTTGATGATGCCAAAGGCAGAAGCAGCTTAAGATGCACTCTAGGGCCCTTCTCTGTTGGCAGAAGGTGCAGGTTTTTGACTCCACCCTAACCCAGCAGAACAAGTTGAATGGGCTTCACCGGGCTTCATAGCACTTCATAAAGAGCATGGATTGAAAATCTCATCCAGTAAGGCTTGGTTTTCCACAGCTCAGCCCAGGACACTATCTCACCACCATTTGTTCCTATCCAGGCTTTTTGCCATCAGATTCCCACCATCTTATTCACTGGCACTCACTACCTCTTCCTCGATCGGTACTCTCCCTTTCCTCCAAATTTAAAGGGCATGGCAATGTGCTACTGCTGAGGTCCACTCTTCCCCAAGGCACTGCCCCCACCAGTGCCCGTGCCCTAGACCTGATTAAGTCGAATCCATATATTCAGCTTCCCTCTACTTCTCACTCATCCTTTCTATGATCCCCGTCTGAGAAACGTTTGGATGGCATGATTTTTGGCAATGCATGACCTAATATGTATCATTTTGAGCTATTCATCCATGCTGCTGACAGGAAGCTTCAGCACGTTGTTCTGCCCATACAGGGTGAATGGAACCTGACAGACAAAGAGAAGCCTTGCAATGATGCCATATCAGTAAATACATTTCTTAAGCTTGACTCAGAGGCCCAATTTGTCCAACTCAACAAGCTATACATCCAACTCCTTGTTTGTTGAACAGATGGCTGCTATCTCTCTCTGTGATCTAATGTGTTCTGGTCCTGCCAAGGGTCAAGTAGGTAATCTTGGTAACTTTTCCATTCTTCAGCACTTGGGGACATAGATTTTGCTTGCTTGAAACTCATGTGGGCTCAGGTCATCGGTTCCTCCAGGCCCTTCATGATCCACCTGGGACATGTGGTGTTGTCACTCTGAGGTCATTCATAAAGGCTCTGGTGGGTGACGATGCATGACTTTAAAGGAAATCCAGGAGGCCTAATCACACACACAGCACCTCTCCACTCTTCTGTGTTGCTGTCTGACACATACAGTGCACTGTCCAAGCGGATATCCATACACATACATAAAAACAACATCATATTTGGACTTAACGGACAGCCACACATTCCTGAAATACCAGAGTCACTCACAAAAAATACATGAGTCACTCAAACTGTCCACCTCTGACAACTGATCAGAGAGTACCCTCACGCATATTTCAAGCACACACACTTTGACTCCCTCATGACTCCACTGACCTTTAACATTTGACAAAGGGGGTTGTTGTGTGACAGTTTGTTTCATTCTCTGTGTGTGAGGTAATTTCCTACCCTTGTGACTCTGAGGGACAGAGCGGGCAATTGTGGCTGACCTCAACATCCATACCTTGCAGGGCTTATTGGCAAAGGACATAATCCAATATTTTGTATGAAGAAATTGAAGGATGATGAATAAATGGATAATTGAGTACAATCCTCTTCTTTTGAGGTCATTGATTATTGATATCACTTAAAAGATGCCAACACGCATGACTTTCTGAGTATGGAGGACTTTGTTTCAAATGGTAATGGAAAGATCAGCTTGATTTAGTCAAGCATGATCAAGTCATCTCTGTGTGTCCTTCAGCAACATTTGGGGGAAGTAATGTCATTTCCACACTTTTTACTGTCATCCAGAGGTTTATGCTGCACTTTCTCTTGGGAGAAAACAGGCAAAATAACACAATCATGACCGCCACCTGCACTGTGCCATAAACCATGAGTGACATTTTCCAACAAACACAGACCTTTTTTATTTGACATACCTAAAAACCTCTTTGTGTGCAGCTTATATCAGTCTGGGACTGTGTATAGAACTTGAGAAGAAGGGAGGAAAAGGCCAAGAAATGAGAAATCTGCTTTGAGCAGCATTTGTAAACAAGACAAACATAATCAGCATCTTTGGGACCACATCTGGCTCTTGTCGAGCTGGGCCTGAGCTCTGATTGAGAGACCCGAAAGCCTTCATTTTTTTTTGCCAGAGATGTTTTGATGCATGCCGCCTGAGGGAAACAAGTGGATAGTATGTTGGACTGGGACATTTTATAGAATGATGCATACATACAGAACGCATTGTCACCTCTCAGAAGTACTGTGTATGAATAACACAATCCACAGTAATGTGACTGGAGTTTTCCAAATAGTTTATCTTACAGAAAATAATTCCGAGCGACAGTGTAGATAATATATCTGACTAAGAGACATACTAAGTATAACTATACAGTTTGGTGCACTCTCTTAAACTGGTCTGTTAATTAATTCTGAGAAAATTCTAGTTGTCTTTAAGGAGATGATTGATGTGTATATTGTTCTCTTTTATTCAAACTGCAAAATGCATTTGTAGTGGATCTATAATTTTATATATAGATGTATATTTAGGATAAAAACTGTAATTTCTCCATATTCTATTGGAAAAAAAACAACAAAGTCAAGCTAAGTGTGAACTATCGCTCATATATGGTATGATTAACAGAAAAGTCTTCCCTGTTGTATTAGGGAACCCATAAGAATTATGATAAGGTTGAAGATTTAAATATTGCTTTTTATAGGAGTTTTTTTCTGATATGTATTTCGATGGTGGAGAATCCTGCAAATATTTTTTCTTTCCTCAAAACTTCAGACAATTCATTTGATATTTTGACTGTTTAGATAGATGAAATCTTTCTCATTTTTATGACATGGTATCATTCAATGTACAAAGCTGACACAATAGGCAGCTATAAATTATTTTAAAAAGATAAAAATCAAGTGTAATGAAAAAGTTGCCCTCAGTGATATGAGTTAAGACGCCACTTTTTGTTTTGATCATGTACAGATAAAAACACTTCTATTGTGGCATACTCCCATGGACTATAATTACGTGTGGTAGCCAGTACTGGCTTTTACTGCTTTCATTCTCATTATTCTTGGAGGTAAATTTGTGAGAAAAAAAACACATTTTAAACAGAAATGTAATAGAAACAGAATAAGCTTTCAATACAACATCTCACAATGAAAAACCTTTGGAAATCTGTCTGGATCTTTATATTTTGCAGACACTGTAAAGTGTGCATGCAGGGCCCAGTTACAGCTTTTTATAACTGTGTGTAAAAGAACTATTGTGCTGCAAGGAGAGAGCCCCACGTGTCCCTCAAGGGAGCCTCATCTTCTCTTTTTTTATGGAGGAGCCTTTAATTCATACAGACAAACCAAGCCATCAGTATATTTAACAGCGTATCATAAACATTCCTAAAAGCTAGATGCAAATAATGAAGGAGTTGGAATGGCACAAATGAGTTGAACTGGTTGATGGACAAGTGTGTGAACACAGTGATGTGACTTTGCAGCAGATACACAAAATAACATGCAGTCATGACTGTATAAAGTATCGCTATAGGTGGGATTTCATTAGGCTATAAAAACCCTTGTAAAATAATCCTCTGTCTTCTTTCTGTGTTATGAAGCAAAACAACAAGTTTGTCCGACAGCACCTCATGTTTTTGTCAGCTAAAATTGATGTACAGTTATGTATTATTGACCTGGTATAGCAAAACCCTTGTAGTGATGTAATTCACTGCTGAAGTACATAAGGATTTTCTAAATGACTCCAAGCACTGAATTTATATAAGTTAATATATATTAGTAGCAGGTCTGACATTGTAACTGTCTCCTGTGGTGAGCTTTCAGTAATCATCAGATAGAACTGTATTTTCACAGGATGTATACGCTCCAAAATCTTGCAAGTGCTGTCAATATTGTGGTAGTCAAATAAATAACTATGAGAGGATATTAGAATCATTGTTACAAAATGTTTGGCAAAAACGCCAGTATGCAATCAATGAACACTTAATTTTTCAGTATTGAGAAATTTGGAACTTTCCAGACACGTTATCTACTAGATTTCCTCACCACATAACCCTTCTACAGTCAAAATGTTTAACCATATATCAGAAATCATTGTGTCATCTTACCAAGGACTGCTTGCTTGCTCTATGTCATATGGGGCTATTTGACACAGGATTCATATGTTCTTGGGACATTGGAGAAAAATAAGCTGTTGTTCACATTTTTTTTCTCCCTTTGATAAAAAAGAAAAAAAAGTAATCCATCCTGCATTGTGTTTGTTTCCAAACAAACATGTTTGATGTCACAAATCCCTTGGATATCTCTGTAAGTTCTCTGAGTTAGTGATTCTGGATGTATTTCAGCAAACCAGTCCCATTCAATTTGTTTTCCTCCTGCAAGTCAAAACACTCTGATTTTCCAAAAAGATTTTAATCAATAACATTGACGGTGTTATCGTAGTGCATTTTTATGTCACATTAAAAGTTGTTTGGACAGGTGTAAAAATCATAAACGATGAGCACTGAACTGTTACCCAGAATCCTGGTAATGTTTAAGAGATAGCTCAGTGAACAACAGCACCTATGCAGAGAAGTCAGTGACCCATCACCAGTATGTCATCTCCAGGGGGTAACTGCAGTAAAAATGGGGCCCTGAGGCAAAAGGGCCCCTATTCAGGACCACAATATTTCATTGAGTTGGAGTACAAAAGTGACAAGAGTTTTTAACAAGTGCACATGCATGTGTGCACATTTGTAGTTTTGCATGTTTATCGGAACAAACTGCCCAAAACAGAACATGTGCACAGCTGTGGTGGACAAAGTCATTTTCAGGATTGTTTGGAGAGTAAAAGCTGAAGGAAAAAAACTCAACTTTGACTTTAGAATATCAACTTTGTGTTAAAAAATAAAAGAAACAGAGGAATGTTGGCACAAAACAGTCAACAGAAGTTCACATGCATTTTTGTGCAAGTACGAGTATGGTGATGTGTGCGCATTCACCATGGTGTCTTCTTTATTGTGTTTGTGCATAACTGATGTAGAATGACTGACAATACACATCATCTCTAACTGTCACACAGAGCATCCTGCTTAGACCGAGGGCAATGCGGGGCTGTGGCTAATGACCTCAACACATGCTGTAATTCTGAGAATCCAGACGTATTAAACACTCCATGCATGCATCAATGCTATGCTCACCCTAACTGATTCTGCATGCATGTCAAATTAATGTGTTTGATTTACCCACCACTAAAAGCAGCTCAAATATGTTTAAAGCTGAGTGAAAATTTGATTGTATTTCAAATGTTCAAGTCTTTTACAGTAAAGCTCACCTTTAAATTGATAATTGTCAACTGTTGAGTTATGGAAAACTTTGAGTGTAACTATACTTGTCATATAAATGACAGCAACAAAAGAGCATGGGTAATGTCTTAACCAGATGCTGAATAACAAATCATGACACAAATCACTAAGACTGATAATATACAGTAAATTACTTTAGTGGAGACATAACCAATATATCAGCATTGTGGAGCCTTTAAAAAGACACTCAGCAAGCATCTAACCCTTTGTGGTTCTTAACCCTATCATGACTATCTAGTAATATCACTAAAGTTGTATGTATTACAAACTTTCAGACAAATGAATGTTTAATAGTTCCAATATAATTAAGATACATTTTTGACAAATAGTTATAACTGACTAATATTTGTGCGTAAGTCAATAATTTAGCCTCAGTAAAAAACGATTGCTTTGCATATGTGCATATATGCATGCATACGTGCATCCAGCAGGCACGCGTGCATGACGGCATTGTTTTTTGTTCATATGCCAGAATCTGTTCTGGTCTGGGTTGAGGGTGGAAAAGCCTGTGGCTCAGCCAGAACAGAAGACTGATGGACTCCAATCAGGGTCTTTATTTTTAAAAGGATATATGGGTCTGTGTATTTGGGACACACAGCACTTGACTAATGTGTAACTCTGCTTGTTCAGCACCAGACCCCCTTACTTTTTTTTTTCTGCAAACATTTAGTCTGAGGCACAACACACATTTCACTACAAACAGGCACAACATTTCTGTAGAAATGGTTTCCTGCTTCAGTCAGTGTTGATTTTAATTGCACCAGTATACACGTCTTCTATGTATTTAGCTGTATGAGTTCTGTGTGAGTACATTTATGAGTAAGCGTGCTATGTGTATGTGTATGCATTTACGCCATTACGCCCATCCCGTGGCACCATACCATTGTGTTTTGCAAATCAATGATATTGTATATGCAAACTTTTTGCATCATGTCCACTTTGTATGTACAAACATGCAACATCTGTAGTCTACTTGTGCTGATACATTGCTCTAGGTGACTTTATATTTGTATATAATAGTTATGGGACCGTACGGTAGAGAAGTGGTTCACGCTCTCACAGGTCTTTTTGTGATGGAGTGGTAACCAGAGTGTAGCCTACCTTCACCCTTAGTTAGCTGAGATTAGATTATTATTAATTAAGAGTATTATTGAAGATGGATGAATGGACAATAAATATGGTGGAATTTGCATGTTCTCCTCTTGTGTGTATGTTTCCTCAGGGTACTCTGGTTTCCTCCGATAGTCCAACAACATGCATGTGTGGTTGGTGACCCTAAATAGCCAGGATGTATCCTACCCTCACACACACTCATATATTACCATATAGTTGGAGTAAAAAGGAAAACACATTGCTGGAAAAAGGCATCCCCACCCCTTTGACTCTCTTTGGCATCTCATATAGGAGGCCCAAACCACCCTTTTAAAACCACTTCTTTAATATATTGTATGCGCGTCATCTTTATGACGCGCATACAAAATTAAGTGCATGGACGCACATGAAACGTTTTTAAAGTCACTAATATTAATCTTTAGCACAAAAAAAAACCCTTACTTTGGAATTAGGTATTTGTAAGTGCCAGTTACATAAGTGGCAATATAAGATATGAACAGAGAAACATTGTTAAAGGTAAAGCTAAATTTGTCAAGCAACTGTTGATCAAAAAATTACAGTTGATACATTTTGCATTATAGTATATTTTAGTATACTGAAGCGTTCAACTTTCACACATTTTGGTTTGCATACAATTCCCTGTTGGCTTTGCCAAGTACACGCACCAGAATACACACAGGTGCACAAGTGTTTTGAAAGTCCCATGACAATGAGTGTCAGAGAGAAAAGCTTCCATTCCTTGAGGGTGATTGCCCGGTGAAAAGAACTTTGTTTGTCGGGGCAAGCTGATATATTTCCAAATAACATAGTAATCTCCCCATGCCGAGCCAAACATGTCAATGTTTGCTTGCTTATTCCACATAAAAGAACGGTTCACTCAGTCGTGCTCACACACAAGCAAAGGCAAACATTCCCTTTATTGTGCAGCCCTCGCTCCTTCTCTTATTTTTGCTCCTTCTCTGAGCCCAGGAAGGACGCACTCACCCCGGAACAAGCCTGGAGGTCTTCAGACCACACACAGTGCAGTGCAAAGATTGCACCCTGACTCTCTTTCTTCTTCTCCTCTCTTCCTCATTCCCACTGTTTTATATGGTCACTCACTCAGTATTGCTTTTTCGTGTCATAGTTCTCTTATCATTATTATCTCCCCACCTTGCAGTCAAGCTTGACAGAGCAGAGCAGATGCTGCACATCAACTGTTGCATATCTCCATCTTGCCTCCAGCACTGTGTTTTGCCCCTCTGTTTGTTTGTAGATGCTGATGTGAACTGTGGAAGAGACGGTCATTTTGTATGATATTTGTGCCTTGAGAGACCACCCACAGCTGGACAGGCCAAGACACGGGGAGTTTAAGCTTTATTTTTCAACGCCTTCACTGTTCCCAGGGCCTCAGAGCTGAAAGAGATTAATCCCCCTCTGTCACCAGTGTGTGTGTGTGTGTGCGTGTGTGTGTGTGTGTGTGTGTGTGTGTGTGTGTGTGTGTGTGTGTGTGTGTGTGTGTGTGTGTGTGTGTGTGTGTGTGTGTGTGTGTGTGTGTGTGTTCATGACACAGTTTGAATTGACACAAGTATTGGAAACATCCAGGTGAAAGACTGGATGTGCAGGCAGGACTGGTCTTTTATTCCGAAAAAAGAAGGGAACCGATACTTTAACATAACTCAAACATTATGATATCGTTGCACAAACTCACGTCAAAATTTGGGTCAAATTTCATCTATAGTTTGAACGCCTGTTGTTTGATTCTCCCAGGACATGTGCACAATATTCACACAACATTTGGAACAGAATCCTTGGACCAATAGACGGTCTTGCAATGGATGCACAAATGGTCTACAGTCACATGACAGTCAGGAGTTCATAAAATACAGTAAGTGCTGCTGAATGAAGACCACCGGCTGATTTGTTATTTTTGTGCCTGATGTTAGATGTAAGGATTTTACTGTAATTCTGTAACTAAATGGCTTCTCGAAGGTTGAACGTTAAATGGTCTTGACCTTCCTGATCTGACACGGTAGCCGATACTGTGGATAAGGGAATCTGAGTTTCGCATTGGGTGGCACCATGTGTGAGCCAGGGATTTACAGTGTCTCCAGACCACACACAGACGGAAGCCAGGGAGGGAGGAGATATGGAGAAGCAGCAGAAAGGAAGAGAGGAAAAGTAAAATAGTGAGAGAGAGCGAGAGAGAGAGAGAGAGAGAGAGAGAGAGAGAGAGAGAGAGAGAGAGAGAGAGGGGGGGGGGGGGTGTCTGAAATGACAAGATGATTGAAGGAACTATCCAATGTTACCTCCAGAAAAAAAAATGTTAATATAAAGTCTGTAAAGGCCATGTAGGGCTCAGAGTGCAGTTGTATTTCAAAAAACTATTTTGACAGGTCAGACTAAAAGCTCCACGCACTGACAGATTTAAATGGACAATATTGTACCCTATCAAGGTACTGCTGTCAAAAAAATAGGAAAAATGCACAAATTTGCCAATAAATACGGATTTGTAAATCCTTTGAGTTTGATCCCGTGTGTCTACTGGGGCCCTTTCAGTGATTCACCATAAGGTTTTCCAGCTCTGACTTGTGTATTAAGAGGAAGGCAGTGCAGCAATGAAGGAGAAAGCAATGTGTGCTAAATGGTCCATAAGTATAGCTTGGCCTGACCATGCAAACCCCTCTGGATCCCATATGGTGAATGTGTGTGTGCTGCATGCATGGACGCATGGCCTGGCCCTCAGCAGGACTGCTTCCCACCGAATAACATCCCATAAAACACAGACACAAACATGCAACCGCATGCACATGAGGACATTACATATACGACAATTAAAAGAAACACTCTACATACACTTCACAATCACATGCAGTTTCTATCAGTCTTTGATCAACCCTGTCTATTGCAAACTATATAAAGGCACCTTTTTGTGTGAACAAGCTCAATATTTGATCTTACAAAGAAATAGTGAGAAATTCTGCCAATCAAGACAAAAGTGAAGTCCTCATTCCATATGTCCACCAGTAGAAACTGACAGACACCACGTTGTACTCCTCTGATCCTGATTGTGAATTAGGGAGTAGAGGGGAGCATAATTGCATGCTCAAACGCCTGAGAAATGGACATCCAGTTCTGCTGAGTTTGAGCTTTTTGTGTGGCCTCATTGTTGAGACGTGCAGTCATGCAGTTCTTTGAGTCCCAGTCGGCGTTCATGTTGGGTTAGGGGTTGTTCAGAAAAGTGGAAGGGGAGGGGGGGTATTGTCTCCTGGCCAGATATTTCATTCAGAGATGAAACACTTTGCGCCTGTCCACCATGCCTGGCAGGAGGAATGTGATTATTTCCCAAATGGAATGAAACATGCAGAAATCAGCACATCTTCCTTCTTTCGTCACATTCTATCTCCGAGTTTCACACTCTTGCTGTCAGCCAACTATTAAGCTGTTTAAAAAGGTTGGATGAGCTTTTCATAGAAAGACACAAACCACACACAAAAATGCACACATTGTACACCCCTGCACACACATGCACAGATGCCATAGTCAGTTATACTCTCAGCTTGATGTGCTTATTGTGGCCAAAGGGGACAAACAAAAGGCTCCTCTATGGGGTTGCAGTGTAATGAGAGGCAGTGTGATCGTAAATATGTTGCTCTGCACAGTTTTCCATCTCAGTGCAGGACAAAAGGAACAAGCCATCAAATTCGGGTCATCAGAGGCTTCTACGTTGTAAATCAACTCGTTCAGCAGAATCAGTTGTGTCATCGTGGCTGTCTGAGGCCTCAAAGTGGTCAGCAGAAGCAGGATTCCTCAATCAGAATGGAGATGACAGAAATGGGAGCATTATTGTTTTATCCACCTTAAACCAATCCAGAGCCTGCAGCTATGTATCTCAAGTCTCTGAGAGATTTGAAGAGAAGTCAATCAATCATTACACGGAACAGAGAGACCATGTGAGAAAAATGGTTTCAGAATGAAATGATCGCATTCAAAGCCACTTAGTTTATGAAAAGGAATAGCAGCATGTTTATTTTCAGCATTGTAGACACAATCCATAGTGACAAAATAATGAATAGGACAAGGGAAAAGATGGTGATTTGAATTATGTGGCTATCACAGCCAAATTCTAATGGACCTAACACATTGAAGCACATGAAACAACAACTTATGACATAGGTGGTGAACAGTTTGACTTCATTCTGATGAGGATTTGGACTATCCCATGACATGCACATGTCCTGTATATTATACTGGAACCCCACCACCCCCGAAAATTAAAGTGTGGCTTTTTTTTGTAAAACAAAACAAAAGTAGTTATGACATTGGAAGTTTAAAAAGGAAGGTGAAGTGAAGTAGCAGCACTCTTGGACTCATAGCAACAGTATCCCCGGTTTGAGTCCACCCTGAGTCGTCTTTCTGTGTGGAGTTTGCTTGTTTTTTTCATTGTTTTCATGGATTATCTCTCTATTACTCATATTTCCTCTCTCAGTTCAAAAACATGTATTTGAGCTTAACTTCTGACTGCTTGTCTGTGTTTGCCCTGTAACGACCTGTCGGCCTGTCTAAGGTGAAACCTGCTGTCACACATAGCCAACTGGGATCATCTCCAGCTCTCTACAGCCTTACATTGGATGAAGTAAGTATAGAAGAAGATTATTAATAGACTAATTTCTTGTAGTGTTAATTTATTCATCTGGACACTTTCGTTATAGGACTTGCCTGGTTAGCTGTACTTATTGACTTATTCAAGAAAGAAAGAAAGAAAGAAATCAAAAGGTTTTCTCAAGATTTAAAAGTGCAATTAAAAATAAACCTTAAAACAAAAAAATGTATGTGCTTATGATTCCCTATTATTTCTTTGTTAACCAACTTCCTGTGTGTAACTGGTACTGTAAAACAATTTATAGTTATTTGCTATATAAGTGAACACCAAAATGATTTCTCTTTACAGTCAAGTTTTCTGTTGCAGATTCAAGAGGGATGAGATCAAAACATTTCAGTCCCGCTACTAACAGGGATTTTAGACTTACAAGACCATGTTAACACAAATGTTTTTATTATTGTAGGTGGAGATCCATTCACTCCTTGAATGAATTTGGCAGAGGAATTAAACAGGCAAACGTGTGAGAGAGAAGTTAAATGAGAGAGAAAATGAAATGGATAAATTATCTTTTTTTTCAGTGTGCTCAAAGCTTTTGGAGTTGTCATTTTTGGCATAGCAGTAATTGGTTTTGGACCTTGGCGAACCCTCTGACTCATGAGAGAGATGTGGAACGCGAGAGTGTTTCCAAGCCTCTCGAGACCAGGACAAGACCTCCATTCAGGTCGAACCCCTGATTATGAGCAACAACAGAATGTAGCAAACGCCTGGTCCAACCTCCACAGTTAATTTGAATTTAACCTCATTTCAGTGAAATTAATGTGTGTTGAGATGAAAGCTGTGGGTGCAGGAACCGCCTCATCGAGAGAAATACATTTCTATAAATCAGTCCAGGAAGAAATTTAATGGGGGATGCACAAGGAAATCACTTTCTTTCGAGACTTGAATCCAAAGAAGATAATGTTTTCTTAAAAAATCCACTTCAATTAAACACTTAGCGCTATGTATAAAGTCATTCCTTTGCTTTGATTTCATTGTGCTCTAACTTATTCCAACTATTGTTATCATTAGTATTATTAAATAGCAAAAACAAATTTATATAAGGATATTTAATCAGGTGTTCACAAACAAAGCATCCTCAAATCTTTCCAAGCTCCCTATTTCTTTCCTGATTTGTTATCATTCACTTTTTTGAGTGATCTTTTTCACTTAAGCAGAAAAATCTCTTCATTTTCTTTTGAAATTAGGTTTTGCCATAACGGATGTCCTTCTTTTCGATATCTTCTGTGTCTTGTAGCCTCTTCCCTCACAGCCACCACCTACATCTCATGCCTCACAGCATCAATTATCCTCCTCACTGACCTTCCTCGTCACCTCAGGCATCATTTTAATCTCTTTCACATGAATGACCAAACAATCTCATCCTTGACTCTCACTCTCCCACCAAACTGTCAACACAAGCTGTGTTCATTTTGGACTTTTACCAAAAAAGTAACTAACTAAAACATAAGTAAGATGTATTCAAACCTTTACAATTCTTTCACAAAAAAAGTGTCATATGAAAAGATGGGTCAGATCCTTTATTTGAAAAATACACCTCTGACTGATATAGATATACAAATGTGATGATATTATATACCTTAAATGAAAGAGTTTCACAGACATGTTATTTGGTCTTGTAGTATTTGATGAACAACCACTATTCAATCGTAAAACTGTATTTAGTCCAAAAATGAATGTGTCTTTGGACATCTCAGTGTCCACCCTCTAGTTATCGCCTTGTGTTCTTAAAGACACAGGCTTTTTCTTTTTTTAAATTTGATGTTCTTAAACTATTTTTACATGAGTAAAGGTCATAATTGGCCTCATTTTCTTGTCTAAAATGCTGAAGATTCAGGATTCCCCTCAAAGCAAGTATATTATTCCTGATTTCATGCATGCAGTATATACATACTCAAATTTCTATTTTCTATAAAGTTTTTTTTCTACGTTTTTTTGGTTGGCCATTTTTGTCTTTATTATAGTGTCGGTACTGGAAGGACATTTGTGGAAAGAGCGCAAGGAAATAATGACTGAGGGAAGCCAGGAATCAAACCGGAGACATATTTGGGTATTTTGCATTTTGACCACATCCAAGCAAAATACATAATGTTTGGTTTTATGTCTGGCTCTGTGACTGTTTTCTCAACATCACTAATAAAACAAGATGACAAAATTGGATATGTTACCTCTTTGCCAGTTTTGGAGCAGGGCAAAGCCAAAACCCTATATCACAGGGATGCCTGTGGGCCAAGCGTGTCCCATGATCTGTTTACATTTGGCTGCCAGCACTTATCAAGAATAATTTACCTATATTTGACTCATACTCGTAGCTTTAATACACTCGAGGTAAATACAGCATCTCTACTGAACCCAGGCTTTTGTATATCTACCTGTATGTGGCCCTTATTCCAAAATGTTTGGACACCTTCTACAATATGGTAAATTTAAATGAAGGTCAATCAACGTTCCATTTCACACAGTCATCCAATTGGTCATCTTTGGAAATGACTAGAGATTCTAACTTTTTATCTGTCGCCAATGATCTATTAATCCCTGCTTTATCTACTGCAATGTATGGTTGTAAATGAGGCTAGAGAAGGCCTTTGCAGTTCGATGAGGAAACAAGTGTGTGGGATATCTCCTGCAGTATGTAAACTGTTTGACATCAGTGTTTGGGCTTTCTTTATGGGAACATCTGTGGCAGCTGCCCTATAAATTCCCAGTGTTGAGAAAGCAGGAACAAAAAGTTCCATTTTTGTATGGCAGTGTACCATGGCGAAGAGCGGACTGAGTTGTGCCTCATCTGGAGCGTCATGGCCAAAGTATAGAGAAAGTGAAATCGGGGATGGAGAACTGAGACCATGTTTTCTTGCATTTAGAAGTCTGTTCTGCATAGCGACAGGCAACCTTGACTTTAAAAGGCTTGTGGGAGTGAATCTGTGTGAGTTCTCTCTGAGGGAGCCCTCTAATAGCCTGTACTTTGGGGTGTACCTTGATTTTTGCCTGCTGTCATGAGTTCTAGCTCCTTGCAGCTATGTTCATTACTACTCTTTTATTAGTTGCATAATCATAAAGTGACAGAAAAAGATAGTTCTGTTTAAGATGGATCGTTTAAAAGAGAAAAGTTGTTTATAGAGTTGGGTGGTTGTGCCTGAGCTGGGAGAGCAGCTCATCTACAAATTTTGCAGAATTGATCTCTCATCTTGCCATCTACTTATGTGTCCTTGATTAAATCACTGAACTGAATGAGCACCTTGTATGGCAACTGTCTCTATGGGTCAGTGAGTGTATCACTGACAAACAATGTAAAGTGTGTTTGGGGCTGCTCAAGTGGAGGAAACAGCTATAGTTGCAATCAAATTGTTGTGATTTCATTTTCGATACAAAGGCATTCTTTCTATCATTTCATTTTAAATATGTTTAAGATTTTTTTCATAAGATTTGTTTTTCATAACCTGGTGCAATAATGTTATTGCTTAGTGCTCATCAGCACAGTAGTGCACGTTTGTAATGGTTTGACATTTTCCAGAAAAAAGAAAGAAAAAAAATCCTACAGCTCTAGACCATGATAAATCTATGGAAATCAGCCTATGATAGGCTGATATATGTTATTCAAAATAATGCCGAAAATAAAAATGATCTCAAAACGAGACAACTTGGCGATTGGATTGTGTTGTGCGGAGCACTTTCCACAATACTAAAAACTATAGAAAATTTTAAATGAACGAAAAATTACACAATCTCTTGTTTTTAAACAAGGTAAAAAAAAAGTTTTACTTGAAACAGGATAGCACTTGAATTTATTTTAAAGTTGAGGAAAATATCGAAACTGCGGAACAGGCAGTGAAAATAGATAAACACCCAGCCTGCTGTGTAGCAGCAGCTGTTGCTCCTGTTGTGTCTGTTTTTGCCTTTTATTCGCTGCCACTTCAACATTGACAGAGGGAAAAGTATCGCAACATCTTCAGGGCAACAGGAATAATACGAACAACGTTTTTGCACCTGTGAAATTGACGCGTTTCTCTTCGTTGTGAGCTCAGTCAGCTAAGCTAAGCTAAACAGGCTAGCTAAGCAGCTGCTGTTGGTTTTCCTGCTCAGGAGTAAAAAAGATGAAGCTTCTTTGGTCCTGATGGCTTCAACGTCTGCATCGCAAAACGGTTGGTCTCCTTTGTTTTAATATAACAAGGTGTGTGTCAAACCTCTGCATGCTGCCGTCGTGTTTGTGTCCAAACTCCTTAGTACATTGGATTGACATTGCTTTACATTTTCATGTATATTACTTCCAGACATGAACTTGCTGGTTGACAATACACCCATATATGTTAAGGAAATTGACTTCGAGTGTACACAGCTCTAAAGCATGAAATTATTTTCTAAACAATCCTCATCAAGCCCTATCTGGCCACTCATTTCCAGCGTTGTGGTCTATATTTAAAGATTTAAATGATCTAATAGGACATTCCTTTAAAGTTGACGCACATAACATGCATATTCAAAAAGTATAAGCTGTCAATCATCTCATTTAAAATGAATAAACAGTAGTTTTTACCCTGGATGTATTACAAATGTAAAAAGAGCAACTCAAAATAGGTTAGTAATGGAAGTTTTCACAAAAAATTACCTTATTTTCTTTTGCGACAGCTGGTGTGCGGCAAAACAGTGGATTCATACTTTGACAACGTTTTTTTCCACAGCAATATGGCTCAAAGGGGATTGTTGTCTGGCACCTCACCCAAGAGATGGTGTTCTGAGGGCAGCCAAGATACAGCACCTGACCTCTTCCTCTCACAACAATGACACAGCATGGGTGATTTTCACTGACCATGATGAAGATGCAGAGGAGGGAAACCAAAAGGAGGAGGCCATACCTGTCTTAAAACTCATGAGATCAGGCTCGAGTCACTTCACCCTGGAGAAACCTTTGTTCCCTGGTAGCGTCACAGACCCCAGACTATGCGTGCCTTTGACGCTAAGTGAAGCTGAGGAAGACACAGTCCCATACACCATCAACAGATACCTGAGGGATTACCAGAGGGAGGGTATACGCTTCATTTACAACAATTACATCCGTTCCAGAGGCTGTATCCTGGGAGATGACATGGGGCTAGGAAAGACTGTCCAGGTGCAAAGCACATTTCCTTCAAAATTATTTAAATGTGAGCGTGTATTGTTCAGGACGTCTTACATAGGTCACTTGCGTTTGCTTTTTTTCACCTCAGGTCATTGGTTTTCTTGCTGCTATATTACACAAAACAGGCACATGGGAGGACGTTGAGAACAATCGGCCGCTGTTTCTGCAAAGTCAGACCTCTATGCGAAGCAAACCTTGTAAAGTGAGTTTTGAAATATGCTACTCATATTAACCCTGTATATGGAAATATGAACTACATATTTTCATGCAATAAATGTGTTCAGCCAGGTGCAGTGTAGTGATTGTCTTGGTGTCTGTGATCTGTTCTAGGTGTTTCTTATTGTGGCCCCACTCTCAGTGCTTTATAACTGGAAAGATGAACTGGAAACGTGGGGTCATTTCCAGTGTGTGGTGGTCCACGGGCTGAGAAAAGAAGAGGAGCTTGCTCGCATCAACAAGGGGCGCGTTGAGATCGCACTCACCACCTATGAGACTCTTCGCCTCTGTTTGGATCACTTCAATAAGTAAGAACCATACAAAAAAAACAACGAAGCAATATGTGATAGAGGCATTTTCTCAGGTGTTTTTTTGTGTGTTAATCTAACATAGAAATATGCTCCTGCTCTTTGTACAGGATTAACTGGTGTGCTGTGGTTGTGGATGAGGCCCACAAAATAAAAAATCCAAACTCCCTGATCACTCAGGCCATGAAGGATCTAGCATGTAAGGTCAGAGAGCTTGCTTTTATGTGTGCAGTGACATCCCAGATTGTTTGTATTTCTAGTGTACTAACGTGACAAGTTCAGTTTGTCTTCAAAGGTTTACTCAGTCACATGTGCTTCTCTGTTGTATTGTATATATCAAGAATATAAGCAGCTGCCTAATTGGCGACTACAGCAAATATTGGTGCAGTTTTCCACTTTTTTGCAAAACTTTTAATGTTTTCTATTTGTCTATTGGGCAGATCAGAATTGGTCTCACTGGCACCATCCTGCAGAACAACCTTGAGGAGCTGTGGTGTGTCATGGATTGGTAGGTCACGGGTATTTTGTTCTACATATTGTTTAATGCTGATAAGAAAAAGAATAATCTAATGTAATAGTGTCCTCAATCTAATCTGTGTATAGTGTGAACAGTCACACAATCACAGGATTCTCGGTAGAATAAATCATTTTACTTGAAAGTACTTGAAAAATCCAAAAACATTGTTCCACTACTACCACCCAGATGAGAAATCGGGCTGCAGGAGGTATTTATTGAGATCATTGGAGAAACGGTGTACCGTTTTTTTTGTGATTTGACATCACCTCAATTTAGTTTTTTCTTCCAAGCACATAACTGTGTTCCCATCATGTTCACATGTTGAAGAGTGATTATGTGAATCCAGTTAGAATTTTTTACTTTTTAACACCTTTTAATGAACATTTCTTTATTTTTGAAATTTCATTTCAGGGCCATACCAGGTTGTCTGGGCACTTTAGGACATTTTAAAAGCCAGTTTTCAGATTCCATAGAGCAAGGACAGAGACACAGCGCTACCAAACGTTCCCTAGCCACAGGCAGGAAGGCTGTCCGAGCCCTTGTGAAGAGGATTTCCCCTGGTTTCTTCAGAAGGACCAAAGCTCTCATCAAAGATCAACTTCCCAAGAAGGATGACAGGGTGAGTTCACCTCTATCAGACAGTTTGGAGGCTTTTTGTTCTCTCACTATAGATTGTTGCTAATAATGATGAAATGGGGATTTATTATGTCTTGAAGCGTCTCTCAGACATGTTCACTGTGCTTTGCTCTAGGTGGTGTATTGCTCTCTAACAGACTTTCAGCAGGCTGTTTATCAGGCAGTGCTGGACTCTGAGGATGTGACGTTACTGCTGAGGTCAGCAGAAAAATGTGACTGTCACAGTGGACGCACCCGCCAACGCTGCTGCTATAAAGTTAGTTCATTGCTTTAAGCATTTTCAACCCTTCTATTGGTTCTAATACAGAGGCAAAGACCCAGTTGTGTAGTTATGTGTCTTTTTCTTAGCATCCTTTGAAGCTTCACAACATAATGTGAGATACAGATGTTCACTAGTTAAACTATTTAGTTGATATGTTTATTTCACCTTTTAGCTTGATGGACCTAATCTATATTTTCTAAATTGTGAATGTTGGTGGTTGAGACAGTTTTGGTGATGGATGGATATATTTTCCCCCCCTGTAAACTATAATGCATTTCCTATAAAGAATTCAGTCCAAACTATCATGTATTTTGGTATATGTTGTTGAAGCTGTATTTCTGGTTTAAAATCATGCACATGCACTTGCAGAAAAACTCTGAAGGGGTTGAAATGAAAGCGATATACTTTAGTTACCTGGCCATACTGAGAAAGGTTGGTAACCATGTGGCCTTGCTTCAGTCAACTGCAGGCACCAGCAAGAAGCAGGTAGGACCGTGTTCGCCTGTATTTTGTTTAACATGCCAATTTATCACAACCTTTCTTCCTCTGGATGGATTCAAAAATTTGTCCAGCATTTTCCAGATATACTTCATTGAAACAACTCATTTGTTTCTCCCAGGAAAAGTACGTGCAAGCCATTTGTGCACAAGTGTTCCAGAAGTTTCCAGATTTTGTGCAGCGATGTAAAAATGAAGCATTCGAGGCCCTTTCAGATCCGATGTACAGCGGGAAAATGAAGGTGCAGTACAGAATCAAGAAATGTGTCACCCGTTACTCACAGATTTTCATCAGGTATTGTGCTTTCATATTTTTTTTTCTTTTAGGTTTTGCAGAAGCTGCTCAGACATTATCTGCAAAAGAGAGATAAAGTACTAATTTTCTCTCTCTCAACCAAGGTATGTGTGGGATTGTGTTTTCATGATGTATTGTATGTTTAATCAGTGGCATTTGTGATGCTGTGCCCAGGTACCTAAAAAAAAAAAAAAAAAAGATTACTCAGTGTTTCAAATGAAATTGTGTCAAACTTGGTCTGTTTAGAACGTTTTTGGTTTTAAATCAGACCAATTCTGTCTTGGACTTGTCTGAATGCACTTTTTAACTATTATTGTCAGTTGATTTGTTAACAGAAAAGAATAAATGATTGGATCTTTTTTTTTTCTACTTAATGTGCATTTCTAAATATGCACACAGTCACATTTTGCCTGTGTTTCTTTGTGTATTACATTTCAAAGAAGTAATTCATTTGAAACTGTCAAATCGGGATTAGTGAATCTGCTTTAAGACGTTTTTCAACCTGTGTCTGACCTGTCAGCTCTTGGATGTGCTGGAGAGTTACTGCTTGGCAGAGGGGCTGGACTTCAGCAGGTTGGATGGATCCACCAATTCCAAACAGAGGGTTCAAATTGTCAAAGACTTCAATATCTCCCCTCACATCAACCTCTGCCTGGTCTCAACCATGTTAGTAGATTTTTTATTTTTTTTTGCTTTCAATATTATCATCCCATTTTGTTTGTTTGCGCTATTATAGAATGCGTTGTTTGACTGATTCTTGGACCGACTGATACATTGGTAAATGTCTCTTATTTTAGGGCCGGAGGTCTTGGTCTTAACTTTGTTGGCGCTAATGTGGTGGTATTGTTTGACCCCACCTGGAATCCAGCCAATGACCTTCAAGCCATCGACAGGTTGGTTTGTTGTCCTCAAAGCAATTATTACAACTGTGTACTTGTTACAATTTATAACAGCATTTTATTACAGTTTTCTAAGTTTCAACATCCAACTTCCGTCTTTGTGTCCCTTGTTTCGGCCACTGTTTAGAACCACAAGGTTATAAATTGCACAATTTGGTGTTATGTTATTAAAAGTGTCTGTGATATTTATCAGAGCGTATCGTATTGGCCAGTGCCGGGACGTGACGGTTCTCAGACTGATCTCATTGGGGACTGTGGAGGAGATTATCTACCTCAGGCAGATTTACAAGCAGGTACTAAGACATCTAATAAGCCCCATCACTTGATCATTTCTCAGAGAAATCTCTGTTACCCGCTGCATTTTGATGCAGCCACTCCATACTATAATTCCTCAGTAACTGACCCATCCCATCTCTTTGAATAAACACGTCTGATTCAGCACGCAAGAAATTGCATAAAAAGATGGCTCGTGATTTTGTTTGAACAGGAAAATCCCTGTCAGTGATTCATGCTGATTGACTGAACTTTGTTCTCTTACTTTCCTTTCATTGTGGCAGCAATTGCAGAGTTCAGTTGTTGGAAAAGAGAGCGCCCGCCGGTATTTCGAGGCCGTGCAGGGTTGTGGCGTTCAAAAGGGGGAACTGTTTGGGATCAAAAACCTCTTCAGGCTCCAGACAAGCGGGACATGCCTCACCCGCACGATTCTGGAGGTGAGATGGCCAACACAACCTACTCTGCTGTTTGATATATGAAGTGTCCTATTGCAGCTCACTGCCTGGACTCACCTCGTCCAACTGACTTTCAACCACAGCCGCAATACGACGTCTCGTGTAACGAATATATTATTTATAGTCTCACAACATTATCCATACTTATTCATATTGTTGCGTGAATCATGATTTATATTCCTTAACTTTAAGTATTTTAGGATTTGTTGTAGGAAATATAATAGCAAGATGCACTCATTGTTACCTTTGTATAAACAATGTCCGTTAAAGTCTTCATCTTTTCAACAGACAGGATGATATAAGATTTTCCTATGAGTGATCATTTTTAGGATATGATGTTATGAGGTGGAATGAGCATTAAAGATTGATACCCAAGTGAAACTACTGTTACATTGCTTAAGTACGAGTACTGAATTACAAGTCAAAGAACAGTTCTTTAACGTAGTCTTCTAAGAGTATGTTAAGAATGACATGATAGTGACTAGATTGAGATAAAAAGCAAGGAATGTATCTTTTAAAACAATCAACTGAAAAGTTTGTTAAAGTTATGTGTGTACTCGGTGCCAACTTAGGATTTTAAAATAGTGAATTACCTGATGTAAATTTATTATAAAATCCCACACTGACTCATACAAGAACAACTGCTTATAAATATTAAGTTTTTCACAGCTAGTATTTGTGATCCTTGACTCATTGCTGAATTTTTTTTTACCGGGATAAAGAAGTCAACCTATAATGGATCAAACTATTAATTTTACTGTTTGTTGTATTCCTTTAGCTTTCAGCTTTGTACCAATTTGTGGAAATTATACTCACTTTTTTGTGATCTAGAACCGTGAAAACGTGTAGTGTAAAGTAGGTTATATTTAGGACTTCAGTATATCACCAAACTAAAAAACTATGCCTATTCTTTAATCAGTGTTACTATGATACTATTACTACTAGGATGGATTTAGTCTGGTGGTTAAAACCCGGACAGATCTTGTCAACTCAAGTCAGTAAATTCAACAAATTTTCAACGAAATATTGGCTTGAATGCAAGTGATGATAATGTAATTTAATCATGAGTGTCACTGCACATAATTGAATTTTGTGCGTTTCTTTTTTTTCCAGCGAGAGGAACAAGTGGAGGCCGGCGTGACGACAACGCGCACACACGGCGGCGAAGAGGTGCAGCAGGGGATCGAGGAAGTGAGCGTGAGTAGCTCTGCTTTCCTCAGAGACCCACAACGTGGTGCACTCATCTTTTCCCATCCTTAATTCTGTCCCCGCTCTCCCAAGCGACCCGCTCAAATGTTCCCGTTCCCGTGTGAAAGATGGCGTACCTCACTCGGAGACCGTCCTGCCTGTCAATCAACCAGCCCGTGCAATCTTCTAATTGTTTATCTTTCATTTGGGCAGACCACAGGTCCTGTTTAGACAGTCTGAAAATAGTAAACCTTTGTGGATAAGCTTTCCCTACTTACTATCGTTTCGTCGGTTTTTTCGCTGTAGATTTTGAGTCGAGTACCAGCTGAAGATTTTGGCTCAATAAAAAGATTTCACACTCCAGTCTTTACATTTCGCTGACACTGAAGGACGTAGATCCGTTTCTCTCACTGTCTGTCAGATGCTGTTTGAAGCAGCTGGGTGTAATTATTTGCTTGTCCTAATGGAAGCAGCAGACCACACTGAAGTCAGTCTCCTGCTTTCAGCCGGAGTATTTATTTACACTATGATACCCCTTATCACTCTTTTCCCAGCCAGCCCTGCTCTGTTCAGCTCACTGTCCTTTTTACAGTGCTGCTGCGCCGCTGAGGCTCTGCAGAGTCTTGCAAAAATACAAAAAGAAAAAAAACAAAACTAAACACACTGGGCTCTTTTATTGTGCATTGAGAGAAGCTTGAGGCCTGTAAGGACAAATGCACACCCTCTCTTTAAACAAGAATGTGAAGCTTGTGAATTTGTGAAATTGGTGACCCTGATGGCGGCCAATTCAAAAACTTGGCATAACTCAAGAAAATTCTAGTTCTCTGATATCAGATATCGATAAGGCCGTATGTCACATTGTGGATTTACTGGTAAAATAAAACGTCTGCTTTTAATAGTTCACGTGGTTTGGTCTTTTTAACAAGGACACGAATAAGGGAGACATAGATTTTTGAGTTTTTCTGTGCAGTTTCAGGCTTTTTCAAGCATTCATCGATCACTTTGTCAGTTTGTCCAAATTTGTCTTGATGTCTATTTCTACGTTTTTATTTAGGAACCTGGAGTTTTATTACCTGCATCTGGAACCGCAGCAAATGAGAAACCAGCCACACAGAACAGGGATGGACCTAAAGACATCCCCAGTGGAGTGCTTGACTTTAGCAGTGGAAGTGAAGCAGAAGATGACATGGGGCCGAAAAGAAAGGCCTCAAATATCAGAGGAGACGATGCCAATAGGAGTGGGAATGTTACAACAGGTGCCGCTCGAATGAGTCTCCTCCAGCATGGTTTCTCCAAACTTCTCGAAAGGGTCGAAGAAAAACCTGATTTTGGCGAAGGGGACAGCTGTCCAGATGCTGACGGAAGCCCTTTTGAGGAAGATGTTCAGGATCAGCAGATTGATGCTGTGTCCTCTGGTACCTGCAAGAACCCCAAAACAGAAAAGGATGCCTTTGGTTTCCAAAAAATGTGCACAAATATGTTTGACACATCCTGCAGTTCAGGCAAGAAACGACAACAAAGAGCAGGTGAAGATGTCCTTATGAAAGAAAATCCTGCTCTCGAGGGGAGACATGGAATGAAACGATGCATAAAAAGAAGAATTGCTATGGATGAGAACAGTGATGAAAACTCTTCACCTGACAAAAAAAAGATGAACACTCTCAAAGCTCCCGTTCCCGGAGTGCATCACTTAGAGGGATACTCGGATGAATCTGACGATTTTGATCTGGAGTCAAAAACCACCACCAAAGATTTTTTCAATTCACATAACCGAGGGAAGAAGAGGCAAAGTGCGAGTGTCAGAGATTTGACAAGAAACAAGTGCACAGAAGACATCCAGACATTCACCTCGTCAGAGGATGAACACACAACTCCAAAACATGGCCGGAAAGCTGCACCTGACAAAACCGAAAAACGAATAAGAAGGCAAAAAGGTGTTTCTTTCTCAAATCTGAAAAGTCAAACATCTCCAGCATCCAAAGATAGAAAAGAGACTATTGACAGCATGCTGGGTGAGGATAAACACTTATTTTTTATTTATGGTTAATGTTTGTGAACCTATTTGGATCGTTAAAGATATTTGTTATTCTTTTAAAGGCGGTGTACGGGAGGTGGCGTATATCCACTCTAATCAGAGAGTTGTGGGTGGGAGCAAAGCGGAGGAGTTGATCAGTCGAGCTGCTGTAAGAGATGTGTTTGAACGGAAGATATACTCACAAGTCCCAGCCAACCATCTTCTTAGCTCTCTGGAGGTAGGTTCTAAAGACACTGTTAGGTTACTTTTTTTCCCCAAAATATATATAGATTGTATGTACCAAAGCCTTTACTAAGCAATACAGCAATAGGATGAGAACTAGAAAAAGTGTTGGTCCAAATATGTACGATTTTAAAAACAAAACAACAAAAAAACTGCACTTATGATACAAATAGTTTGGCTAATTATTCTGATAGTTTGAAAAAAGAAACAAATGGTCCTGTCTATCTTGATGAGGTCAAAGTTGCATTACACACTGCAGATGGTGTTACTTAGACATGTTTTACAACACTCCAGCTCTCAAAGTTCACAGTCTTAGTCCCATAACCGTTATTGCAGTTTAGTTCCTTGTTGTAAGCTGTGATAAGAATCAGTTCAGTAATGGCAGTTGGTGGCATGGTCAAAATCTTTTTTTTTTTTCTTTTTTTTTTTATGTCAGAGCCTGGAAGACAGCTCACAAGACATCCAGCCACAACCTGTGAATGTCGTGCTTCAGACGCCCAGTGTGGATCATCCACCTACATTTACCACCAAGAGTGTGCACAACACCCTAAAGACCACCTTCATCATCGGAGAGACTCCTAAAGCCATACGCAGGTACCTGCAGCATGTCAGAGAATGTAGAAGTACAAAGACAACAGTTGCATCAATGATTGAGCAACAAGAAGGAGGTGATGGAAGGCTTGACACTAATGCATTAAAGTGAATGAAAGGAGAAAAGGGCGCTTGCACAAATTCAGAAATTCAAAAGGAATGAAAACAAACTGGAATGCCTGGCAGTGGAATGAACCGGGCCAAATTTATTGTGGATCATGTGTTGAGTGCCGCCAACTGGGCTTTAGTAAGTGTTGGTATGTGGAGGGGTGTTCACAATGATTGCAGAGTCCTAAATCTGTTTACACGGTCACATCATGGGCACTTTCTAGGGACAAAAAGTGAGGTAAGAAAGTGCCTGTTATTGCATTATTATCGTAAGTGGATGAAATGTCCCAAGTAGGTGATGAAAGCCATACCTAAAACATGATCCACTTGTGAGGTCTGACTGACCTTGTGGAGACTAAATTACTGGACCTCACAGGGGCTTGTGGCCTTAGCTGTGAAGTTACAATTAGGTTAAGGTTCCAGTTGGACTAATAGTCGTAATGGTTAAGGTAAGGTTAAAGGTTGATGGAATGCATTATTGGCTCACCAAGTGATGCGATCTGGGCGTGCGTGCATGTGGGTGCGTTCGTGACATATGCATATGTGCATTTAATGAGAGACCACCTCTGAGCTTTTCCCTTCCACCTATTTCCCAGCATCACGCCACTGATTGCCCGGCTATGATCGGGCCCAACAGTGCAGGAGTTTTCCCTTCCTCAACCACAGCTCTCCTGAGCGTAACCAAAAATGATTGCCTCAGGACTTCCAAAACCCACACTGACACACACGTTAACACACAGATACACCGCACTCAAAACACCCGGCTCTGCCCTTCTGCATCCCCTCTACCCCCCTACCTCAACTACCTACTCGTCTACAGACACAGACACCTTTGTGGCTCCAGTCTCTCTCCCCAAAGGGGAAGGCTGCATCCCTGCCCAGAGGCTCACCAGGGAGCGAGAATACACACTAGTTATATTGATATCGCCTCAATTAACCTCGCTGTTTAATGGCTGAAATTCACATGCATGTCAGGATTTTACTGCCTTTACTTTTATTTATTGTTTTTCCAGTGAAAGCCACAAACAGTAATAACACCATCATGATGCTGCTGTACCCGGAGTGACTTTGAAGTATTTCAGTCCCCGGTTCTGGTTAGACGAGCACTTTAATGACTGCCTCGGAGCTCAGGAAAAACACCTCATACTGCATCGCTGTCTGGATATGAGCCTGAATATGTGGGGAAACTATTTATCTTAGGTTAGGCCTGACAAACCCACAGAATATGTGATTATTAATATACATCTTGTGGCTTTTTTGACGTTGTTTTATGTGTTCCTGAAAAGTACTTTACAGCGTAGTCAGTAGTGCCAAATCTGGACCTTACACTTTCTGTGCACGTGTCAGTATGGTTTTAAGTGATCTGTAACTAATTTGTGTGAGAGTGTCAGTGATCTAAACAACGATGGTCTCTGTTTAAGTGAAGTTTATTCCTGGATGTTTTCTTAACTCGTCTTTCTTGATGCGTTTGTCTTGTGTAGGCAGCAGCTGGAGGAAATGGCTGAAAAATTCAGCTTTCCATCGGTCTGTCAGTTTGCACGTGAGGTTCTGAGCAGGAACTCAAGTCAGAGGCTGGAATGGCTGCGGGAGTATTATACCTCACTAAAGCACCCCGAATTAGCCAACACAGTCATGAGCTTCTTCCCACAGCCTGCCTTGACACATGCTTCCTCTTCATTGGCTGGCCCCTCACCTCCCACAAAAACAGTCATTACCAAATGTCGCAGAGGAACCAGAACTCCGCAAGATGTTCCCAAAGCCACAAAAAAGGCCAAATATGTTGAGAATAATCCTGAGCTCAAGACTAAATTTGATTCACTCCAAAACAATGTTTCACAACAGAGGGAAACTGCTAGAATTTCACAAAATGAGTTTCTGGAGCCGGCCAAGAAGCAAAAGATATCGCAGAAGGACGTTCAAGAACGTTTCAGTGATGATCCAAGCTCAGAGACGGAGGAGTCTGAGGAGACGGTTTTTATTGCCAGAGGATGTAAGAGGACAAAGAGAGATAGTGTTGCTAGTTCTGGAACCCAGAGAGCCAATGGTGGTCTTGGCCTGAATCTCGCCAGCAGCAGTGGTCTGGGGTCTGAGGAGGCTGTTGCTTTCCTGAACCACACAGACACAGATACCCCTTCTTCTCCAGACCTCAGCCGTGGCAGGTCCACCATGGCTTCCAAACCCACAGCACAAGGGCAGAGGGAAAGTTCTCAGGCCCCGGCTCACTCCAACAATCGCTCCTTCCTCACAGATCTGTTGGGGGATACATCTATCCTTGATGACTTGCTAAAGCCCAAACCCAGGAGTGCACAACAGAGCAGCCATCCAGAAACGGCCCACACCCCGTCAGTGTCGGTCGACACGCCTTCACCAAACGGACACACAAGTCCTGGTTCAAGCTCACACGCTCGCACTCGCCAGGTCAGTGCACCTGGGCGGGCATCAAAGAGCAGTCACAAGGGCTTCTGGGACATTCTGAATGAGGGTAATGAGGAGAGTATAAACAAATTAACAGACCTGGATGAGGTGCAGAGAGTCTGCATTAACTCCAGCTTTGCAGCTAGGAGTAAGCCCCGAGTAGAAGAAGGAAGGGGTCTCTGGAAAACCAATGAGAAGTTCATCTGGAAGAAATAACACAAAGGATTGCTGTTGTATTTTCAGTCACTTTTTACTTTACAAACAATTTTGTCAAAACATCTTTTAATATAATTGTGCACTTCTGTTATCCATTCCTTTTATGGTGACTTTAATTTTCTTTACCTTATAAAAAAACTGGGAGAATCTTGTACTCATACGCTGATTAACCTCTCCAAGGCTAAATACTTGCATATTTTAGGTTACTTTGCTTGCTTTTATTTTCAATGGTTTTATCAACAAAACTTGGAGAATGTACACGTTAAAAAATAGTATAATTTTTTTATTGAAATGATTGCAATTAAGACTTGTGGTTACATTCTTGGGAGCAATATATGCTTTTTATTAAATATTCCTAAATGCTGTACGTTTACAAAGCTTCAATTATGAAAAAAATAAAGCAAAACGTGCTTGAAATTCATCAGTTTGTGTGTCATTCTGATTATATGTTATTAATTATTTTGTAATGCATATTGATTTTGTAGTAAGAAGCTTTATTATGTTAAACATGAGGAAAGGAAGTTTCCATTGTATTTTTGAAATATACACATGGAATTTTCATTTAAAAAAAAAAAACCAAAACAAAACTATATATATATATATCTTAGAAGAGTAGGATGTAAAGGGTAATAGTTTCAGAATCACAAACTATGATTTGTTAGAAATTTGTAACTTAAACAAAAAGAATGAAATGTAACATAGTTCACCAGAACTTCAATGTCATATTTTCTTTATGACATTGAAGTTTCTTTTTTTTTTTTATTTCCTCCTCATGTGTATGAGTTTATTGTTTTTGTACTCGTGAATAGTGTAAGGTCAGCATCATTGTTGCACCCCTAAAGATGAGGTTCTCTGTTCGACTGGACAAAAGGAACTATTCTGCGTAAAGTGTTGGCCATTATTGTTACAGGATACCAGCATTGCCACCCAAGAGCAACGGGGGTCCTCTGCAGGGACGTCAGTTAAAACCTCTTAGTGGCCGTTACGTCTCAGTCACTCTGCGAGCCTCACTGTGTCCTACTCCCCAAGAGAGTGTGCACACAGTGTGGATGGTGTGGTTTCCCTGCAGTCCTCTGCTGTAATCTGAACTGTCTGCGGCTCCACTTCAGTTTTGCCTCAAAGGCCGTTCAGAGTGGAAGCTGCTGCTCCATTAGTGAAATAACAATAAGCAGTAGGGGGGGGGGGGGGGGCTTCACATCCTTCTAACCACTCAGTCTTTCATATTTTTGTATGGATCCCAACAGTGTAACCAGGCTGTTGAGGGGAGCATCTGAGACTGAGTGGTTGATTGTACTTGCCTTTAATCGGTGAGGTGAAAAGCTCTTCTGCTGATTTGAAAACCTACAAATTCAACTATGTTTTATTGCAGGCTTGGATCAAATCAGTCTCCCTCTCACAGTGATTAAAGGAAGGAAGTGTGATCCCTTGGAGAAATAACTTCTCTTCATTTAACGTTTTATTCATAGTTAAGTTTTAACTCATATTCTAGGAGCAGTGGGCTGCGACCATGCAGCTGGTGAGGGTCAAGGGTCAAGCACAGGGATGCACAGTTGTAACCTGCCACTAATCAGGTCACCCACGAGAACATCCGAGCCCAACTCTTTTCTAACCTCTCGGCCACCACTGCCTGCTGATGCTATTTCACCAGCAGACTGCAACAAACATCAGAAAATTGTATCGTAATTACACAAACAGTTGTGTATTAAAGTAGTTCTGGACCACAAAGGTTGGAACAGCTCGGTACTGGTGTGGTGCACCTAATATATAGACCTGTGAGTGTGTATCTAATGAATCCATCCATTATCGTAAATACTCAACCATTGGAAATTGATATCTTGATGTTATCAGCAAATGCAAAGACAAATCAGGATAAAAGTTTTGTTGGCGATTGAATGATTTAGTCGAAGTGAATCTGAAACTCTTTTGACGATAGTTTCTAACGTGATTGAGCTAGTAGTACAAAAGCCTTACTAACAATTCCCCCACTCATAGCTTCAGCCCCTTTTGTGAGTTCACAAGCGTGTGCTGAAAGCTGCAGCTGTGTTTGACCTCTTTCAGCTGCGGCACTGAAGTAAATAAGAACCGCTCTGTTTAAGTGTTGTGTTTCATTTAGCAGAAATGAGAAAGTGCTGATAGCCATCAATAAACAGGAGAAAGGGCGGCGTGCCTCAACAGAGCATGCAAGGCGGTGAATAGTGTGAATGTGAGTGTATGCTTCTGGGTGGTAAATCCCGTTTTGTAGACACATGCAGTACCAAGGCCACACATTTGTCACACCTGTTCAAATCTGAGACAGCAGGATAACGATCTTTACTCTCTTACCAAACTTTCAACATTTAAACACTTTCTCGTTCATCCACAACTGAGACGTTCAAATGTCCGTATGTCTTTTCCAAGTTCTACTAGGGTTCAAGATGGATGGAAGAGAGGTTGAAAGCCTCGTCTGCTGACAAGCAGTGGTTAGAGCCCCATGGAGGTGAGTGAACCTGGTTCAGTGACAAACAAAACTAGTTAGAGTTTTCTTTCCTCCAGTTTTTTTTATCTTATGTAATCATTCAGCTACATCTGAAAAGTTTTAAAAGTGGAATTCAGCTCTCGAGAGAATCCTTAAAACATATCTCCAAGCTTATTAACTGTCTCACCAGTAACAAGGGAATAAAACCAATGTACATCGGCAAAATCTATCAAGTGCAAACTGAGTAAAATCCTCAATTATATAATCCAACATATACATGAACAAATTCTGACAAACAGAAGAAGAAAATGAATTTGACTTTGCCCCCTCTATGATGTGCCTTTGAGCAAGACACTGAACTGAACTGAACTCTTTGCATGGCAACTCCAATAAGGATAAAAAATTAAACCATTACAGCTCATTCACTTATTAAATTGCTCTGTTCATATTATTGGAAATTTCTGGTTTACATTTCAACTCCGCTGTTTGTACGGTGCATGGCAATACGTGTCTCCCTATGAGTTTACAATATATCCATCTGGGGGCCCTCGGCAGCTGCTTAATGATTTATAAGAAGGGTCTGCTCTGTTTCTGATGGAACAATTGGTTTGTGGTCTTGCTGAAGCCATCGTCTGAGCCTCAGACTTCGGCTCTTACTGAATTAAAGACCTGATAGCCAGAGGCCAACGTCTATAGTTATGCTGTGCGATGGTAGCGTGCACTGCTAATTGCATGAGGCGGGAAGGCTCTGCCATTTGCTTTGACTTAGTCTTCTGACCCACACAGTTGAAAGCCATCTGAGCTTTCAACTGCAATTACCTTCAATTGATGGCACAAAAAGTGGATTCAGTGTAGTGAGCAGCCACATTGATGGAAAGCAGAGGATTTAGCAGCCGCCTCTGCAGTGATCACTTAACACTGATCTTTAAGAACTATCCTCACAGCAACTTTTGTCACCACTGTCTACAAAAACAGCTCATGTGGTATTGGTTTGAGTACTCAAACTGTATTTGTGGTTGCTCGATCATTTTCATAATCGATTTTGGTGTCCATCACAATCCATGTGGTAACTGCTGACATTTTAGTTCAACTTTTGTTTTTAGCGAACACAACATCCACTCAGAGAGCGAAAAAAGGTGAGGGGGAAATCTGGAGGTTGTGATATGACAGCTGACAGAGTAATTTGAGGTGAAATAGCCTGACTCAGTGGCAAACAAAAAACTCTGTTATCCTTCATGCTGTCTTGAGAATTCCACCCATGATGTGACTTTAGTCATTAACTTAAGTGTCACAATCATCTGAAAGGAAAAAGTATGAACTCTGCACCTCCAAGATGCTAGATGTAATTTAATGGTTGATTTTGTGGTTGATAACAAACCTTTGTGATATTACTTCACATTGTAGAATTAGAATTTAGTGGGGGGTTTTTTTGTAGTTTTTTTTTTTTTTCTTTCAAACTGCCATGCCATGTTTCACAATGTCTCTGTACTGACATGCCTGGGATGTGCGTTCGGTTAGTCTTAGCTCTCCTCTCAGTTTCCTGTTTCTATGTGTCAAGGGCAAAGTATGGAGTCTGTTTATATCTCCTGCCACTATTACCTGGGTGTCTGAGTCTGTTATATGCTGGACAGTCAGCCATAGTAACTAATGAGCAGCTGTGGGCCTGAAGGTTTATTTCTACAAGCCACATTGTGACACCCACTTTGATTTGATATTGTATAAAGCTGCAGATGAGCGTTGACCGATGTTGACCTGGGCCTCTTGTCACCTTTGGATCAGGTTTCCACACTTTCACTCTGTGGTGAGTCAAGAAGGTCTGTAAACTGGCAGTACAGTTCAAAACTAGGTTTTGCACAAATAACGTAAAAGTTGTGCAATTTAAGGAATTGGCTCTTTTAATTCCTCAAGTTTCTCTTTGTTTGAATGGAAGCGATTGGTAAGATGCCTCGCCTTACTTCACTTTACTTCACTATTATAATTTTTGGATTCTTACAGAAAATAAACAATGCGACAAGAAGCAGCAACATGAACTTTAAAAATAACCATCATTTTTTTTGGAACTTGACATCTTAAAACACCTCTCATAAGAAGGCTAACAACAAAGCACACCTCCAGTGTATGACTTCAGTGTCACCATGGCTAAACTTCCACTTTTTCATTTAACAGTCAAATCTTCTACTGATGCTTTTCTACTTATTTTGACTTCAATAACTTAAGCTGGTATGTTGCAAAGTTTCAAATAGATTGAAGGAGGGTACAAATAAGTACTCGTCCGTAACTTTTGAAATTAACTTACTAGCAATGGATGACTGCGCTAAAAGAAATACAGTTACAGTTATTAAATCTGAAAAGCAGGTCTGTGTCAACAATATTGATTTTGCATCTGGGAAAAAAATCCAGCGAAGTGAGAATACGAAATCTCCATGTTTTTCATTTAAAAAACATTTCCTTTATATTTATCATCCAGGGTGTATGTGCATCTATATGGAGGATTTGGATTACACCAACCTCATTTCAAAGGTGAAGGCGACGAGTGTGAAGCCAAATATCTTGCTGCTGTTTCTTGTTGTGCTGTATTTGCCAACTTACGCCCTCTAATAACTAAACCTGAAGCACTTTGCACACATTCCACATATAATCTGATTCGTCGCAACTATATGCATGTGGTTTAATCCAAACCATTAATCATACACCCCACTCACTTTCGTCAGCTCTTGATTCTGATGTTTATGTTATTCCAGCAGCTTTTCAGCTGAAGCCTGCACGTTTTGAACCAGCCAGGAGAGCAGGCGAAGCTATCGTCTCTCATTAAATCATTTGAAGAGATCTGGTTTCATCTGGAATCCATCCATTGTCAAACAAATGATATATTGTTAAGCTCTGAAAGCTCAACAAGTGAAATGTCGCTTTGTATATTTCTCCTTAGAGCACCTAGAATAAGACGATTGAACAATACAATGAAAATGTCACTAACTAAATGATCAGAACAAAGATTTTAAAAATATATATGTCTGTGACTGGATAAATAATAGGAATAATAAAAAAAAAAAGAATATTTAATGGGGTGACTCAGCAAACAAACAACTGCATTGAAGGAGTAGAGTCCTGTTGTTGTTACGGTAACAAGCAGAGGAGGTCTCCAAATGTGAAAAGGAAGAACTTCCCCCCATTCATTAGGAAATTACACACCATTTGCCCCTCATTCCTATCCAGTTACCCAGGCAACTGTTAGCTGTAATTTGGGTTAATTCACTGCTCCTGGGCCCTTCCGTTCCCCATTGTGCCCCATCATAAAAGAGATATAACACAGATGCACTCACACAGTTGTACAAACCGAGGCCCTCATGCTGTGGCTAGAACAGACTAATGCCCATTTACAGTTTGCTCATCATAGAGATCACTGGAAATGGACAATGTGTGTGAATATCAATGAGTTGAAGTGGAGTTGATACTAAATATCTCCTTATTCACACTGCATGTGTGGACCTTCAGCAAAAATATTTGAGTTCTACTTGTTGGCGGTAGCTTGTCCTATTCTAAATGTTGCCCAAGTTACTTAAAATTAGTAGCTTTAAAAGCATCACTTGGGAAATTTGTGTCTTTGCTCCTTTTATTTGTCTCTCACTTGTAATGTTCTTATGACACATTCGCTTCGCAGTCAGTCTAAGTTACATCAGATGCTCTATAATCTGGATGTCAACTTTTGTATATAAAAATAACAGATTTAAAATGATAATGAGTAAACAGCCGAGATAAACTACTGACATGCCACGACATGCAGGCAGCTCTCACATAGGTAAGCTAACATTTTGGGTTTTGTTGTTTTTCACATTGCTTCCATCCCTCTTTTAGTACACAGGAGTTTAGTGAGATAGACACAGATATGGCAACCGCTTTGGCGAGAGCTAACATGAGCATGGTAAAGACAACGTGCTTACAGCTGTACAAACAGGTATAAACCCTCTGAAACTGTAATATTTTCAACTGCATTACTAATTATGTAACAGTAATCAGTTTCTAATGTATTTGTAAAATGTTGCGGCATTACAGTGGTGCATGATTTTGTCATTCCCAGTTTTTCACACAGAGACAAAGACATTAGTCTTCTGAGATTCCGTCCTGTTGAAGAGTCAACGTTGTTCTTGACGGAGGTCAAATCTTTGGCTCCTTCCAGAACAAAAGGAATGGAAAATTGTGTGTTTTCCCAAGGGGTAAATATTGAGAGAGTAAAGATATAAATGCACGGAAGGACTGGCTTTTCTGAGCTGCCTGGGTCTCTGTTGCACTGCCAAGGGCCTGTGCGTCACTTGATCCATTGTTTAGTGTAGCGAGGTCTCGGTAAGCAAGCGGCTGCCTCCCTGCTCCAGCTGCAGCCTCTCTACTGTTTATGTTTGTAGGGCCCTTTGCCTTGAAGTGAGGCTATACAAGCAAAGCCTAGCCATATGTGAGCACTGGGCCATCAGAGGAGTCCCTGGCCTTTTCTTTTTCAACCCATCCATCTCCTCAAAACTTCATTCCCCCCCCCCCCCCCCTTCGTCTTTCCCCCTGCCTTCCATTCTGTCTTTTCCCTCTTCCTTGGTTTTGTTTGCTTTTCCTCGCTGACAGTCCAGCACATCCCTGACAACCTCGACGAGATGAAGGGTTGGAATTATCGTCTTGAGTTTCAAAGACCTTGGTCCTGAACGGGAGAGAAGTGGTAGGTATCATTACTGCTGTGAGAAATAATTACCCCGAAAACTTCTGTCAGACCAAATTCTCTGCAACAAAGTCAAAGTCAGAAGGTAGTAATTATGTCGCAGAAATATTTTATCTGTACCTGTGTGTCATCCTGATGAGCACGGCATATTCCCAAGTATAAAACATTCAGGGAGAAGAAACATGAACTCGAATACATGGCAAGCACTTCCCAATAATATTCCAATAATTCCACACCCCAAATAATTTCATTATAAATCCATCAAGTCGTTTCAATAGAGGAAATTACTGTTGAGAATTATTTTTACGAGTATGAATGTGAAGGAGCGAGCCAAAACGTCCAGCATGGAAATATTTGGTTGAGGTAAGTTTAATGTAGAAATGTTCGTCTGAAGGTTAGTGGTCCTGACCTTGGCTCCTGGGTGGGCTGCAGTGGCTATGTGCTTGTCTTGGATCATCTGTGGACCCTTCTGTTTACTGAAACAACAAGCGTGTAGCGTCCAGGGAGGAGTCACACTGGGAGCATCCTCAAAGGCAGCACCTCTCTCCCTTCTTCCCCTCACTCCAACACACACACACGCACACGCACGCACAGTGGGAAGAAAACGTCCTTGCAGTTCTGACCACCCATGTAAGCCGTGGTCATCTACTGAAATGAAAACAATGACTTTCTATCGACCTTTTTTCCCCTTAATGAATCTCTCATCTGCTCCTGACGTTGGACATGCTGAAGCTTACTTCACTTAATATTTGTTCTAAAATATGATCCCATTGATGGTAAAGCCATCATTCTGTGAGCTCTCCCACACTGATGGTCTGTGAAGAAAATGAACTGCAGGATTTTGGCAACCTCTAACCTGTTATTATGGTAGTAGTTAGACTTATCAGCTGTGTGCACCACACATGAGGCCAGACAGGCTTTGAAAGGGTGAAATTCAAAGGTGTTGTAAATATGTTGGCACCAATAAACTGCATATTACCTGAGGTGAGGAAAGTCCCTTCTCATGAGGAACCGAAGTAAACAACTTTTGATTTCAGCTTCGAGTGACGCACACACACACATGTACACACACACTGCTTTGACTGTGGCTTTGAAGAAGGTGCAACTATAACGGTATTACAGGTAATGCACATGGTGGAAATCCCCAGTGGTTGAGAGACGTGTCATTAAGTCCAATTAAACTGGTAATTTAATTACAATTAAAGAACAATTGTGATGCTTTTACCTTTTTAACAAGTTTATGAAGAGGTGATGCTATTACAACGGTAATCCCAATCCTACATCGTATAGCCAATGCCTTTAGGTATTTTAGGGTATGAAGATGAAGGGGGAGTCCTGGGGGTAATAATATGATTCTCTCCTAAATTGAGCATCATAGAGTCATGTGCTTAAGACACATGAAGAGATAGGATGTGCTCAAGATTACAGAGAAGTCAAAACCCATCTTTATTTAACCTACAGACCTGAAAATGTTGCATGACATGAATGCTCTTGCTGGTGATCTTGTTTTTAATGACAAGATTGGTCACAGTGTTTCTGCTTACTCCCTTTGAATTGCGAGGAGTGTGACTTCGTAGCATTTGATCACTGATGGCTAAACATCCAGGAAACTACTGCATGTCATTGAATGTGCTTTAACTGCTGGTAATTCATTTTAAAGCATCATGAAGTCTTTACCTTTTGCGCCCTCTCGTGGCCGTATGCGGTCTCATCATGGTCACCCTCAGACTCCATCAAAAGCATCAATAGTCCCATCACTACGTTTTCAAGTTTCAAAGTTTCAAGTTTCAAATACGTTGAAATCTACATTTTTCTTCTCACCTGGATTGGACAAGTAAGTATATTTTGTAACTTCAGCCTTTCTTTACATTTCTTTCAGTCCATTCTTTACATTCTTATGTCTTTGTATCACAGAACACATGATTGAATATTTGATGTAATCATTGGGTGTTGTTTACAATTTGTGAAAAGTTTGAAAAAGTATGACGTTTCGTTATGTTTATTTATTTATATTAAATTTTTTCATGATAACAGACACACAGCTCTCAACAGGTTCACTGTTGCTCTCACTGTTGCCGTAAAAAAAAGAAGCAAATACTTAAAATCAATTTCAAACGTAGTTTATTTCTTTAAAGGGAGAAAGAAAAACTGGGAAAAGGCTTCTTCCATTGACTTGTCCTGCTGCCCTCTGGTGGATGACTAACCTGAACACTGTGACTCACTGCTTGAGGATGAAAAGTTTTATTTTTCAAATATTTTAATGATTGCCCCATAAAGGAATACAATGATACAGGTCTGTTTGTCCAACACAGTTTATTTATATTCTCCTCAAATCTATGTTTTCGCATTGCAATGTGTTGTTTTGTGTCTCAGGTTTGTGATCGTTTCCAAAGAGGAAAATAAAGTGTTTTAATTGCATGCTGCTTCAGCTGCAATTCTAATTAGTTATGTAGCATTTACATATACAACCACTCTTAATGAAAACAGTCACTTAATTAGTTTATGTAGGCCTGTATGTTTGTTCAGTAGCTACTTGTTGTTACCATGCTGGTGCGTGATGAAAACCTAGCAGACAGATAGTATGTCCAGTCGTGTTGTCATCTCCACTCCAAGTTATTAACGCATTCTTTAAAACCAGATGTTCAAGTATTGAAGATTTGATTGCACTTGCTCTTTCTTAAAACATCGCTATAAAAGAACAAATTTGACTAAGGAAGTTATTCAGGATAATTTGACATTCATTGCTATTTGAAGATGACTTATTCATCACCTTTTGCAAACAGTCAGAACAGGCATGGGTCATTGAAACCCAGGGTCAATCTGACCCTTCTTTCTCTCTCTCTCTCTTTCTCTCCTCTCTGTATTTTCCCTTTTCCTTTACCCTGCACTATCTCTCATGGGGAGGATCATTCATCACAGTTGTCTAAACACCCCGGTCACCCTGTGATTAGTGACTCCTCGAGGTCAGACGTCTCGGGACGTACTAATTCAAACGGTTGTGTCGATCTGTTTCTGCATATGTACGCACATAGATGACGGAGCATTTGTGTCTTCTTTAAACACTGTACTTCATTCACATTGCAGCAGGCTGTTGAAAGCAGATGTTATTTTTCAGGTCCCTTTTAATCTTCAGTTTCTTTACACATCATGGATGCAGAATTTCATGGACATATTTGTTCTTTCTTCTACTTTTAGAATATAAGAATATAAGGCCAACACATGGTTGCCCCATTTGAACATGTTCATGTTGCATTTTTTGTAATCTGCAAAAGTATTAGTTTCATCAGTATGTTCGAGTATGATAATGTTTACTAAATTTAATATCAACTGTAACAGAAATGTTGGTGAGCAGTGTCCAACATCACAAGTAACTGTATATTAAAGGAAATACACAAAAACAAATGAAGTAGGGATCATGTTTGAATCTTCAAAACAATCCAATATGATCACTCCCTACAATACAACTGAACAGATGGAAGGGGCATGCATGATGCTCATGAATATAAATAATATCATTTTCTCCTGTGCTGGAACAGCCTCAGATTGTCTAAATAAAGCAAAAAAAATAAATATGAAGAGGAATCATGACAGCTGAACTTTCTTTTGATGGCAGACACTCTGTCATCAATATACAAAAGCTGGAGCCTCACAGGTTTGCTCTCATGCTTATGATTATTCTCTTTCACATGTACAAATCGAAGACCCAAGTGAGCCACAGTTTCAAAGCAGGAAAAAAAAGTCAGCAGTAAATCAAAAGACACTTAAATAAAGTTCTTCTGTGAAACTACTGACCCCAGGGCCATTTACTCATATTGCTATAAAAGCTCCAAACATTGGAATACATTACACATACATGCTTATTATATTCACAGTCATGTGTTCACATCTTACAATAAGAACCACGTCCATGATTGCAATGTGTGTGCACCGACAAATTGACAAAATTGTGTTTCTGATCATTACCTATAGATATATTTGGTTTTCCAAAGCTGCTGCTGATGCAGAGCTTTTCGAAATCTTTGGCTTACTCTTCATTTGACTCTTGACGTAGGCTTGTAAGCTGCATAACAGCAAGTCAGCATGGAAGATCTTGAGAGGAATATGCTGCAGTATCCAACCCTGTTCACGCGCACACACACGCAAAATAAAACATTAGCCTATCACAATATTGACTCTTAATTTGGTGTTACGCTTGTGCTTGTCGGTCTCACCAGAACGGTGTGGGAGATACTGCCGTTTGTTCGGTCTCCAGCTCGGATGTACTGTAGAGAGGATTTGACAAAGTTTTCTGCTGACAGAGTCACAGTGTTAGTTTGTTGGTATGATGTCATTCGGGTGGAGACCCCAAATGGAGCAACAGCCTGAGAGCATAAAAAGAACAGAGAGAAAAAAAGCATTATATGTGACAAATTGATACTTTAAAAGTTGTGAAGAAAAAAAAAAATATATATATATATATTTTTTTTTAAATTAACAATCAAAATACCTGAATTATAATGCCCTTATTTTTGTATTCAGCTTGAAGGCCTTGAGAAAATCTTTCCACAAATATCTACAGGAACACAGATGGACGTGTGAGTAGTCATACTACAAAACTGATGTGACGTGAAGAAGTGGTCCCACCTTAGACGCGGCATAAAGTGTGTAAAGGGGAAAAGGGATGGACGCAATTCCAGAGGAAATATTCACAATCAGCCCCTTTCCCCTGCGGGAGAAAGTCACAAATACAAAGTATAATCCAATTTTCAATGTTGCATCAAATCACTTTAAACTGTATATTCAATACAAAGAGTTTGGAGTAAACCTTTTATCCATGCCTGGGAGGATTATTTTACACATCTGGGGGAAAAAAAGAAAGATAATAGAACAAATATAAGCGTGATGAAAGAGTTTCTGGATTCTTGAGGTTTGTTACAAGATAGATGCTATTCAGTAGACTAAATGCTCTTTAATTTGTTTTTTTTCCAAGAAAAGAAAATGACAAATCATCGACATGAAAAATATCTACAACAGATTTTTTGATTTTCTTCTTTTGTCCACTTTCCTGCAAGTTCCATGAAAAAACAAGGACCAGCAGCATTTCTCTCATTTTGGGGCATGAAAATAACCCCCATGGCATGGTCTTACCTTCACCAGGGTTTTCACATTGCAGTTGACCACCTTGGTAATTGTCTGAAATGATACATAACACATATTCAATAAAATAAATTTTTTTTTGTTTAAATAAAAGAAATTGTGATTCCTTTCACGACTGCTGCAGTCACTAAACATTGATGCCCAAAACAGAGAAGTGTAAAGTCTTTTGCACAACTAATTTGTTTACTGTATTTTTCATGTTAGAAGTCATTTATGACATGTAAAATGTATAAATGAATGGCCACGATAGTCTCACAATGCAATCGGGTCAAAGTATGTTGTGCATTCCATCAGGTGGGTGGATGTGAAGTTGGGTTGTGACCAAAGACAGGGCCTCCAGTTTTTTTTGTGAAGGAGATAAATTGATGGATGAATATGTGACATACCATTTTGCTTTCTCATAATTGATTGTAACTTCTTGATTTAAAAAAAAGACACAATCACAAAAGATGAATCATAAAAGGTGGTAAAATGGGGGGGGTTTAAGGATATCAATATTTTCTTGTTGAAACTATAGTTTTACTGTAAGCCGTTGCGGTATCACTGACCTGGTCCAAGTCTTCACAGTCAAGATATCTGGACGGTACAACACCAGGTAGCATGCCCACATTATTGACTGCAGTAGAATGAAGAAGCAGTGGTTTCAGAAGGATGAATGAGATTAGCCCCATCAATATAGTATTTGTGTCTTTTCTAGGTCCTTGCAAGGTTCTCATGCATAAATGTTACTAATTTACACAAGTAAAGAAATGTCTGACCTAAAATGCCAACGTTCAGGTCTTTAAGCTGATCTTCAATTTCACTGAAGACATTTTCATTTACAAAGTCTGTCGTGATCACTTTCACAGTCTGGCCTGTAGCTTCACCTGGATCAAACAAAGAGATCGTGTTATGTTCTATTAAAAGCAACATGCTTAAAAAAAAAAAGATGAGAAAATAGTCACATATTTATTACCTATTTCTTTTGCTACCATATCCAGTCTTATTCTTGTCCTGCTCATGATAACCACATTCATTCCTCTCTCAGCCAGCTGCGACAGAACACAAAGCAGGAGGAAACATAAATGTACTTGAACAACAAATGTAAACACTTTAGAAGTAGATTTTGTACTTTTTGCCCAAAAAAGCCAACAAAAAAAATGGTCATTATATAATCACAAAAACATCTGTATCAATCTGACTGAAGCTATAAGTTTATTCACATGCTGACCTGTTAGGTATTGCAACTGTGCCGTGGTGTAATGAGTTATTTATAGTTTTCAGTCCAATCAGAGGGAAAGGGGGCGGTTACAAGTGTCGATGGAGGAAAAAAACAGCAATGACCTCAATCTCTATAAAACTTTAACTTTGCCACAAATGTAAGAAACTTTCTGAATCAGATTTGCAGTTTTGGAGAAGGAAATATTTGTTTGTTGTTTTTGGAAAAATCCGTCCGACGGTCACTTACTGCTAATGCATATGCTCTTCCTATGCCTTCTGAAGCTCCAGTCACCACTGAAACAAAGACATAAGAAGGAGTGTAAAAAGAAAATCCCATCACTCGTCACGCTGCCCTGCAGTTTCCATCTTCAACAGTAGGTGGGCTTTGAAACCCAGGTCTGCGGTTCCTCTTCCTCCCATGTCATGCAGACCCATGCAGGGCTGCATTTGTCTTTGTTCATGCTGCTGCATACCCAAACCATTCTGTTCTTACTGACTGTTCTAAAACAGCATGTCCTCCTGTTCTGATAAAGACTCTTCTGAGAACAGACAGTGACTACTTGTCTCTTTCACTGATCTCCCTTAACACCCCCCCCCCCCCCCCCCCCCCCCACACACACACACACACACACACACACACACACACACACACACACACACACACACACACACACACACACACACACACAGTATACAAATATACTCTTTGCAGTTGTGAATTCAGGAGCATTCACTGCTGACTGTGTGGTTCAGGATTAACTGAAGCAAGCAAAACTTTTTCATCAAGACGTACTGGCTCTGGGTGTTGTTTTGCACTGAGACATGAGACTGTCAAGTACACGCTCAAGTGCTTGCAAGAACTTTTGCTTCATTTCATTTCTTTTTTTTTTCAATTAAGAAAACTAGCGGCTGTTGAGAAAAGTGTACCTCTGGGGGTCTACAAACCTTTTCCATCAACAGAGCCAATATTGCCTCACATTAAAACAGAGTAGGATTTGTCTTCATCTTAAAAATAAAGATAACATAACAACTGAATATGTGCACATTAAAGCTCTATTTTCCTCTGAGGCTTTCTTTCTTTTTTGATTTAAAGGGCTGTGGTGTGAAACGTATGAAAACGGAGATACGACACATATTGTAGTTGACTCAATCCTCTACCTTCTATTTAGGTTTTAGATTTGTCACAGAGAACTTCAATAAAAGAGTCCTTTTAAAGTAACAAATCTTCTGTGCACAATTCATATCAAAGCTAAATAAATAAATGAGAAGAAATCTTTTTTTGGTAATATGTGAAAGCTATAGGGAGCAGGCTCAAAAGCTACATGGTGTTCCAGAGCTGCAGATTGCAGCTCGCAATCGTTTGTTCTTTTAAACAATATCAATATATAAATTCAAATCTCCTCAAATTTTGAGGATATTGCATGACCCTTAAAGAAAATTAGTTTGATGCAGCACTTTGTTTGTTGATGGTTTCGTGTTATCAAATTGATCTTGACCTCTCCTGCCTAAGGCTTTAATGAGATAAGTTATTTATAAAAAGCTAAAGCAAAGACATGTTACTATGTTCACAGTACCACAACGTCCCATCTCTAGTGTTTCTGATGTTCTAACGAATAAGGAATTAAATACAATACACCCACCCTATTTAGTGCAAAATATTTCGATTGATATCGAATGACATCAGGCAAAGTGCTGTTTTTTTTCCCCCAAATCACAGATTTATATATTGATTATTTCGTCTAACACCAGAAAAATATACATCTCTGATCTCTCTCAATCTCTCTGGTTGTTTGCTAATGAAAATGTGAGCAACGGACACCTCAGAACTTGAAAAATAAATCTGAAGCTCTCAGTGTGGTTATCCATTCACACAGCTATGAAGAAAGGAGCGTGCTCTTTTTGCTTTTGGCGAACGTGATAAACCAGCTTGTTCATAACACAGTGACAGGCTTCTGAGACTATTTAGTGAGGTGTGTAATGAGCACCTGGCTACGATTCAACACTACTTCATAAGTGTAATGCTCCATGTGACACTTTCAACATTAATGAAATACGTAGTTGTCCAGAAGCAGAGCAGCAAGGATATCCCGGTGCAGATTTCATCTTGAACGTGTTTACATTCCAAAAAACCTGCCTGAATTTGTTTCAGGCTAGATAGAGAGAATCCAATGACACCCATAGCACCACGAATCTATTAGATAAACAAACTTGGCTATTTTGTTCATTCTGCTGACATCAGCCCAACCACCATGTGTTCAGGAGGGGTTCCAAACACTAACTTACAACAATTGTTTTACTCTTTTCTTTTAAGATATAAATGTTGAAGAAATGCTGTCAGCAATCGAATTTGCTGGAATAAAGACGCTTTGTTGATGGTTCTGGCTGCAATCTACTGGTGCCTTTGTATAAGAATTATAGCAGCACGGATTGTCTCATTCAGAATTGTCAGTTTGTTGAGACAAAGTTTCATAGCAGGTTTTATGTTGAAATAGTTCTGTATTGTTTGGTAATGAAATGCAGGCTTTGTTTGGGGTCACACTTGGTGAATCGACCAGAAGACAACAATCTACATTCAGACCAACCATTTTCAAAAAACATTTCCCATTATGCAAATGACTTCCAGGAATTGAACTGACCCGTGGAGGCCTTTTCAAAGAGGGATTCGGGGAAAAAGGAGGCTACAGAGAAGAAAGATACTATGATTTAGAATAACCAGTCAGGGCAATTGTATTAGGTAAAGCTGTACTGTAACAAAATGCTATTTTTAACCAATTTTATCAGAAAATGAGACTTTGTTTTATGTAGTTTTGGTACACATGGATTTTGTGTTTGCATCTTTATATCTATGTTTTTGTTAAAATATCAGCTGTGTTTTCCTTTAGGAGCTCAATGATTGTCATGGACCCTGGACTTTAAAACATGTATTTTTAAACTAATCAGCCCTGGAGACATCATTTCACTGTCAATATTTTATCTATCCACAGTTATCCTAGTAACAGTGCATTGTTTTCAAAGACATTTTCCCACAGTTATCACAAATTCAGAAGATTGCACTGTCAAGATAACCCCCCCCCCAAAAACGGGAAAGCTCAAAATAAGAATTTTATTTCGTAAAATAAAAACATAAGGTGTCTTAATATATTCCCAAATGAACTAAAGGCACCATGATTGCTGGAGGGTGCCAAAGCCAGACCATTTGATGCCTGACTAAAATCTGTATTGATTTACTAAAACAGGCCTCAGTGTGGTGTGAAGTTTAGCACTCTTGCTTCAGAGTAACAATTCGGTTGGACTTGAGGGCCTCTCCCTGTTGAGTTTGCATGTTCTAACTCACACGTGTGTGAGTGGATTTTCTTAAAGTACTTTTCCTCCCCAAATCCGAGAGCATTGCTCAACATTGTAATCTGCTCAGAGGTGTGAATGTGAGTGTGAAGTCTGTCTCTCTGTTTTTTGCACCGCGGTTGACTGTTGACCTGTCCACGGGAGACCCTGCCCTCACCCATAATATGCCAGGCAACTCTACATTGGATCAAGTTCGAAAATGGATAACTATGCTTCCAAATAAGGTTCAAGAAGTTGCTTTAAACATTCCTGCGAAGTTTTTGTCAGTTGTTACGCAGCAGCAACCGATTCATTGGCAGGACATTAATGAGAATCTCCTATTGAAGCACAGAGATCGTGGTGGAAGATAAGGCTGCATCTGCCCTGAGGTTAGCAAAATATGAGTTGCACATGTAAAAGCAAGCCACAATGAGACACCTTCTATAACTTCTCATTTGAAGTTTGTGAAAGTGAATGGATCCACTTGTATTTGATTCACGTTTTTTTTTTTTTTTTTTGTAGGGACAAGTCAGAATTTGAATTGGTGATCCACAGCCTCTTTTAGAAACAATCTGGGGGGATGCCCAGAAAAGAAGCATAGAATCAAAGCTCACTGCCTTCCACATTTAGCATGCTGAGTCAGATGTGCATGACTCAGTTGTTAAGAGTGGCTGTTCAAGTTTCTCTTACATTTCTGCCCAGTCTGACCTTTCCCCTCAATCCTTGGTATCAAGTTTTGACCAGAGAACCACAATATTCTCGAGAGAGCAAGACAACGCGATATAGACGATGAATGGATGAGCAGATGTACTTCATGTTGTGGTCAATCTATGCAGATAGCACAATTCATAAAGTTACAAAATCACATCAAGAATGAAACTTGGGAAAACAAGCTAAATATTCTTTAAAGGTTTTTAGCTGATAGTCTCTGACATAGCAACATAGGTTATACTTCACTGCACACAAACAATGACGCAGCACAGTTTTTTTTTTGAATGCCTGAATTTTTACTTATTTGGGATTTCTTTTACTACTCTAAAGACTCAGAGGTCTTTTACATGCTATGCTCAGCTGACCCATGCAACATACTAGGGATTTAAGATGCTTGATATTGAGACAACTTGTATCTAATGGGACTGCACACTCGAATAAAGGTGTTTTGCAACTGTAAAGAGATAGAAATGAAAGCAGCAGGATGGGGTTTATGCAGCCTAGAACATGCCGTTCTGATGTTTTTCCTCTGTGCCAGATTGGAATGAAAGTGGAAAGAAAAGACTGATCAGCCCAGTCTTCAGTGGTTTTCATGAGGCTTCTTTTCGCTCTGTGGGAGACTGAATAACCTCTTTCGAAGATGCCAAAGGGATCTCTCAAGTTGATGAGACTGCTGTGGAACCAGCAGGGGAATGCAGACTTTAGAAGAGGCAGGATCGAGGTGACTGAGACTTGTACGTGTTTAAGTTTAACGGACAAGACTCAGGTATATAGAAACTTTGAAAATTAGACTTGTTGCAGCAGGTGGAGCTCATAGCAGTGTCCAGCTGAGAATCATTGTTTGCCTTGGTAAGATACATGTGCAAGTTCTATTGAACCTGTTTTTCTTCAGTGCTTCTATTTTCCGGTCACACCGGTTTACCTTACCAGTTATTATTGTAACGAGGCACGACAACAGGAGGAATTTTGTTAATAGAAACAATTTTTTTCATGATCATGGATCACAGGCTCCAGCTTGAATGTTTTTCTTTGCAAATGATTCCAAAAGAGAACTCAGTACTTGGATTGACAAGTACAAGCTTGTAAAACAGTATTAAGGCGAAACCAAGTCTGAACTGGAAACTCTTCTTTTTATCTTGCAGTTTTACAGCATAATTTCTTTGATTCATCACTGAGGTTATTTCAACAAGACAATCACATTTGGACTTGCATACTTAAACTCATTTAACAATTTAAACATATAAATACACATTGAGTTTATTAATGACTACAATTAAAGTCTAAATAGGCTACCCCTTTCTTCAGTTGTATAGTATTTGAGTATGACACACACACTCGCACGCAGGCACTCACCACACACGCACACCCGCACACATACACAGCTTACCTGCCCACTCTCCCATAGAGGTGAAGAAGGTTTTTGATAGTGGAAACCAAAGTTTTGGAAAAAGGATCCTACTAAAAAGCAGCAGTTTTACTGCATAGTAAAGAACAACAACAGCACCAAGAAAAATGAAAAACATTTCCATCAAATCCATGATTCTCTGACACAGCAAACTCAATCTGAAGCCACTATGTACTGTAAGAGAAGATTTTTAGCTTGGTGTTCACAGACTGAAGAGAAAAAAAAACCTTTGCCAGAGAAGACACTCCCATTTCAAGAGCTCTCTCTCTCGCTCTCTCTCTCACACACACACACACACACACACACACACACACACACACACACACACACACACACACACACACACACACACACACACACACACACACACACACACACACACACACACACACACACACAGAAAAGAGGAGACTCATCGGTATCATTAAATCAGAATCAGAATCAGAATCATATTCAGAATTAGAATTCCTTCATTGTCATTGTTCTCTGAAGCACAACAACATTGAAAGTAGCAGCTCTCATTAAAACATCTCATTAAATTCGGACTACAGTACTGCTGTTAAGCTGCTGTCTGTTCAGATCATGTTGTCATAATTTTGCATCATACATCTATAAGTTCAAATATCTTTCAACCTACTAACATTACTTTTTTTGGTTCATTCTTTAGAATTCCCTCTGCGTCTCGTGACAAAGAAATATCACACTTGGTGTGTAAAAGCAAGCAGTGTCCAACGTAATACACACTGCTCCTGCACATGTTGCACCACAGCAGCAGCTGGCAGCTGCCTCCGCTCAGTCTTACGTCATCACTACGCGCCTGCTCTGTTCCCCGCGCCATTCCTCCAGCGTGTGTGTCCATCTCTCATCACAAACACTGACAGAGCTTTTGCAGCCACTGTTGTAACCACAGATTTTGCTTTCTGTCACTACTCTTTCAGGTGAGTCCAGTCCTGCATATCTTTTTTTTTTGCAACACGTGCTTTGTTACTGAAAGAAAACAGGCTCATCAAGACGAACATTGTTGGCTCGTGGTAATGGATTGAGTAAGTTTAGCTCGCCAGCTAGCCCAAAGTTAGCCTATGTGTCTGGGGTCTGGACGATTTGGAGATCTGTATCTCACAGTTTAAGTTGTGATCGGTGCATTTTGGTTGCAGACAATAATTATAACAGGTCATACTACACAGAAAACGAATAATTGCAATGCAAATCCTAACAGTGAAGACTTGCTGTTGTATTCTGACCTCTCACTCCTGATTTTGTTTTGTGTCTCTGGGCTTTAAAAACAAGCCAGCGTTTCTCACAGACACGTGATTTAGCTCTTGTGTCATTCAAAGCATCATGCCTGTGCTCGGACAAACGACAGTCGCTGTGTTGTATCACGAAGCCTGGCTGTGGATTAATGAGGTGAAGTTAGAGGAGCTACCAGTTTAGCGCCTGTTAGCCGAATATCTACTGAGCAAGCGTTTGACATCAAGCTAGTATTAGCTTCACAGGCCGAGACATGGAGGTCGACAGGCGTTTGGCCCTTTATACAGGTGATTTAAAGCATTCAATCAGAGTAGCTGTCTCATTCGTATCACAGAAGTCAACTGGTTTAACGCAAATAAATGTAAAGATGAAACGATGTTTGAAATCAATGCAGATCGCTCATGAACACCTCGACGTGGTTCCGAGACGATGGTCATGTTTCCCCAACACTCCTCTAACCATCTAACAACCGAATTAAAGGGGTAAATGATCTGCAAAGGGGTTTATCCTAAACATTTTCCATAACACAAGGGTGATGGACAGGCGACAAGTTTCACAAGACACCTCAATATGTGTACTGAAGACTGGCGGTTATTTACACAGCAACAAAACAAATAACCTTTTCCTCATGCAGTTTTCATATAAGCTCTTATTAGCACAGTCGACACACAGATTCCTTCAGTAATTAAGTAATGCTTGTTTTAGCCTGTCACATCACTGACTCAGCGTACTAAAATGGATGCTTAATAACTAATTCAAGTCATTTTGGTTAAAAAGCAAAACAAGAGTGTGCTGCTTTGGTCATGGCACTCATCAGCTGTTTGGTTAAGTCCCTTTACGTCAGGGTTGCTGTTCCTGAACAATACAAACCAAATCCCAACCCTCCTGTTTTTCTCTCTAGCACTTTTATATCACAGTGGTATTTCTCCTATGTATTGGTCATATTAACTGTTCTTCCTTTGGAAATGTGTAGCTTTAATTTAATCTTTTTGTCTGTATTCATGGACATACTTTATAGTGTTCCCTCATCACTAATGAAAAATCTGGCTGTGTAGCAAATGTGCATCAATGCTTGACAATAATTTGAATCTCCTTTGCTTCATTTCATGGCCATCTTGGTTGATTCATGTGACGATGATCCAGTTTGTCTGTTTTTGGGACAGCACCACTAAAGCTTGTGCTGCTGAAGGTGGCCACTTTGCTTGTTTGTTATTGTCACGTGAAAGTCATGAACTGAGTTCATTGGTTCTTTCCATTGCATGGTTGCAGCAAGCACTGAGATTTCGCTTCAAGTTTTTAAGCAAACCCTCTGCTGATGCCTTGGCAGAAATATAATCCCAACCAGTTTGCAGATTGTTCTTTGTTAAGCTCTAACGCCCCAATGCTTTACAACTTATTTATCACAGGATTTACCAGTGCAATGTTTGCATATTGTGTTTCACCTTGTTTTCATTTTGGGGTACACAAGTGGAGCGGCTTTCTATGGATTTATACAATGGGAGTCCAGAAAAGTAAAATCTAATTTGGAGCTTTGTAATGAATTAATCACATTTTAAGTGCATCTGTTTTTGCCATAGGTGTTTTCAATTCAAACTGATTTCTGTATATGAATGATACCGATATTGCTACAATAATATTTTTAAAAAACTTCCAATGTCAACAGGGGTGTGTTAACATATAACAGCAGACATAGTCTTAATGTTAGCTAAGCTGTCTGGCATCACAGTTACATGTTTAATAATCATGATGCCAAATACTTTATTTGCTTAATTGATATATGAATGTTTAGTTGCAGATTTTGCAAAAGGCATATCTTCACACATCCGGGCTGCTTTTTTTTTTAATAATCAGCAACTTTCCATCCCCTGGGTTTAGCAATTTATCTTCACCTTTCATGCATCACATCCATTAACCTGTTACCGTTATTGCCCACTTTCCATTCAAATGTTTGTTTTCTGATGCATGCGCTGCTTTGTATGCTGGGAAGTGAAATTAAGTTCCTCCGGTGCACTGAAACATTTTCTGTTTGTTTGGTAAAGTAAATCATAAATTAATACATTACCGCTTTTAATGTTTCCTTTTTTGCAATACATTTATCCAAATGAACACTTTAAGGTCCCAGTGTAATATAAAATTGTTTATTACACTGATTGTGAACTTGTAATGTTACAATGCCAAAATTGGAAACGTGTTGACTGGGCTGAGGTTTAATTTCTGCTGCACATGAAACCGTGGATTCAGCCCAACTTGTATCAATTGTTCAGGCTGCTCCTGGTGGTCTAATGGTGTAGGGATACTTCTTGGTACACTTTGCGCCCCCTTAGTATTAATTGAGCGTCATTTAAATGTCACAGCAGTATTGTTGTTCACCATGCATTGTATATGACCACAGTATACCGTTGTCCGATGGCTGCTTCCGGCATTGTAGCACCTTGTGTCATTCCATGTTTAGCCGAAAAGATCACACACGCACACAATTAGAATAAATCACTGCAGCAACCCTGATCTGTGAAGCGAGAGTGCTCACCACTACAACACTGTGCAGCCCTAATCAAGAGTAATATGATATTAGTTTCACAGCTTTATAATCAAAAGATTAATATAAATATCTCTGAGTATTTTACCAATTTTTTTTAAATCAGCCTATGCTCAGAGTGCGGCTTTTGTGTGTAAAGATGGTCTTAATACTAATGCATGTAAAGAAACAGTGTTTTCTGGTGTGTATCTGAACTGTAGATGGCAGCCTTGCTCAATCTTTCTCTCGCACTCTTTAATGACGATGCCAGACTACCTGTGCAGCTTGCACAGATAATACTTTCCTCATCAGTTACGCATGAAAATCTTTGGTCTTGTCTTTTTTATTTCTTTCGGTTCTCAGCATGTTTTGTATCTGCATTTCCCTGCTGCATCTTCACATGATTACTGAACAGAAACGCATTATATATTTGGCCAGTTGCTTTTTCACAAGTACTGGCTTTGTTTTTGTTGTGAAGAGAAGAATAAAAAAAAAGAAAAAAAAGGCTTTCAACCTGAGGTAACCTTTGATTGAAATGTAGACGCATGACCTCAAGAGACATTGCTGCTCTCAGGACAGGTCTGTTGAAGCAACAGTTTCTTATTCCATTCGAGAATCACTATATGTGGTGCAGAGGCGACTGACTCAGGTACTTTCTTTGAGATTGAAAACCTAATTGGAAGCGTGAAACTGGGACACTAGAATACTATCTGTGACATAGAATACCTCTTTGCTTGGCAAGGATATGACAGCGAGTCTGTCTATTAGGTACACCTCTTATTTTCATTAGATTGATTTAAAATAAAATTAGTTGGATAAAGATGTAACAATGTTCCCTGTTATGGCATTTTTTTTATTGACCGAATTTGACTTTCTCAGCTTTCACTTAATGTTTGATTTGTTGTGCTTTGCCTTCACTGAAATATTTTTTTGGACATGCTTTTCCAAACAAAACCAGAAGATTTTTACAAGATGAGGATGTACGTTCTTATTTTCTCCCTCTTTCTCTTGTATCCCTCTGCAGAAATATCCAGATATGGATATGGACAGTGCCAGCTCGGTGGTGCTGCAGACCTTAACCCAAGCTACAAGTCAGGACACAGCCGTGCTGAAGCCTGCAGAGGAGCAGCTCCGGCAGTGGGAGACTCAACCGGGCTTCTACTCGGTTCTTCTGGTAAGGGGATGATATTGAATTGAACGATTTTCATCCCGTACCCGACTCGGTAGAGAGGATTCGATCGATTTCACATTCACGACTGGGTTCAAATCACAAGGAAATGGCTACTTTCCCCCTCCTGGTGCTAAAACTCATTGTGTCATTGGGTTGCTGAACAACAACGCTGTAAAGTCCAGATTCTGGTAACTTGCTGTCACATGTCCTTCCCACCAACAAGCACAAAGCTTTCAACACAAGGATAATATTTAATAATCAGCATTTCAATAGCACATCAGTGGCTTTCATCTTCTGTTTGTATGACACTTTGTCCTGGCATTTCCACACAAAACCACGGACCACCGCAACAGGTCAGAAGTTAATGAGAGGCAGGAAGAGTGAGGAAAGATCACTGAAAGGCAGACAACTTTGGAGGGCTGCAGTTTTGTCAAATGCAAACAGTTTTTAAGCACATTGGATTTTTTCTTTTGGTAAATTCCCATCAAGATGAATATTACAGTACCATGTGCATTGGCTAATGGTTTGATTACCTCTTTGTCTACGCCAAATCATTTCCAAAAGTCAAAGAAAAATGCACTTTCAGCTTTGCTGGTGTCCCTTCTGCATCCTCAGCAGGTCCAGCTTGAAATTCTCATATTGTGCCATGAGCTCCTTACCTTTGCACATGATGAATCACACATTTGCCGACTTATTAGTTAACTGCTGAGGATGCAGCCATTTTTGAGGTAATTAGAAGTCCAGTACAACAAATATTGACTAAGGCCCCATTTCTTTCTTTCAGAAAAGTTTTGTATTTACAGGGAAATGTTTTGAAAATGTCTGTTGACACAGAAACGGCAAAAACTATGCAGTTTGCATGTAGGGCCACTCGTAGATGCTGTTTCTTGTTTTTTGTAATGAAACCACACACATATACAGACTACAATGCTATAAACATGAACAATGTACCCAGATATTCACATGGGCAGATGATGAAGTTGGGTTGCTGTTACAGGTGACTCTCAACTATATAACTGGGGAGAATATGGACTGGGAGTCACGTCACTGTGGAGGCCGCCATTGTTATTGTCCATCTACTTAAACGAATTGCGACAGCTGTAGTGTGCATGCACAATAGAAGCATTTCAGAAAAGCTGCGTTTTCCGTTTTATTCATTCATGAAATGTTTTCCATTAGAGTCGTTTTCAAGGTTTTTCAGCACCGTTGTCGTGTAAATAGGGCTTAAATGCTTTGACTTGCTTTTTCCAAAATTAAAAGTCATCACAAAGTTTTGGATAGAGATACATTTAAAAGCATTTTGTTTGCTATTTCTTTGTGATATGCAAAAGTAAGTTTGATCAAAATGTCAGTTAGCAGTAACATGTTTATTTACCATCTCACACAGGCTTAAATGATGAGACGGGCGTCAGTTTTCTCTGCATTTGTTGAAAAAAATGTGTTTCAGGATTGATTCTGTCATAGCAAACCACAAACAGCTTTTCCGTGCATACAGAAATTTATTACTTCCTTCTATTTGCCAATAATGTGGAAATAGAGACAACATTGGCATACAGCATCCTGCTGATGCCAGTCTGTCTTAGAAGACTCATGAAAGCAGACAGTTTGCATTTGTTACTTGTGTTTGCGTGGGGCTGTCATGCCAGTCTTCATTTAACAGCTTTTATAACTGTCTAAAAATAGACAAGTTAGTGTTTCTCATTAAAAGAAAAGCCGAAAAAGAATGTTTCAGAGTAATGACAGACTTTTTTGTCGCTCAGATGGATTTTGTGGCGAGAATGGACGGGCGGCTTCACAGTGTCACAGCTCATCCTAAAATGATGGTCTTGAGTCAGCATAAGTGTTGTTACTAAAATCCCAGATGATTTGGTATTTCAAAAGATGTTCTCAATAAAATTGGATTTACGCTCTATTTGGTGCAGCAGCCTGAGATGCTCAGGTCTACAGTCGCTTCGCCAACGAGGAGTCTTTCTCCCCGAGTCTCACTGAGGAGATGGCGTGAAAAGGAGTGCGTCAATAAATCAAATTTCAGCCGCAGTGATGGATCTAATAAAATTTTGTTTTAATCTTGCATGCTGAAATAAATAATTACATTACGCAACTCTGCCAATGGTCCTCTTTTCCCTTGATAAAACAGATGGATATTTTAGTGCCGTATTAAAGCAAAGACGAAGCAGTTTTTTTCTTGTTATTTAGCTCACATTTGTACCTCACACCTCTTAAACCTATAAATATGGGAGCCAAGACTCCAATCTCTAGCTTGACCGTCCTGCTTTTACTGCCTTTGCAGTGAACAGGAGGATGACTTTGAGGACACTGACAGTTCTGTGCTGTATTTCCAAGAGATTATGGCAACATTTTACAGCTCCAAAAGTTAAGCACATGAGTGTGCAGAAGTTGGACTCTTGTTCACAAAGTCAAAGTGCCCTGTGCTGTAATGGAGCAGCCTGTTAAAAAGTAGCAAGATAGCATCAGCGCTCTGCATCATTATTCTTCAGTTTGTTGTCGTCTTTATTCCCGTGTCACTGAGCTGTTATGCATCACCAAACTGAGTCCGTCTTTAAATGGACTCTTATTGCCAATTTAAGCTAACAAAGCACCGTTGGTTGAGCATATATGTTTTTTTTTTTTCCCTTTTTCTCTTCACAGAATATCTTCAATAACCACATGCTGGATGTGAACGTCAGGTGGCTGGCGGTGCTGTACTTCAAAAATGGCATTGACAGATACTGGAGGAGAGTCGCACCTCAGTAAGAACCGGCTGTCCTCTCTTGTTCCCGGCTGCTGTCAGCTTTACTCCCTCACTTCTCCATTATAGGCCTTTTCTTCTCAATCTTTCTCACATTCATTGTTACTCTCTCACATATTGTCTCATCCTCTCCTGTCTTTATTCATCAGCGCTAATCTCGTTACCTGTTTTGCAAGCCGCTTCATTTTCTCTCTCTCTCTCCTCTTTTTTTTTGTTGTCACAGATTTGTGTTTGCATTTTCCTGTTTTGTTTATATTGCATGCTTCTTTCCCTTCCACGCCGTCTTTTCTTTTCCATGTTATAGCTTACGTCTGCAATTCCCTCTTTTCAGACGTTCACAGCTATAGTCTTCCCCATTTTTACTTTCCATCCTGATTATTCATATCATTGTGATTTGATTTTACATTCAGTTTATTCTTTTGTGTTTCACCGTCTATGGTTAGTCAAAGCCTGCAGTCCATCTTTTGGTAAATGACTAACTGGCTTTTGTTAGGTGTGAATTGAATATTTGCTTTTAAATTCAGTAGACATTGGCTGGCTGGAGGGTAATCAGTCCCGCCTCAGCATTCTGCCAAATGTCTCTGACCACTTCGAATTATTGCTATTCTCTTCTCTGTAAAGTTTCCCCCCTCTTTCCAAAGTTTTTCACTTTTGTCAGTAGTTCAGTTTATTTTCTGGAGTGCTGTGCAAGGGTTTTGGTCTTTGAGTCATTGATGAGATTCTGTTTGGAACAGTGCCATTTATTGAAGAGCTGTAGACAATGTGAGATGACCCCCACATGCTCACATTCACACCTAAGAGCAATTTAAGGTCATCAATTAATCTCGCAAGCATATTTTATTCTATATTTATTATAAGATTACATTTCAAGTCAATTAATTGCAAACTGTTATCTCCCTATCACTGTTTTGAGAAGGATTAAAATTTTCATGCTGCAATAAATCAGTCAAGAAGTAGAAGTGGGGGAAAAAAAAAAAGAAATATGCCATTTGGAGATCATTTTCGCATTTCATAGTCGATGAAGCATATGTATCGCTCATAATAAAGAAAATGACTTGGTTCTTTTATGACTGAGTCCCACAGTTCGGGTATTGTGCATGCTGGTTCATTGACATGTCTGTGTCACTTAAGTGAAATGGTGCCTTCATAAATGCCGTTAGTTCCACCTGTGTTGTCTCTGCAACAAGCTTAATGTTGTGCGATGAACAAGGTAGGTCAAGTACTTGAAGTTGAAAATCTTCCTGTGCATTTTTCGTAAGACTCAGACCTCGACCCTAACACTTGTCTTCAATATTAGAATTACGAGACAAATTTAACAGGAATCACAGTATCACACAGTTGATCCAGGTAGCAGTACATCAGCAACAGTTATATACTGCGAAAAATACTAACGGTAGAGCTAAACTTTTGTTCATGTGGTGTGGTTGTAGTTCTTTTCACGTCCGGTTGGAACAGATGGTCATATCTAATGCAGGCAATACGCTTCACTATAATTATTCAAAACACAACTCCAGCTTCAAAGTAGCCCTTGAAAGTTCAAACATTGGGAAGCACAAATTGTCTGCCATTATTGATGATAGTAAAAGTGCAGAATCCAAAACCGGAGTGTCAATCAAATGGGCTGTAACAGGCCCACTATTGTGTTTAATATGACCTGTGGGACGACTTTTGAAGGTGTAAAAATGGCAAATAACACATTAACTTAAAGTGACACCAATTTGTAAGATAGTGTCTCAACACAATCCTGTCTCCGAGTTCTGATGATGGATGATCAGTGGACGGACGATGTACCTGAGCTAAATTTTGAGTTGGATGGCAAAGGCTGTAAGTACTTATATACATGTGATTTCTTAGTTTAGTTGTAACAACCTTGCAAAAAAAAATTAATAAAAAATTGGGTAAAGCAAAGTGCTATAAACGCTTTGAGAAAGCACTGTATCGTCCGTCCTTCCATCATCTTCACGTCTTTGTCCAGCGGCCAGTCGCAATGTGCTGAAGCCAATTCCAGCTGACTATGAGCGAAGGCAGCGTTCACCCCGGTCAGGTCAACAATCTATCACAAGGCAAATACAGATTCACACACTCAATCTCGAGGAAGCTGTGGGAAGTGACTGGAGAACTTGAAGTCATTGCTTGACCACTTGAAAACATTTTTTTCATTCTCTACTACTCTCAGGGGCTGCAAAATTTGTGGTTGGCTCATGATCTCACTGAAAGCTCCCAACGACCTTCGCCTCAAGTGTAGTTGTTGTATTCTGGGAAATGTAATTCTTACAAAAATGTTTAGGTCATGTGCAGATTGGATTATTCTTCAATAAACACAATGCACAGTACAAGAAGCAGCAAAATAGTATCACGGCATGATAGAAGTTTTGTTTTGCTTTTGGATTTTCCCTGAGGAGTTGCCCTTGTTTTAGTACAAGGAGTGTTAAAAAGTAGAACAGCCTATACTGCTGCCACTACCTGCTGAGTGAATGACTCACCTAAGCTACTGACTGGCCTGTATTGTTTCTTGAAGCGAGCTCCGGATATTTTTTTATTTCTACCAGCAAATAATACAGTTGAAGTCAGGACATCTATAACAGTTGCATCATTTACTGGTGACCAGATATCTACATCTTGTGTATTCAAATAGTTTTTTTTGCTTATACGATTGTAAGACTTTCTGGCTTCTTTTGCCTAAAGACAAAAAAAAATGAGGCTCAGATATGCCTCTTTTTTTTTTTTTTTTTAAGTCTTTCATCCTACATTTCTTTAAAGCTTGCTCTCTCTCTCTCTCTCTCTCTCTCTCTCTCTCTCTCTCTCTCTCTCTCTGTCTGTCTGTCTGTCTGTCTGTCTGTCTGTCTGTCTGTCTGTCTGTCTGTCTGTCTGTCTGTCTGTCTGTCTGTCTGTCTGTCTGTCTGTCTGTCTGTCTGTCTGTCTGTCTGTCTGTCTGTCTGTCTGTGTGTGTGTGTGTGTGTGTGTGTGTTGCTGTTTCACTAATTCACACTCTCCCTCCAAGTAATTTGTCTTCCACTCATATTTGTTCTTTTTTTCTGCCCAGGGTTACAGCATGATTCATTCCTCACTCTTCCCCACATCAAACGCTCTCCTGCTGCTGAGTTTCAGCTGCAGTTGAAACATACAGTGCAGGGAGGATTGTAGTAAGACATTTCTGTGCATATTCCCATCATTACGAGCTCCTTCAAAGTCCATTTTTGAACAGAAAGAAAACCCCCTCAGTCCTGTTCACAACATCTGAGCCCAAGGATTCCGGGCAGTTTATCCAAAGTTCTTTAATTCAATCAAGCAGCTGGCAGGTCGCACGCCATAAAATGTTGGACGTTTAATCGATTAAATCCATCCCGCAACAAGTTAGCAAATTGATCTCATGTTTTTATCTTCATCACATTAAAGTCTGGCTTCACATGTCCAGAATCCTAAATGAGATAATAGTAGGCTTCCTTCTGATATGTGCTGCATTCAGCAGCCCCCGAGAGGCTGGCTTGCTGTTGTTATAGTGTGACATTGCAGCTCTGAAGTGAACACTGTCACCTTCACCGGCATGTCCTTACTTTAAAGACTCGGTCCTGTTTTCTGTGGAAAATCTGTGTGCTTGCTCCTTCATCCATGTACTGTATGCCATAGTGTATACCATGTTTCTCTTCTCCACCTTATTAAGTGTGAACCATTTAGAAATAGCACTAACTATTCAAGGAAATTATGTTTAAAAACCTGATCTTTATATTAGCGCTTGCCCATGTCGCAGTGATCGGTTCAGTTAAAAATTCTTACGTTGTCTTTTTAATACAATTTTTCTTCCTCTTTGTCTCTTTCTCTTCCACTTCCTGTGAATGCCTTTGCGATTGGTTCGGTGACAGTGCGTTGTCGGAGGAAGAGAAGACGTCATTGCGTGCTGGTCTCATCACAAACTTCAATGAGCCTGTTAATCAGGTAGGTTGACTAAAAGTGGTATGCACAGAGAGAGAGAGAGAGAAAAAACTATTTGCTGTTGTTCTATTCTTGAACAAAGATTAAAGTAATTGTAAGACTTTCTCCCAAACTGTACATTATAGTGCAAAAAAAGCATCATGCTTCTTGTGGACTTGCCACAGGCTGGTATGAAGAAATGCAACTCACTAATAAGTAGATTCAATGTGGCGGGTACAGACTGATTTCTGTAGTGGGTGTGCATTTTCTGTTCAAGATGTTTCTTGATTGCGAATGCTGCAGCAAAGAAATCATTCAGAAATCAAGCAGTGTGTAATACATCTGTCCGAGGGGACATTGAGGGGTGCGGGTAAATGATGGCCATCCATCTCGGTTTCTACAGGTTGCCTGTTCCTGAGGGACAGCTCTCGAACTTCAGGACTGATAGAGTCCATATGGCATGCAATGAATACCATTTAAACACCATATGTCTCTGCAGTTGCAGCCTCATCTTGTCCAATCAGGACTCCAGAAGGGGTTGTGTATTTGTGGTGTGTGTTGTTGCCAGTGCTCCAGTGTTTTGTCGACGGTTTAGAAGTTCGACCAAGCAAGAAGAGTTTTTGACCTCATCTGAATTTCATGTCGACATAAAGACTGATTGATGCTTAGAAATAAATTTGCCTGCACACTCATTGTTTATCACTTAATAAAACAAGACCATTAAAAAATATTGAGCAGGAATATGTCTGTGTTCATCCAAGCATTGATATAGACAGTGCTATAATTCTTTTGTTATAGTTACTAATAGCTTATAATCGCCATCACAGCTCAAATGCATCCTTGTTAAAAAACATAACTGTCATAGACACTGAACAAACCCCTCCCCCCAAAAACACAAAACAAATCCCCCTCAAAAATCTATTAAAACCCTTTTGTTAAATATTGGCAATAAATCCAAGTTACAGCGTGATTGCATATACACTGCTGTGCTGAGCCTTTTTGTGAATTGTAGAGAAAAATGCTGAAAAGGCAGGTATGCTTTAAGATAAAAGTGCTAATATTTACTTAATCGGTGAAGGCACTGTGCACAGTACTGTATGTGTCTCATAGTCCAATTCTCTGGGAGCCGCCTCCATTGTTGTGTGGATGTGATTAACAGTGTGAAGCAATGTGGGGACTGCTTATGCATTCTGCACCTTCAAGTTCAAACACTTGACTGTTGCAGCAAGACAACATATTTTTGAGTAAAAAGCATCCTGTAATGATGACTTGCCTAACAACCCTTACTGCATCTGGTTGAAAATAAGTTACAATTGCTCAGTTGGTGTGCACTGTGTCGAGCAAGTGAAGGTGTGACAGGGTCTGCTGATGTAATGATTTAACAGTGGAAATAATGCTTTAATCTAAATTGTGTTTCACAGGAGAGACGCACTGAGTAGTATGCTCCTTATGATCTTGAAGGGAGTTCTTTATTCAATATTGTATGAAACAAGAAGTGATTTATAATTCTTGTCAAGTCCACTTTGGCTTAACCACCTTATGCGGTGTTTACGCTTCGCCTCTCTCTGTTTTTCCAATAGATAGCAACCCAGATCGCAGTGCTGATAGCAAAGGTGGCCCGTCTGGATTGCCCCAGGCAGTGGCCGGAGCTCATCCCAATTCTGCTGGAGTCGGTGAAGGGTCAGGACGGCCTTCAGCAGCACAGAGCGCTGCTTACCTTCTACCATGTCACCAAAACCCTCGCCTCCAAACGACTGGCACAGGACAGACGCCTTTTCCAGGATGTAAGTCCACGCTGCTAGCTTGTTCCCTAAATTAATGAATTCACTGGAGTTCTTTGTCTTCTGCCCTTCGGCTACAACAAACAGCTCTATTTGGTAAAAATGTGTATCGGGCAAAAATAAATTAGGATGTTCTGACGAGTGCAATGCAATCTTGTAAAATATAACTTTTGGACAGAAACTTGTGTCAATCCAGCTGTTTGAATTAGAAATGTAAAGTGAGGTGTTGGGGCTGTTGATGTGAGGGGGCAATGCCGGGTGTGCTAATGGCAGACAATGAAAACAAGATAGCCGGAGCGGTAACGGTCAGACGGCAATTAACACAGCCATTGCTCAAGATGCTATAAAAATCTGACATTAATTGATTTATACAATATTGTAAGATATATTGCCTTTTATTTATTTGACCATCTACACTATTTAGCCGGTTGAGAGCGGTAATGCTGCATCGTGCTTGCAGGGTTTTTGTATTTTCTTTTCTCTCGAAGAAGTAAAAACCTATTTTTTTCTAAATGAAGGTGATTTTTATGGTTCCTTTTCCCCCGATCAGCTGGTAGCACTCATCATAACAAAATCAAAACGATTACAATCAATCCATGTGATCGGTATCAGTGATCGGCACCCACGGCATCCCCAACTTTAATATTTGAAGAAAGTTTGACGGACTGATTGTGTACTGAACTGTGTTCGAGGAGGAAAGGCAACCATGAGGTATCCCACGAGAGCTGTCAGTTTCGCATGCGTCTGGGTGTAGAAGCACGTCCGGCAGCCGCACCTCGGTACCAGCTGAAACTGTTGGAGGAGCATGTTGGCTACACCGTGGGAGTTGATGCGCTCGCAGCACTTCATTAACCGGCGCCTTGTTGAGGGTTCCTGCTGCCTGCTGTGTTTTCCGCTTCACATACAGCTGATAGATATAGGGGATAGTGTTTATAGGTCAGTGGATAAGTGATTGAAGTGACGAAAGGATACGGGCGACAAGAGGAATTCTCGCACAAGATGGTACGGTAATGAATAAAATGGTGCCAAGAGAAAGACAAATTGATTATTGGATTTGAGCATGATTGAGGCTCTAATATTGATCATGTGAATCCTGTGTTTGCACTGCGATGGACTGGTAGCGCGTTCTATTCGTACCAACAGTGAGCTGGAATTAGTTCTGGCACACCACTATCGAATATGGATAAATTAATTAGTTATTTCATTTATGGCTTTAGAGATATTTGACACATAATCAGTGGTGATGCAGACAACTAATGATTATGTGCCTCAAAGCCAATAATGGAGCTGGCTATGGTAAAAAGATGTTGAATTTTCGACTCCAGGTACGAGAGCGCTACAGTATTGCACGTTTTGAGTCTGATAGCGACTCATTAAGGTTCCTGCAAGCCTTGGCGATGACACATTCATTAGATTAAAGTTTGAATCTCAGAGGCGTTGAAATGAAAAATACAATTCCTTCAGGACACTCCTGGTTTACAGGATGGGCTTTCATAAAGACGGCGTCGACTAAAATGAACTGCATCTTCAGGGTGCTTTAATATCAACGAGAAACAGAATCGACTTGCGGCTGGAGAAAATCTGCCTGGCGTGTTCTCTTTGTTAGCAGTTGTGTAAAGAAGCACTCGCACAAGTCCTGTAACTTCAGTACTTTTTCAGATGTGCAGGCAGACCACGGGGGGTGGCAAATAATTGGTTCTCGGTGCCATTGTGATGCTCTCCTAAATGATTCAGCAACAATTCAGCAAATGCAATATTTGGAATGCAGATGGTTTTTCAGTCAAAGTCTGCCAGCTACACAAATAAGCAGCTTCATTTCTGCCCTTAATCACTTTGTTATGAGCAGAGCAAATTGAAGTTGTCACCATTTCCTTTGAAGTTCTGGTGACATTATTGAGGGATCACATCCGTTTTTGTGATGGACATCCATGCAGTGTGCCACGTGGAGTCAGGATGAGGGCTATACTTATGAAATTGTTCCGAGCTTTGACAAGAACGTTATTTTGAAACTCACCACTCGTGAGGAGCACTTTAGTACAGAAAAACAAGCAGCAGGTCTCATGTGTTGGGTCATATTTATCTGTTACAAAAATGCTCGACTGTGTTGCATTGAAATGGCGTTGAACTTTTGTGATGCACTGCATTGTTTTTTTGTCTTTTTTTTTTAAATCTTTGTATCTTGTTATTCTCATTTTCAATCATTAGAAGTCTATTATTGCTTCAAGGATCTGACAGATATTTTACTTTTATTCATGTTCATAGCAGCTCCATTGATTAAGGAGACAATTATACTGCGAAGTTAATTTAGTTCACATAAAATATCTTAAATATGTCTATTAAATTGTCTGACACGACTCCTTTAAAGTAATTTAAAAACAACCTGTAATTACTGCCTGAAGTTTGATTACTGTATCTTCTCAGAACACTTTGATTTTACCACTAAAAGACATCAACGGTCTCTCATGTGATGGATTTTGTCTTCAGGCTCATTATATCTGTTTTGGTTGTAAATGTGACAGGGTGGCATGATCTTTGTGGTATGAGGAAAGACTCAGAAACTAGACATCAGCGTATCCTTTTTACAGATTGTACACATACTGCTGTCGGAATAGCGGATGGCTTTTGAGTGTAAAACGCCCTTGACCTGTAAACGTCATTGCTATCTGTTGACGAGGTTTAATGCTTGTTCCGCCTCCATCCTATCATACAGAGCTGTTTGGTATTAAGACAAATCGTCTTGCTCATCACCACAATAATAACAAAACCTGTGTTCTTGTTTCACTTTCTATCCTGTTCACACAAATGTGCATCACATTGAAGGATTTTCCTCCGTGGAGGAAGGAGAACGAGAGCTTAAAAACTCCGATTATGTTAATCAGTTGGACTGATTATCAGTAAGGATTTTCCTGTGACTGATTTCTTTGTTGACTAAACAAAAGTTTTAATTAGGACGAGTCAATAAGCCGAAGAAACGACAGTGTTTTATCAGCATTTCACAGTTTTCAGACTTAAGGCATTCCACGAATATCCTGAAGGTTTTGGCTTTACCAAGTTCGGTAGAATCACGACTTGCGAAGTCATTGCTGTGTCATCTTGTCAGACGGGATGAGATCCCAGTGTCTCTGGGTCAATGACATCAAATTGTATGGCCTGAGTGTGACTGGCTCGCTTGGAATGACAGCAGCAGCAGCTGTTGTTCCATATGAGATTAATGTACAAATGCTTGAGTTGAATATTTTGAATTGATCTATTTTCATAGTTAAAGTACCAACAGTCTACTTGAGCACTTTTGCGGGGTGCAAGGTGGGCGACGGATATCTCTAACATTGTGAAGTGGTGGGCTGCTGCCAGACAGTCGAACAGCCTTCCACGTGATTAAAAACCTAAAGAAAAAAAAATGAAAACCCATTTTCTCTGCAGACTAGTGAAGACACAGACATTTCATCGTTAACTGAATCCCGAGTAACTTCTGACCTCCACCTTTTCCCTTTCAAATTTAGGATAAGTTTTCTTTGAACACGCTCATTAAATGAGAGCATTTGTTATACACCTCATTATTAGGCCTTTCACGTTGTGTTCAGTATGCCTTTGAAATGAAATGATAGACCATTGGAGAAAAAAAAAGACATCTAAGCTAACTCACAAATAAGATGATGAAGTGAGAACAAAACCGGAAGAGGTGAGGAAGGCGAATGGAAAAAAAAAACGAGATTGTTTCCCATGCTTTTCTCGTCGCTTTTTAGGTTTCATGCATTGGATTAGTTTGGTATCTCAGAAAAGAAAAGTGGCAAGCTCTTGAGAAATCTTTCCAAACGAGGAAATTGCCAATCAAAAGAATATATCAAAGCCAGTGCTGTGCTGTCAAAGCAGGGATTTCTCTTACAGCAGGCGTACGTCACTAACTTAACCACTGTTTCTCAGCCCCCCCCCTCGGGTTTGTTTTGTAAAGAGGTGCTTAGCTCTTTTTAGATTATCATTTGATCTGTTCACAGCCTAATTTATTATTCTATTTCCCCTAATGTTTATAATCGCAGTTAATTCTGCAAATGTATTGCTTTCAGCACTGTCACACTGAAATATTGAGCAAATATTTTGAGATTTAATGCATACCCATTTCTGTTTGTTCTTTTTTTTTTTTTTAAACAAATGCACAAGCAAAGCATACTCCCAAACTCATCATGATGTCTCAGCAGACTTGTGTTTTTCGCTCGACTGCAAGGATATATTGAGCTGTTCTCCACTGATGAAAACGAGAGTACGTCGGTCTCCCTTTTGATTATTTTGATTAGTCTCAATAGGAGTATGCCATCATGAAAAAAAAAATGGAATTGGTTCAGGGCCAAAATATCCCGGCAATTGGAAGTTCATTTGGAGCTCAAATGAGACCAGAGACTCCGAGGTCCCCGTTAGCCTTCACGACATTCATGACCACGACCCTTCGATGTTATACAGTAGATGCTGTTTGTGAATTTGGTGTGTTAATGCATTTGTGTTTTGTTTCCCTGTGTTTATGAGAATGGCTTAGAATGCCCGCACAGACCCCAAATAATGTTATCTGCATGTGACTGACGGCGCTGTTGATGTGTATGTTGGCAGCTGGCGTCAGGCATCTACAGCTTCGCGTGCTCTCTGTGGAGCCATCACACCGACTGCTTCCTGCAGCAGATTTATGCCAGGGATGAGGCCGCAGCAGTCAGCTCATTGGAGAGAACACTACTATCCCTGAAAGGTAACAACACGCATGCACGCTGTGATTTATGCGCTCACGGAAAGAAGTGCAGTGATCTGTACGTAATGCAAAATTGAGTGCTGTGTGATTTTGCGAATAAAGAAAAACGATGTACTGCTGTTTTAGGTTCCAGTGTTTATAATCAAACCAAATGTAAATTTGTGACAATTAAATGTGCATTTTCTGGGAATACACTCTGCTGAGATTAGTGTCGTTTTTCCACGTTTTTCAAAGCTGATAGCTATATAAAGCAAAGCTGATAACTATATATATATATATATATAATTTTTTTTCTTATGTATGATGGGAAAATTTACGGAATGTAAGGAGTATGATGATGGTCTCTATCGAGCACATCATTACACGCTTTCTGGGAATCAGTCATGCTTGTAATGTTAAAAGGTTTCTCTGATAAAGTTTGACAACAGAAAAATTATTTCTTTAATCCCTAAAAGAAAAAAACAAACTGTAAAACAAGGCTTTGAATGACAACATGTTGCATAATAGCATTCAACACATGACTACATATTCACAATTCCTGACTAACACAACTGCTTCATGTCTGTTTTGTATAAGAATTGACCCTACATTTGATTTGGAGCGATACATTCTGATTATGTTTCTTTGTGCCCCTTCAGTGCTTCGTAAGTTGACTGTCCATGGATTCCAAGAGCCCCAACACAATATGGAGGTGATGGTGAGTCCTGAGCTCTCTGCTTTGACTTGGCTGGCAAAAAAACATTTTGAATCACTGCGTGCAAAATATGGCTGGTTGTGATGATTGAAAGTGCTTTGAGCCTTGTCTCGGTTCAAAGAGTTCTCTTTGAGCTCGTCTCCCACCCTCAGTGTGAGGAAAGTCTGACTGCAGCGGGGACTTCAGTTCAAGTCTGCTCTAAAAAAAAAAAAAAAAAATAAATTTAAACCATCTCGCCACACGCTGTTGATAGGACAGCTTTGGTTTCCTCGTGGCTCAGAGTTAATGGAGTCATTTACAAAAAATGTCATCAGTCCTTTGAACTGAAGCTGCACATACTGACTTCCTCAAGCCGTGAACGTTTTTAATACAGTGGGACTATCATTTGGTTCTATCCTTCCTGGGTCCCCACAGCAAGTCATGTGATCCACGTCTGGCTCGGAAGTTTTACATCAGGTATCCCCCTGAGGCCAGTTGAAGGATAGCGGAGACCCATCACACCACTGAACATCTTTTCACAAGCTTGTTTTCCATTAACTTGACACTGCTTCCTTCCATCATTTTATAGGGTGATTGTTTGAAATATTACTTGATGGTTTTAGCAATTATTTATACAAACAGTAGTAGGAGTTGTTTGGAACTGTAAATAAATAACATGATCACAGCTTCACTTTGCCGTCAGTCTGTACCTGCACCAGCGCTTTTGGAGCCCGTTGGAAAAAAAAATTGATGCGATACAGCCGACTTTGCTGAGGAGGCAGATTTTATTCAGTCCACTCTTATAAAAGCCTGAGATTGAATGCACTTTGGATCAAATTATCTCGCAGGGCAGACTTTTGAAATGTGTGAACTTTTAAGAGCACTGCTTTTAGGCTGTCAGACTGTAAGGTACTACTTAACATGCAGTTTAGCTAATTGCTCCTGACTGGCTGATTGGAGTCACTGTCTTGTGACATTTCCCATATGCAAATCAAAAAAACTGCATACAGCAAGGGGTTATTTAAAATGTCAAGATAGCTGCAAGACTTCTGTCTGTGATTAGAACTAAAATCTCGAAACAAATGTCAACATTTTGTTGTATGGAAAAATGCTAATTTACATCATTTTACTCATGAGCGTCATGTGATTGTACCCTTTGACAAGAAAAGTTTGTCAGTGTCTAACATATCCTCAATTATGAATGTCACCTATTCTGACACACGTTTATACATTTATTTCTCAGAACTTCATTTAATTTTGATCATTTGGCCAGATTATTTACCTTTAAAATTTATTGCAAGCTTAGATTTTATGCTACAACTGTTTTCTTACTGTGATAATTTGTGTCTTTCTCTCATTCTTTGATACAATTGATTTACTTTTTAAGATGTTTATGACTTATCCGCTTTCATTTCATCTATTCTGCCGAGACATTTGTGACATGAAAGCTTTGATTGTTAGGGTTTCTGTTTGAAAATGTAAAGAGTCCGAGAGTTCAATTCAGCTTCGAGCTGTAATCTAGCAAATGGATTAATAATTCACTTAAATAAATCAGGTGTGGTCAAACATTTTATAATGTGAAACAACTGAGGATTGAATGAGTACCACCACTATGAACAGCATGGACTTAGACTAGCAGAAGCCCACTCAGTTAACTATTGCCCATTTGAGCAGACATTTTTGCCACTGTATAAAGCAGTATCATTATAGCAGGCACTGAAACTGGTCATAAGAAGGTCAAGCACCACTTTATCTCATAAATACAGCAAGGAAGGACATCAACAGTTATTTTTTTATTCATTAATGCATACACACTGGAGGCTGGCAAAGCTATTTTTCAGTTTCTTCTTCTTCATAAAATGCGTTATTTAGCTTTTGGTGTTGACATGAAATAAAGAGAAGTGTATTTTGATGTTTTCAAATTGATATGATTTTCCAAGATTACTTTACCTTTTATGTGTACATTCCCTATATTTAACATTTCTTAAGACAGATTAAATTTTCATACCATCTGAATAAGTGGTCCCAGTGCTTTTCAGCCATACTGTACTAAATAGTTAAAAATGGCTTTTAATATAAGTGCACTTTCAGCATTTGGGGGGGTCACATGTTCACCCTTGTTTTTGAAAAGTCTCTTCTAGGCTCTTTTTATGCAATGTTTAAAATGAAAGCACATTATTTTTGCATTCTCGTTTCTGGAAAGTTTCCTATTACACAGCAACATTTTGAAAAGGATGTCTATCTACATAGAAATGGAAGAAACCCTGGAAAAAATTGGCACAGCAGACTGCAAGTTGGTGCTGTTGGTTGTTTTTGTGATGCAATCACACATGCGCATAGAGAACAATACGCTATAAACATTAACATTGGCGAGCACATGGGCATTCTTATGGACAGACAACAAAAGGTGGATTGCTATTCCAGTTGACTATTAACTATGAAACTACGGAGTCCCGGGATAATATGGACTGGAAGTCATGGCGCTCTGGGGGCCAGGAGTTTTTGTTATTGTACATCTACTCACACGTGCAGAAGAACTGTATCCTACAGTGTGCATGCACAGTAGCAATGTTTATGAAAAGTTTTGTTTTCCTGCATCTGTAAGACGACGGTGTCAGAGCGTTTTCAAAAACTCGCATTTTCAGTGACTCCGTGCGCCATTATTGTTTAAACGGACACCCAAAATACAACAAAAGTTTTGTTTAAATGAAACGGTAGTCATGTAAACAGAGGCTTAGTCAATTTGACTTTAAGTTGTGCTGTGCCAATTACAAGCTTTAGAATTCTGCTGCTTTAATTGTATTTATTCACATTATGGAACATCGTTGGCTCGCTAGTTTGTTTTATATGTGTTTCCGTAATGTTCTTTTTACTGCAAAGACAACTGACTAGTTACTTCTGCCCACACAAAGAAAAAAGGCCTTTTATGTAGATGTTAGCATCTCCGTGAACAGTCTGTTCGAATTCTACTTTTTCAAAGGGCAAGCGTCTTTCTTTGTTTGGGACTGCTATCTTGAACTCGGCTGAATGTGTTTTAGGCCCGTGGCAAAAAGTCATGGCAGTCACACTCTGGTCTCCAGTGAGAAAACTGTGTGAGAATACAATGAGTCTCCTCATACATGACGTTGTGGAGATGTGAGGTTTCTCGTCTAATCACCGCAGTGGCAGCAGTGCTGGAGAACGGCACTGGGTTGGAACATTGTGACTCTGCAAATGAAAGATACCGTCATTTTTCAAAGAGGTGGAATTTAAAAACAGAGTTTGCATGACTTTTTTTTTTTTTTTTTCCCCTCAAGTGACTTTTTGTCCTGACTTGATTCTTAAACAATATTCTCAAACGTTGTCAGTCAACATATTGACGTCAGAACTAGAAACTGAATTGATCATTTTCGTCAGAAACACAAGTAACGATGCACTGACACAGGTATTGGGTCCGATGCTGCACGGAGTACTCATACTCTGAAAAAGATCCCTGATACCAAACGACCTATCAAGTATTACGTGACGTCATGCGTCAGCAATGTCGCAGGTGAACGAGAGCACGAGCGATGTTCATGGATTTGATATTCATTAATATTAATGCGAACGGCAAATGTGAGGCAGAATGTAAACCACAATCTCCCAAAATATCAAGAAATGGGGCGAAAGTGAGTCTGTACAAAGACCAGCATCTTAATCACATTTGGACCAGCAGTTGGAGCTCATTAGATCAACTGCCCAGCATGTAACTGTGAGCCGTGCTACATGCGAAAGAGTTTGGGGATTCACGCACCAAAACATGATGGAAGTATGACTAATACGCTTATTAATGGTGAGCTGGAGCATGTGTGCAGCACACAGCAAGCTTCATGTACATATAGCCTTCAAGTACAGTTTGTGTATTGTATTGTATCAATTAGGCTTAATGGCATTAAATAAGTCCTGCTATTCCTACACGGTGTTACAAGTAACTAAAAGGCAGTAATCATACTTTTGTTCATCATATGGTCTTTAAAAAAAAAAAAATGGCATTGACGCACCCCAAAACAGAAGTCATTAATATAACTTTTTTTGCATTGGAGTAATGTGTTGGTGTTGACGCATTAGAGGCTGAATGACATGACAAGACAAGACACCCACCTCTGATGAACGGAGAGAAAGAAGTGAGAGGTGCCACACACACCCAATTGGCTACTTTTATTAACAGTGCAGTCACTTTAAAATTGACTCTCCATAACACTGCCAACAGTCGACTTTGATTTCCACCACACTTCGGATTTTTCAACTTTTATACACCATTTCAGTCCATTTTGCTTACTTCTCACTTTACCATTAGGTTTTATTCCCTCACACTGCTCCAAGTCACACTCATACCTCCTCTTTAGTTATTTTGCCACAAGTGAGTTACTTGAGAATATCTTTTCTGCCTTCCCTTTTGCATTTTTTTGATTTCCTACAATTATTTCTATCATCATTTATGTCACACTCCTCGGCCTTTGCCGATCTGGATCCCATTACGTTCACTAATGCCTGCTGTTAACTGTGCTCTCCATCATCTCCCACCCTCTCTGCTGTCTTCCTCTCGAAGAAGAGCCACTCTTTCTTTACTAACTCTCACGAGTTGTAGTTAATAGCTGGATGTATGATTAATGACACCTCTGTTGACCTCGTGGCTGAACATTAATGCCGAACTAAACATATTGCATCTTCATCCATCATCTAATTTCTCACGCTAAGCCACTGGCGCTCTTCTGAACATTGATTCTCTTTTTATACTGTGTTGCTGGCGCTTTTATTTATACTCTGGAGTAAGGAGGCAAGTACGCATCCATACACACACACGCGCACACAGTCAAAGTTATCCTTTTGTTCCTATATCTGCATCTGGGCAGTACTTGTGGAGCATTCTGGAGTGATTCAACTCCAGAAATGTCGGAGAGATTAAACTTTATCTCACCCTTTCTTCATCTCTTCCTTTTCAGGGTTTCCTGAACGCAGTGTTTGAAAGGCTAAAACAGTTCTTGGACTGCTGTGAGTACACTGTCTTTCTTTCCCTCGCTCTCGCTCTCGCTCTCGCTATCGCTATCTCTTTCTTTCTCAAGTGAAGTTTTCCCAAACTGAGAACCAGTGAGTCTAGTTTCTTAATCGCAATCCGATGTGAAGCGAACAGTTTTATGGTTTGATCTTGAGAGAGCAGGTTAAAGGCCTTTAACATTGATGGTGCTCTCATAAAGTACCAGTAGATGTGAACATTAAATCTCAGCTATAAAGCTTTCTAAAGTGATTGAGTGATCCCACCCTGTTGACCCATTTATTAATCACACTGTGGCTGTCACATCACCTGATGTTCCATTGGTTTAAATGCAAGTCTAACCAGTTGGTTGTTTTACTGGGTGCCTTCTTCCTCATTTATCTACTGCATTTATTTAGACGCCACACAAAGATGACCAAGCAACCAATTGTTCCAAATCCCACTATAAGAGACTGAGCCAATTAAACCTTTTTTGTCCCTGTTGCATAATTAAATTTGTGTATGTTTAGTGAATGAAGTTCTCATGGCAAAGAAGAACCAAAATCCTTTTGAAATTTTTCGACTCTCTTAATGAATTGTTCACAAGATAATTGTTTATACTGTTGTACGACTTTAGTGAACACAATTGCACAGTGATCTTGCACCATTTGCATGCTACTGTCATACAATGCCATAAAAGCACCGTCAACTGCAGACCCCATACCCAAAGTTTTCGGAACTGTTGGAAAATAGTATCCAATTAAAAAAATAATCCCAGCACCTTGAAATACCTAGAGTTGGTGTAATGGTTCCCAGTATGTTTGGGAAGGTTGGGATTCGATCAGGTGTAAGATCAAGGTGACTTTGAGCTCATGGATTGGTGTTAATGTTATTTCCCAGGAGCCACATTGAGGAGTCTTTCAAACTTAGCTCACTTTTTTAATGTCTCCAAACAGAGAACTATTTTGAAGATTAAGGGACAAGGTCACCGGCATGCAACCACAAAGTGGTAACTCCAGTTGGTCCTTGCTAAGCCTTAATCTCTTATGGGTCAAGGTAAAACAATGGTAGACATTCTGAATCCTTAAAGCAGTTCAGCCTCCCCTTGAAATGCCCCTCTAGTGGAAACAGCGCGTGCAGAATATGCCCAGCGGCAGCCTTATAATCTCGCCCTCACCATCAATTCTCCCTTTTTTTCGTTCCCATACAGGTTTGTCATAGCTAGACCCAGTGAGTGTGAGATAAATCTAACGCGCAACTCCACAAGCTACCACAGCAGCAGATGTCAGTGAGAATATTATTTGAGATATCAGCCACAGCGATCACTTCAATATTCACTCAGCTGATGACAGTGCAGGCGCAGGATCCCGGCCTGGTTGGTATTTTGGACTAACAGATAGGGGAAACAGCAAGGCAGCTCACAGCCGGGCCGGTGAGAAATATCAGCTCTGCACAGCCTGATAAGGTCAAATATATAAATCGAGGTTTTTTTTTTGGAAAGTCTTTGTGGGCCATTCAGATGTCTGGCTCTTACTGTTTGATGTATGTCCTGCAGCCAAGGTCATTCAGTAATTTTATTCTTAAACTTTCTTTCTAAACTTCATATCCGTCAGAGATAATGAATACACTTTTGTTTTTTCATCTCTGTTCCCGTGTGTGTGACTAGACGAGCACATTTTGTAGGTTTATACGTTCGACCTCGCTGACTTTAATGATTTAGTGCGGCACCTGATAACATTACCTGCTGTTGCGCACCTGCAAATCAAGAAACAATGGCGTGGACACAACGTCAATAAAACGTAATTGTGTTTTGATTTCCATAATCACTGATCTGTGCAGTATCTGGAGAAAAAAGCAAGTAGGCAGAGCAACCTTTGAGTCAGCTCAACTTTTTATTGAATCCACTGTCACTTTAAGTTAGTACTTGCGAAAAGTAATGAAAGTGTGCATAAAGTCAGAGGAAACAGCGACGCTCTCTGTTCACAAATGAGTATAAGAAAGCAAGTGTGATACTGACAAGCGAGTAAACCACATTGGTTGTCAATGTTATCTAGTACCTCATGGGACACTTTATGGTGTCCTATTTCATATTGGAGCATTTTATTTTTAAAGTAATTTTTATTACTGCACTGCACCATATGCATCATGCTTGTGGCACATTTACAAGGTAGCAAGGCTAAATGAACCTCACTTGTAGCTTGTGGATGATGCCATTAGACAGGAAATGGAAACATTATGCTTCTTTCTATGACGATAATTTCTAGACTTGATAGTGTTGATCACTATTTCTTGGTAAATGAACTTTTTTTTTGTTCCTGCTTGAAATCACAATCCTTCAAATGCAACCTTGTTGCTGGTAATTAAATCCAAGTCCCATTATGGCTAATAAAAATGAATTGCTTGGTATATATTGTTTCTTTAATATGAGCGATATTTTTCAGTTTAGGTGATAACAGCTTTAAGACTCCTCTCAGGGGACAAGAGACATACTACCTGCACACCAGACGGTCTATGCCCCAGTGCTGCTGTCAATCACCTGTGTTTGTTATGCATATGCACAACTTTACCTCCAGCAGGCAAAACTGAAATTTAAACTGAAAGAGGCTTTCCTCCGATAAGAGGATGCCTTTGATGTTGTTTTAAACCACCATGATTAGTTTGAAACTTTGAAATTCCTAAAAGACAGAAGTGTGTGCTCCACAGTGGTGTTATCAATTCTACCCCTGCATTAATTGGTAATCTAACTGAGCAATTTAACCTGAGCAATTTCTACTGAATCAGACATGTTCTCTTTGAAAATATAATAAACGGAAATTAAATGGGCATATTTCTGCATGTTTGTTTCTCCTTTAAAAAGATAAAAAATATATACATATCAAAAGCTTATTAAGCTTAATACTGTTAAGTACTGTAGAGTGAATAGGGCTGCTAAACTAACTGCAAATAAGTCAATCTGTCACAAGGGTGTCTTAAAATTATAGAAGCTAACTGAATAGCAAATACTAATTGTATGTTTCTTATTAATTCAACCTGTATTTATTTTAGTTTGAATATGAACTTTAGAGAAAGTTCAACTGAGATCTTGTTCAAATGTGTTTCAAGTGACTGTTATTCTACCGATCTAATACTTATTAGAAATTATTGGATGCAGGTCGTTTAGGGTGGTTTTGAGGGCTCACGGGTGGCATGCAGTCAGTCCGTTATCAATGTCTTGTCTATGGTCTTACAGTAAACACTAACGATCCTTTTGTGGGAATAAACTTTATGGTACTTTACAGTACTTTATTTTCCCTGCGTATCTTCAAACATATTAAAAATGTACTGGTCTGAAATTATTAGTCTGAAGATGTAATAAAGTAATGTTTGTCTTCTCCTTTCAAGGTCTTTCTATTTTCTTGTTTTTTTAATTATTTTTCAGGTCGCCAAATTGGTTCAGAAAGCACGTGCAGAGAAAAGCTGGAAAAGACGATAATCTTGTACACAAAAGTTGTGAGTTAATTCATGCATGCACTGTAATACTGTCAGTATAAGACACTATCTGCAAATGTTTGGAAAAAAACGTTTTTTTTATTTATTTTGTTTATACTCTTATGTTATTCACCTGTCTTCCATGTAGCTGTTAGACTTCCTGGAGTGCCATCCCTGTGCATTCATACCGCTGATCCAGCGTTCCCTGGAATTTGCTGTGAGCTACGTGTTCACACCTGCAGGAGAAGGAGTGACCTTTGAACGCTTCATCGTTCAGTGCATGAACCTCATCAAGATGATTGTGAAAAATGATGCCTACAAACCAGCCAAGAACATCGAAGGTGGGATATGAGAGCATGAGGACGGGGATTGAAGTGTTCACGTAAAGTAATAAGACATGGCAGGCATTGCAGATGTGAATGAGGGTATGGAGAGTGAAATGGAAGCGAGGCAATCAGATCAGAATTTTGGATGTGTGCTTTATCGAACAGCTAAGAGCAAGCAGCTCTTCAAAGCTTTTCACCAGTGATGTTTGGAGATGCACAATACTGCATTACTGTCAGTGTCACTGTACCTCATCACAGTTCATCTTTATTTTAAGTTGCCTGAGGCCTCTAGTGCTTCATTAGCAACAGAGCGCAGTGCTTCGTCTTTGTTCTGCCAGCCAGTGTGGTCTCTGATGAGCCTTACTGAACATCTTTCACCTCAAGTATCATCCTCGTGAGCTGCAATTTTGTATTTAGTTTTGTTTGATTGGGCCAGGAATTTAATGAAGTCTGTCGATAGGTTTGCCTTCTCCAGACTCTGAACAAGCAAGGTATGCTGTGTATCAAAAGTTATCTGGCTTGTATTTGATCACCTTTCCATCTTCAAATGATGAGAAAGTATAGTATACTTTTAAGATTAGTGAGCTGAAATCACAAGATGGTCAGTACTTTAACCGTTCTTTTCATAAAATTAGGTCATTCAAGTATACAGTCTGCCTTTATATTGAGCTATTCCCCTGAAAATGTGCTTTGTATGAATTGTTTATAATATTGCTATGATTTCCAAAATGAGTCAAATTCAAAGCTCCAATGATTTGGAAAATGCAAACCTGAGATAAAAGTATTAATATGGCTCAGTGAGATGTGTTAAGTATCTGTACTGGAGATATCCAACTGTCTTGTGTGTAATTATGTTTACCCCTTTTAACTTTTTCTTTTCACTCTAAACCCCATCCCGCCCACCCCCTCCCTCCGGCAGACAGTAAACCTGAGAGTTTGGAAGCTCACCGGATCAAGACCGCTTTCTTCACACACCCCACGCTGACAGAGATCGGACGTCGGCTCGTCTCTCACTACTTTCTACTCACAGAGGAGGAGCTGGCAATGTGGGAGGAGGACCCTGAGAGCTTTGGTAATAACGCATCCCCCGAACACACAGGCTGAATCCAAACGTCCAGATTTATCTGGATTTGCAGACCAGCAGAGTTCACGGATGCCCGGGAATGCGAAGCCTCGCCAGATTGACAATTCATGAAGTCAGCAGCATGGCTTCGGGTGCCGAGTGCAACAGAGCGTGACATATTGCATCGATGTATTGATATGGTAGTGATAGTGTATCAAAAGTAATTTTCTGGATGTGTGTCTGTGATATTTTTGTATGTGGCAAAATTGCCCGTAGCAATGTACACATAATGCTTGATATTATCAAGTCTGTTACATTAACAGTGTTCATACATCTGTATCTAGATTCATGTCAAATATCCCAAGTTAATGCCAAAACCTGATCTTGATAGAAGCAACCATAATCCTGTCCCTCGTCAATCCCATTGGAATAAATACAGTCGAATAGATCAAGGATCAATGATCAAGGATCTTGATATTGTGGTCGCAGCAAAATTGCTAACATTGTTTTGTCCTTGCAGCCCAGATTCTCGCAGACTCGCTGTAATGACATAGACTCAGACAAAACACTTTATAAAGCTGAGGCAACCAGGGCCCGGCGTTAGTTGTTGCTGTACTTTGGATTCAGTTCTGTAGTTGTACAAAGCCACACACGCCCGAGAGTGTGAACATCTATTTGCACTTGTAAAGGACAGTCAAGTTGTGCAGGGTACAGTGTTGTGCAGTCTGTTGTAGCGCCTCAGTGGAAATCTCTGTGCATTCTAATAAATACTCATTTCTCATCATTTCTGCAGCTGTTGAAGAAACAGGTGGTGACTCCTGGAAGTACAGTCTTCGGGTAAGTGAAGGCTCAGCTGCACATACTGTACATCCCAATGCAGCAAAACCAAGCAAGACCTGTAAAAAGAAATACAGTACTATGCGGTCAACATTCTATTCTAAACTTAAAAATTCAGCATCACCTGCTGTACAGTTTGCGAGATAAGAACATCTGATGAAGATAAATGCCATGTCATCTCTTAATATCTGTTTGAATAAAAGTATATTTTACAAACCACGGGGACTGATGTCATGAATCTTTTTGTATATAACATTCTTTATACTTCAAAGCATTGTTTAATGCATGGAAACATAAAGGACAATATACATTACAGCATTGTAAAACAGTGGAGCCTGTAAGTTTATAGTTTGTTCCGGCGGATGTGTCGAGGCACTTCAGCTGTCATCGAGGCAACGACATAATCTTTTATGCACTCTTATACATTTTATCTGTCCCCTATTTCCCTTCTGTCTCTTATGGCCGACCACATAATGCTCACTTTAATCACTACACATGACAAACTTCTGTCCTATTGTTTCTTTGAAGTACTGAAAAGTACTCTAATTGAACCTCAAGGTCTTGTTGTTAGGGCTTTATTCATTTAAAGCACGTAGCTGCAGAAGAAGAGGGGCATTACAGTCCATGAGAGTGTATTAAATAGGTAATTACCCCACAATGTAGAATTCTCTACAGACAGCGGCTACCTTAAGGGCTCCTTTCTTACTTTTTAATCTATCAGTAGGCCTCTTTTTGATAGCTCACCATGTGTGTTATTGTTGAAAAGCATGAAGACCTTTCAAAATGTACTCTGCTGCTGCCTAATGACATTTTCTATTATCAGTTTGAAAATATCTTAAGAGTTTTAAACTATGGTGTTCCAGTGTAAGTCCCAGTTGCAGCTCAAGCATACTTTCTTTGTTATTACTATTATGCTTTTTATGGAAGTTATTGTGTTGAACTGGCTTAAGGTTTTCAAAGATGTAATGTACTTCAAAGTTTCCGCAGATCTTTCCAGAGAAGTCTCAGAAATGAGACGTACTTGCCAGTATACAAATTTTTACTCAAGAAGTTGTGCCTTTTCTCAACATTCCTCTTCCTGTATATGAGCACATTATCATGCTAAGGATGGCACATGACTGTAATGTCAGTATCCATCTATTTCTTCCTTGGTCATCAATTGTAGTGGTTGATTACAGATGACCTTCCTCTACTGGTAGTCTCACCTGTCTACTTCAGAAAGATATTCTGTGTTTATCCTTTTATAATGGAGCCAGATTGGTTGTTTTCGCCTCTGGCCTGCTACCATCGAAGAAGAAAGGTTATATCACCTTTTTTATTTAACTCCCAACTTATTTGAAACATCCAATGAGCGAGTGAAACTGTTGAGCATTTTTTTAAATAGATTTCCCTGACAATGTCTTATTGACTTTTTATCGACCTGGCAAGTCAATGTTTTGTTAAACACCGTTTGTATGTGTGTGTATTTGGGATGCCTCTTAGTATAACATTTTTTCTTTGTGTTTACAGAGGGTATGTAACGGCATCACTTATTCATGTGATGTGCCTGACAAAACCACAGGTGGCTGCAAAAAAAACGCAGAAACATGCATTAGTGTGGTGGGGGGGAGAGAGGGACATGAATTATTATGCTGAGCTGTTCACATAATAACAATGGGCTTTTGCATTTGCCTTCTTTCCCATCATGTAACACACTTTCCTTTGTTTCTCTACACAGCCTTGCACAGAGGTGTTGTTCCTGGATATCTTTCACAACTACAGCCAGACCCTGACACCGGTTCTATTGGATATGGTCCAGAACCTCCAGGGTCAGTGTTGTATCAGTTATTTCTAATAACATTAACAACTGCACATTCTCTTTATTCAGATAATATGTGGATGTCTTGTGAGACGCTTCTAAGCATTGCATGGAGTGACTACCAGTTCAGAACCTAATAAATATTATTAAAACACAGGTTGTGAGTCAAATGCTTTTTGTAGGCATTACTAAACAGTGTTTTACATTTTTTTTTCTCTGGTTTTTTCTCTTAACAAATCTCAAAGCATTTTTACATTTCTCTGTTTTTTGAAAGATGTTATTGAGTTGTGTTATCTTGCACACACAGAATGATTTAGTACACTGAGATCACAAAGTAGGCCTCACAGTGAACCCGGTTTTCCATCGTCAAATGCAGCGTTACTACCTCAGGGCAACTGATACATATTTCATGTATAAGAAAACAGCAAGGCAGGCAGCTTTGTCCGTGTTGCCTTAAGCACTCATGGGATCTATGATATGAAATCTATAGTCTTGACAGCATCTTCAACTTCCCCTGTGACAAACATCACAACCTCTGCTCTTGAATCACCAGCTTCTCAATCTGACGCACACACACACTCTCGCCCATCACTTCTCGTAGCCACCTGGGGTGTATGGCATGCAGCTCTTGTCCTCATGCTGAATTAACACTGCCTTGCCCTCACGGTGGATTAGAGAGCCTCCGTCCCGTTACTTAGGCAGCTCAACAATTCAGGTGACAGCGGAGATATTGGTCCTGCTGGAGCAAAGAATAGGGTTGAAAGGAGGCACCTACTGGTTTTGAAACCCGAGTACACAACAAAGGTTCAGCATGGGGGGAGAAAGAACAGAGCACTAAAAAGACAAAGGTGGCATTGATACACAGAAGTCCAAGTCTTTTTAAGTTAGAGCTATGTTATGATATAAATCCACCAATGCCACAGTACTTTTGTTATTTTTTTCACAGTAAACACGAGTCCTCAAATGCAGTTTCTTTTTTCTTTTTCTTTTTAAAACAAACTCCATCCATTGTGTTTTTGTGTTTTTGTCAGGCCCAACAAACGTGGAGGATCCTGTTCAGTTGCTAATGAAGGATGCAGGTTAGTAAATAATTCAATTGTTATGCCAGATATATTAACTCAGAAGTATATTAGTTCCATTTTTCGAACATTGCTGCTTCTCTTTCCTGAACAATGTACGTCAAGTCAAATGTTATTTGTTTTTGGGCATTTCAAAGCTACAATGCAAACAGTGTATGCTCAGACATATTCAATTACATTTGATTAAAGAGAAGGACAGGATACGTCATAATTTGTTCCGGCATCAGATTGAAACCCACTGTGGCTCTGTAGATCTTATGTTCATATTCTTCCCTCTCTGCCTTTTTTCTTCTTCTTTTAGTATATATAACTTGATGGTCCTCCATGGCTGCCACTTTGAAGGTTTTATGGTAAAGACGACTAAATCACTGCCTGCTAAGAGGGCCTCTGATGCCAGATACCCCTGGAGATTTCAGCTGTCTTCTGACATGCTGCTAAAGCTGCGTTCTCTATCGTGTGCGTGTGCGCGCGGGAATAGAATCAACAGCGGCAGCAAACAGTTTCTTTGCGAGCTCAAAAGGCAACAGTGTACTTGTTTGGAATATGGACGTTAAATGTATTTCCTTTCCAAAGGTAGAATAAAAAAGTAATTTTAAATCTGCTGAGAATAAGAGGGAAAACTGATTTATACTGCTGTAATAAAGGAAATACAATCATCTTGTTTTTTAATCAGCTGAAGAGTGAACCAGCCACGGCACAAATAATCTTTTTTGGCAAATATTCCATACTGGCAATAAACCAAAAATGAAGCACTCTTTAGTCATTTTCACCTCTTTTTTTTTTTTTTTGTCCCATTGGATGTTTTTTTGATGAGCCTTATTTCCAAGCTGCTTTATCTGTCTTGCATTAGTTATTTAAATACTGCAGAGGCACAGAAACAATGTCATATCTTTTAAATACGATACTTCAAAACGGAGAGTATATTCTGATGCTATATTGACAAGCTGAGATGTTGTACGTCCCATATAAACATACAAAGCCAACTATGCTTGAAGGAAATAAAGAACACTGCAATACACCACCAAATGGGATAAGTACTAATAATTATTATATTAGTATATCAGTATCAGACACTTTTAGATGGAGCAGTTATTTGAACTTCTGCCAATGTGATGCAGGATTCATTACTTGTACGTGCATGAAGTTGTGCAAGCTCTTTTTTTTGTGTATATTTGCCTATAATTCTGCCTATAATATGATTTTCAACAAATCTATGTGATTTGTTAGCGCGTGCACATGTTTGTTCAAAATAGGCTGTATGTGTGATCCATGTTTTGCGTGTTTATTGAAACCTATGTCCTCCCCTTCGCCCCAGGTGGGCCTCTCAGTGTGAAGTCTTTATACAAGTGGATTTTGCTCCCGTCAGTTATATGTGACAGTTATACGTCACACTGTTGTGACACACACACATAAACACAGGTCACTGTGGTATGTAACACTACTGAGAGAGAGAGGCCTAAAACTGGTTTCATTTACCCTCGACACAGACTCGCAGGCTTACGCTTGTCAAGCTGTTTGCACTGTGCCGCCTTTGCTATACATCCTTCATAATACCAGTCGCACTGTGGGAGAGCTCGGTGATTACAAATGCAACATCACAGGAACGGAATGGTACATGGCTTGACAGACTTGAGCCTGTGAGTCTTGTATGTATCTATGTTACTGCGAGAGATGAGCAAAAGCCTAGAGTGAAAATCCAGTCAAAAGAGAGAAGCCCGTCTCACGTGGTGTTGAATAGACTTGCAAAAATGTAAGTACTTAAACATATAGCCCAAACATATTAAGGACATACGGATTGTATTACGAAATGTATTTTACACAGATGCATGTTTTTTTATACGTCAAATCTAAGTACACCTGAACAAAACTCTTGGCATAGCCACAAATATCATGACACAGAGATATACACAAATCAATATACAAAAACTCCGCACACATCACTTTGCATGTGTAACTGCCTCATATTCCCAATTGTGAGAAACTCGTGTTACGAGACCTGCGGTTATTCTTATTGATCCTGTTTAGACTGTCCATTTCTATCTGTTCATCCTCCTGTCTATACATGTGTGCTTTTGTGTCTTTATCAACGATTGGGGATCTGCCTGAGGTGTTCAGATCCCCCAATAGAGCCCCCCCCCCCCCCGACAGTGTTTTATATCCCTGTTGTGTTCTGACTGCTTTGACTTTTTATCCGGTCTTTTATGCACACATTACCACATGCACTCACCGATATACAGATACAACCACACTTTACCCACTCAGCCTTGTATAATACAGGTGGATTGTGTAATGGAAAAAACTGTGTTCCCGTCTCATTAAAGCATCTACTTACCCCTTTTTTCTTTTGCTTTTACTTCTGTTTTTGTTCTATTAACTCTTAGTTTCCTTTTTTGTCATTTTTAAATTCATCACTTTTGAAGATAAAATATAAATGGTAACAGGCGACATCTCTGCCTTGGTCACTGCCTTTGTCCCTTTGTCTTTTATATTGTTTTGCTGTCATACTGTCAACTATGTTCTAATCTCATCTTTTATGTATGTTGTCTTTAGGGCCCTCTCTTACAGTTCTATTTCTATTATCGTCATCTCTGTCTTGAAAGCTGGCTTTTGTTTTTTCCTGATATACAGTATTAGTAGTAGTATTTTTTTCATGTTAGTTGGGCACTTTATGGGTTGTAGTATATGCTCATACTTAACCTTTGTTTTAAATTTTGCAGATAACTGCACGATGGGGCAGCTGTTTAACCTTTCTCTAAATGTATACACTCTTCTAACTTAAATTTTTTATGTGTTTTATATTGTGTGCAGTTTACAATGCAGTGGGACTGGCAGCCTATGAGCTGTTTGACAATGTGGACTTTGACCAGTGGTTCAAGAATCAGCTTCTCGGAGAACTGCAAGTCAGCCATCACAGGTAGTGTGTTCAGATTTGAAGCCTTTCATTTGAAGCATTCACATTTTCATTTCTTTATATTTATCTTTATGAAGTTCATGCTCAGGAAAACAATACTGAATCTACATAAAGTTGTAGAGTATGAATATCTGACTCACGAGTAGGATTGTGATAACTTGATATTAAGAGATGAAGTGCATCACATTGTTTTGGGAACAGATCGTACTATTCATATCTGTAAACAACATCAAAGAACTCTTAAATTTAGATCAACATTTTCCCACAGATGTAAAGTTGTGATAGGCTATTTTTTATTGAAAGGGTCAGTCAATTAAAGTTGCCAATAATAATAATCATGATGTTGATGAATAATCCAAATGGGTAAAAAAGTCAATAGATGTAAGCAATAAAATATTTATTTAAAGCCAACAAGAATACTGATAAATGTTAAAAATAAAAAAGGGGGGAGCTGGACTACGGTTAGCACATTGACCAGAAAACAAACAAACATGTTAAACAAATAACTTATTTAATCATAAAAAATGTTCACACTCTTAACACAGAACATTTCTTCTTTGTTTTTTAGGTTGTTTTTTTTTCAAATACTGAGATGCATTCAATGTCTGTCCATCTTCTGAATTAAACAGAATGATCTATTTGCACAGGTGGATTTTTTTGTACATAGTAAACCTTTCTGTGGGGCATTTTGTTTCATCAGTATTATTCAGTTGAAACAACGATATTTAGATTTTAAGCAGTTTGTTTTGTTGTAATTAAACTCTGCTCTATTTATTACATTTACGGTGTCTAATAATGTTTCACAGTCACAAGCCTTTGAGTGTAACTTAAGTTAATTGACTATTAACCTCTCTCCTGCTATTGATTTCAGTCAGCAGCACAGTCGATGCATGCCAAGAAGCTCATAAATAAACTGAAACTCATAATAATTGTAATACCTGCCGTCAGTTTTAGTCACGGTCACATTAACAAGTGCGGTGTGTATTCACGCAGTCGCTCGCGACAACACCAACATCCCAGCAGGCTCGTGAAATTGGACGAACAGGTGCACGAGCAGAAAACCTCATCAGGAGTCTATGGAGTATTAGCCAACGTAACTGTAAACGAGGAGCTGGCAGATGAAGGGGTGGTAAAAAAGTGTTGGATGAAAGAGAGGCTGGCTGGAGACGAGGTGGCATGAGTGAACTGAGGAACAAAGAAGTGCCCTGCACACAATCCCTGCAACAATCAGAACAAAAAGCCTGCAGCACTCAAAAGGTCGACACGCAGGTTAGTGCTGCAGACGTCAACGAGCGGGCGTGCTGAAGTCACCACGGCCCGACTCCCACACAGCACAGGTGCAAGTAACCCCTGCACTTTAACGCCTCAGTTGTGGCTTTTTAAAGTTAGCTCACCTCCTCACCCCTATTCTTTTTCGACTGCTTAAAATTCCACTTTTTGTGTCTTTGAAGAAATTGGCACTATTGAGACACCAATTGTCCCTGTGAGAACGAGTCATGAGTTTTACCCACCGGACAAATGACAGCAGTGTTTAATCTGCTGCTTTCTTATCTGTTTTGCTCATATGAACAAATGCCAGGACAAATGCATTAAGTTACTCATCTCCTTCGGCCACACGTGGAGAAAAAACACACAGTAGTGGCTATCGCCCTTAACAGAGTGTGATCGGCCTTAAAAGAAAAAAAAAAAAATTTGTTTCTGTCAATGCAGAAAAATCATTTGAATGAGAAACAAATCTCACAAACATGTTTGCCCATTCCTGGTTGTTGGCAGTGTCGGTACATCATGGCTTTGATTTGATGTTGGCCCTCAGTAATCTGACCAAGAAAGACATGTCTTTATGTCCTTGAATCGTCAGCTTTCATACATCACAGATGCCCTCAAATGATAGCAGAATGCTTTGTGCTTAAAGGATTTTGTACGCTTACAAAAACCACAGTTAGTTAGATAAATGACTGCAGATAAACTTGTCAACTCTCATTGATCTCTCTGTTGTTGGGTGTTAAATGAAGCAGTGTTTCGGTCAGTTTTCAGATTGCTCCCTCAGTCTTTTGAAGAGGCCACTTCAGAGGGAATGTAGATGCAGCATTGGTTTTAAAGCAGGAGCATGTTTGATGATCTCCCTCGCTGAGCAAAGTTGCTTGATTCTGATGCAATCGTAGGACTGTGCTTTCTTGTTTGCAGGCGTACCTGCTTGAAGGTTGTCACAATCTGATATGGCAAACTCAATAACTATTGAAGCCCTCTGGAATTGAGAGTATATATTTCTGCAATATCAACAGTTTAGTATGTGAAATGCACGGCCCTATAAGAGCTACGACCTGTGATCCACAACTAGGTCTTTTCCACCCAAAAGAACCAGGAGCTGGGGCGCCTCGTATTGCAACGCAACCTCATGCAGACCTCAGCTTGCAGTCATACAATGCCATACAAGACCTGGAAGTGAAGTTAGTTACAATGATGTTATGATGAAAAGCGTGAAAAAAAAACGACAATGGAAAACTGATTCTAAATTCTATATCCCACGCAGCTGACAGCACCGGAGCTCTGCAGCACTTTGGGAGCCACGGCTCTGCGATCGCGGATTAAATTATCTCGTTCCCTCGTATTATTAACTTGAGGGAGCGACTTAATACATTCTTCCTACGCATTATTTAAATGTATTTCTCATTAACCATTCCGGGGCTCCATGTTCTCTGTAGATTTTAAGTCTGCCCCTGACCCCGAACTCGCACCTTGTTCTTCCTGGTGGCAAAGTCCCCAAATTATTTCTCATTCCTTCATGATGCATTTCATATAAAATCACCTATTTCTAAGTTGCAGCCATTTCTCCTTTACATATTGCATTCCAGTTGCTTTGAGATAATCTCCATGCACTGCAGCTTTGGTTAATACTGTGTACTGTTGACTGGAGCTACATATTTCATACATATACATAATATATGATCCATGCCAATAAAATCCATGTTGTCGAGGCTTACATTTGAGTGCCTCACTCGTGCCAGCGACTGCACTGGAGATGTGTAGCACTTTGATATCAAAGTTAGCCGTGTAGACATCTGTGTTTGTCACAACTTCTCGAGGTTTTAAACTGGATGATTCTTTTTGCCGCTGCTGCTTTGAAGTTCGTGGCAAAGGTGCTCTGGTGGACTGATGCGGGTGAATTGTGGGGAACAGGGCATGAAGTGATATATTGCAGACTTATGATTACTTGTAAAGGCCTGTGCCATCTGACTTACCTCTCCTGCGTTTGTGTTATTCTTTACCAGATTCGACAAGTGCCACAACTGCAGTCGTCTAATAATCTTCCCAGACCACAGGCAGGCTTCACCAGCATCCCACCTTGTTAAGGGAAATATTTGGTTTATTGTGCCAATTACAACTAGTTTGAATTGCCGTTGCTCAACTGGTGTGGTATTAAATTATTGCTAAAGCATGTTTGTCTTCTGTAGGTGTTCAGGTTGGAAGAGCCAATATAAGATTCAGGCCATGCATTTTTTTGTCCTCTTCGTGCTTGCTCTATATACAATTCTTGTATTGTGTCTTGGGAAATGAAGGCATTTTGCTGGGGCCATTGTGTCATTGTTCTTTACTGACAACGGGTTTACATATAAGGTGTTTTTCTGTACACACACACAGACACACACACGTGCAACTCTCATTGGGATATCAAGTGATGCATCTTTCATAAGTGAAAGTAGTCATGCCAGATGAAGTTTCGCGTGGTGACATGGCGGAAATATTTCCCCCCCTTGGTAAAGTGAGAGGCAGAAGGACAATACTCATCTTGTGGCTGCCAAAAGCCAGATTTTCTGGCCGACACACTTGCCCGATGCACATTTGTTGCTGTTACCAGAACATTTCCAGATGCTGTGCTATCTGCTGTCGTTTTCCCTCTGGGTATTGGCTATTGGAGCGTTCAACAGCATGATTGTGTTGATCTACAATTTCCACATACCCATATCACAAAACAGAAATTGTTAAAGCAAATATGGTAAACAGGGTGGCACATTCATAAGAGGTTAAACAAGTCCCACTTTTATGGTAAAACTGTAATCATTAGAGTCGCAAAATGGATGACTTTCACCAACTGGAGACAAGAGGTCTGACTGCAGTTCTGAGCCCACCTGCTCTCACACCGGCAAGATTTCTTACTCCCTGCCTGGCATATAATTCATCTGTGTCACTTAACTTGCCGTTTTTCTCTTGGCACTGATATCTGTTAGGTTTTATTGATTCTGATCCTACTAATCACTTCTCGTCCTGTATCACTTCTCTCACACATTTTGTCTTGTCTTTTACGTCCTCCTGGATCTTCACCAAATCCCAGTGAATTTAAGTGCTGCCAGTGTCATAGTACACACAATTCCCATTTAGGTTTGAGTTATTAGTTTAGTGATTGGCTTTGGTTTAAGGGCAGGAATGAATGAGTTCCACAATTTCAGGCCTTTGATTTCAGTGAAGAGCCCAGGAAAACTAATTTGCTTGAAGTAACAAGAGCATGACCAAAGTGACAGGGAAGCTTGTTGAAGGTTTTATCACGGCCCTTCATGCAGTATTACATTGTCAAGCAGATTGACATAGTAAAGATGTAAGGTCATATCCAAAACATGTCAAATCACACTTATTTTTTATGTTTACATTAACAAAAACAGGTCTCGTCTGAGCACAGTGTGGTGCAGAAAAACACCTTTCAGCAGCCCCCAAATATTTCCTTCACACAAAAACAACACTGCGTATATAGCAAAAACAGGAGCTTTGTTTCTATCTTAGCTTGATGTAAATCAATGTAACCACAGACGATAGGCAGAATGCTGTGAGCCTCCCCACAAGTTCCAATCATACCCAGTGGGCAAACCGCACGCATCCGATTCATCAGTTTAGAATCAGAGTTGTTTCTCCCACCATTTTCCCGAAATGTCAAATTTCTTAACTTCTGTATTTGTCTTGATTCTTTTGCTTATTTATCTATTTATTTATGTTTGGTAGTCAGTGTATTTGTGTGGTAAGCACTGCTCGGGCTTGTCTGGTAGTGCAACTATTGTTTGTTAAGGTGTTTTGGATCATATAATATTTTACACCTGAGCTGTTGAACAGGAGGAGGGGAAAAAGTTTGCACTACAAATGGATTGAGTTGCACAAAGAATTAGCAAGAAGGATACTTACCATGGCTAAAGCTTTCGGGTTTTACACTGCAGCCGTAGTTGAAGATGAGCAGGTACATGCTCTATATAACTACAAACCATGGATCAGTTCTAAAACTCTTAAAGCCAGACAAAGGACGAATGACTGACATTACTCTCGCACTGGCACCCAATATACAACACGGACATCGCTCAGATTCTATTGCAACACAATTGGTGCGAACACAACGTGAACATTAACACAAAACAAAACCAACTAAAACGTTTTCATGTAAATATAATCTCATCTCTGAGTGGTTGAGATGTTAACATCTTTATTATAATTTCATTGATAGAATTTAATATTTTGACAGCTCAATATTTATGCATACATTTACAAGGAAAAAAAAACCCTATCCTTATAGAAAAGCAGCAGCACAATGACAGCGGATGAAGAAAAAAGTTGGATAATTTGCTGAGGTTGCACTAATCCATGTTGGATCTTAAGTCTACATACAAAACACAAATTATTTTTCCCCCAAAAATTCATTTCTCATATTTTTGGAGAGAAAACCCGACAATATTCATCGTCTTTCTGAAGTTTCCCAGCAATGCAGACTTGTGAGATGTGTGTTACTTACAAACTCTGGCACAGAGAATTTAAGTGGCCACAACATAAGCCCGATAGCTCCCCATATTTGTACATTCCATGATTATAATGCATGCCACGATCTCAGAGGCAGCCACATTACACTTTCCATCAAGTGGTTCTGATCCCCACAGCATCCGTATCTGCAGTTTGAATGCACAAGTTGGAGGCTAATAATCTTTACATCCAAGCTGCGTGTGCAATACTTATTCGCTTGCAGGTTGCATAATCTCTTCTTTATTGGACTTTGATAGTGCCATTCTAGGTTTTCCCGGACTTAAATCTATTTGTAACACTCTGAGTGCAGCAGCGTGAGCGTAAGTAGTTCCAACAGTATCTGTCAGCCAGGCTCCTGCTTACACTTGTGGCTGAGCCTCAGGCAGCCAGTGAGTTGGTTATCACTGTCTGTCATAATGACTACACAGGCCAACTCACTGTGTGCAGTCACAGTCATACTCGCTTGTTCATCGGCACACTTGCTTTGATTTTTGACTTGCTGTTGGTCTTTTGCGTCCATCTTTACTCAAGTCAAAACACTTGTCATACCTGTGATCAGTCATCATGCCCCAGAGCACAGAGAAGACAGCAAATCACACACGCCACGCTGGGACGCCAAGCAGGCCCCTCGTTTCACCTACATGGACATCAGAGAATCGCCAGGAGGAGCTTTTTGTGTCACCGACACAGGCGGCCAGATACTGATATACTGCGTTCCATCATTCTGCTGTCATATGCTGCCAGCATGACAGGATGCGAAAACACTTCAGGTTTTTGACTTTGTCTTTTGTGACTTGACCTTTGTGGGTGAAGTTGGAAAAATATTTTCCTTTCTGGGGTGATTTGTTGTACACTAAAAGTTTGGGCACGCCTTCTCATTCAATTTTTTGGGGGGGTTTTAAATATTTTTTGGGCTATTTAGATTGTAGATTCTCACGGAAGACATCCACACTGTGAATGAACACATGGAACTATGTAGTAAACAAAAAGTGTGAAATCAAAGTATGTTTTATATTTTAATTTTTAAATCTTCAAACTAGCCACCCTTTTGTGCAGAAGTCAGGTTGGTGCAAAGCTGGCAGCCCCATTTGACAACTGTTGGAATTCATATTATGGCAAGAGCCAATCAGCTAAGAGAAACTCCAGATCATCATTGCTTGAAGAAATGGTCAGTCAGTCCAGAAAAAAAGCAAAAAAAACCAACCTTGTGCAAGTCCCTCAGAGAAGTCTTAAAAACCAGTAAGCGCTACTACAAAACTGCAGACCCAGAGTCACCGCTGCTGCTGAGTATCGGCTCATCTGAGTCACCACCTTCAGAAATCAGACGTTAACAGAACCTCAAATTACAGCCTTGATAAATGCCACACAGTTCACGTAGCAGTTCAGAAGAGACTGCTACGTGAACATCGTCAAATAGCTACTAGGAAACTACTACAAGGGAAAACAACAAGCAGAGATTTGTTTGGGCCAAAAAACACAAGGAATGAACATTACACCAGTGAAAAACTGTGCTTTGGTCCTCTGAATCCATGACTCCAAACACACTTCCCGGCTGTGTGAGGGTTATTTGACCAACAAGGAGAGTGATGGCGTGCAGCCAGGGCCAACAAGTGCGATCAGGATTCTAACCAAAGTCGGCTATTTTGAAGAATCTAAGATATAAAACATGTTTTTTTGTTTTTTTTTTGTTTGTTTACTACATAATTCCATGTGTTCATGCATAGTTTTGACACTTTCAGTGACAATCTGCAATAAATCATGAAAATATAGAAAACGGCGAATGAGAATTTGTCCAAACCTTTGGCTGCCAGTAGTGTGTGTTGTAACATTCTATGACTTGGGGTTTTGTATTTTCTATCATTCCTAATATTTTACTTTGTGGATTGATTCGTTGATTGCTTCGTATGACGGAATAGAAATTCAATTTCTCGTGGGCTAAACTGTTGATGCGAGAAGAAGCACCACATTGCTCTTTCACCCAGTCTGCACAATCTACAGGCTGCCTCACTCAGTGAGTCAGACTCAATGAATTGCTTTTCACAGAGCTTCATGACCTCACACTCTAACTATAAATGGTGCGTGATATTTTTGCCACATTTGTTCTTATACGCTAGCTTTTTGGGTTTTTTTATGGGGGGGGGGAACTCTGTTTACGTCTGTTTGTTGTGTATTAGCTCCCATTGTGACTTGCAAGGTCTTTCTCTCAAGTGTGAACACAATTGAGCGAATAAACCTGGAGCCCTCGTGAGTGTACTGACATTTGCTCACAGCGCTGTAACTAAAAGGCTACACAGGAGGTACCGCAGTAGTAGCATGAATAACAATTCAACCACAGAACCTGAAACCCAGCCTTAATCACATTTGCAATAGGATGCAATCCAAGACTTAATGGATGAAATGCAACCAAATATCATGCGTGTAAGAAGCTGTTTGAAATTCATTCCTTTTTCTCTTTACGCATTGTAATTGTTTTGTCAGCATATTGAAGTTTATGCACAATATGAAACAAATGTGGCATCATGGAACTTATTTTGTCTGCAGACTGTAGTAGAAACAAAAGCCATCTTGTTGAAGGATTTTGTAAAAGTTCACTTCTTGTATTCTTCATTTTTTGGGACGCATTTGTCAGAATGATGAGTAGGGTTCCTGACAGCTGTGTGGCTTTTTTTTTATTTTTTTTTTTAGTATGAGACAGTCAAAGGTCAGACATGACTCATCCATGCTGAACCTGACAAACAAATACTCCTATCAGAACTCCTTCCCATCTGCCTTTTCATTTTCTTCTTGCCTCCTCCTCTGCCATCGCTTTAATAATAAACAGTGCCAGCTGTAGTCTCCTCAGATGATGCAGATATTAATCAGATCAGTCTGCACCACGGTCTGGATGTAGAGGGAGGAATGGTAACCTGAAGTCACTTGTGCTATTTAAAATTTAAAAAAAAGGACTTGCGTACTTGCTTTTTGAATAGTTTTTTGTTTTTTTCATTGTACCTTGAGGATTGCACTTTAAATATCTCATTGATCTCATTACCGGTACTTGTTCTCATTTACATGTTCTCATATGGACTGGAGAAAACCCTGCAGTGCTTCTCGATCTGTACATTATTACTATTATTTATCATGCTCTGGGCACAGGTATAGAGAGGACATTTCAAAACATTACAGCAGTTGATAACCGGAAAGTAAATTTTTTATTTCCCCTATTGTTTCACATTCATAACATATAAAATGAATAGTTTCAAGCAATTAAATCATTCTAAATATTAATTATTAATAAGAGGTTGTTAAGGCCAAGTTGATCAGATGAGTGGTGTTTTAAGGGGATGTACACTACACTAATAACTCAAAATAGTTAATGAAACAAAAGTCTACAACAGTGTTGGATATACCACAGCCACAAATGCATTAATCTCAAGCATTTGTATGCGAACCTGCATGGAACAGTGCTTTTTGCTTTTGTGATTCTGCTGGACCTGAGAAGATGGCTTATTGTAAATGTTCCTGCTTCAGGGAGGTAATGAACTATGCCAAGCCTAAATACTACTAAATGCTTACCTCCAGGGTACTGCATGATTCAAAGTGCCGTCTCCTTGAGCAAGTTTAATGTAGTTTCTGTAATTCAAGGTTTAATCTGCCCTCTATACACAAACTGTGGTCAGAGACAGTTTTTTAAGTTTTGCTAAATATGTAGTATTATCTTTCCACGAGTTGATTCAGTTTGATTTAAAAAAAAAAAAAAAAAAAAAAAAAATATATATATATATATATATATATTTGTTGCCTGGCACTGCCTTAATTTAGATAACAGACACTCTGGTGGCTCAGTTTTTGTACATTGATCACAGAAACTAACATAAACGCTTCCTGCATCCTGAGTAAGTCGATCACTTTTGGAAGGTGTCGACTGGCACTTTCTTACCTGGTCTATCATGTTGGAAGCATCCTGCTTATTACTGCTTCCATCGAACCTTGTACAATATCAGGTTGGTTTGGCTGCCTTTAGGAGTAATTGAATGCTAGTTAAGGCTCTGTGCGTGCTCTGCAGCTTCTAAGCAGTTTAACCCAGGAGGTTATAAGTGGCATCGTATGCTTTTAGTAAAATGAGAATCAAGTGCAAATGGCATTTCGTGTAATGCTGTTAGTGATGGTAATCTTCAGATTCAGACCCTAAAAGAGAATAACAAGCTTTATTCTTTTTTATTTATTTTTTTATTTTTTTTACCCCTTTTTCATAAACGCAACCTTGTCTTTGTTTGTTTCAAATGCACATGCCCATACACTGACACAAACCAACACTGGTGTTGTGAGTCATGCTGATTTTGGCTTGTGGCCCAGACTTTGGTCTTGGGATTTCCTGTGGATATTTGATACGCAGCCAACAACAGTGTCGTCCCCCTAGCCTTTATCTTCTCATCTCTCGGTTGCTTCATCCCCCCATCCCCTCCTTTCAGCCGAGGCAATCCTCGGACTTGATTTCTGCCGTGAATGCGAAAAGGGCAGATGCTGAGGGACACTTGCCCAATGCATCTGTTAAAAACCCATCACTTCCAACATGCAGTGTTTCACTTCTGGGACATGCAGTGTTGGACATTTCAATTCATATCACACTCCACCCAGCTGCAGTCGTTTCTTTGAACACTGTGCTTCTCGAACTGGGCTGTTTTCCCGACTTGGTATTTAGGCACTGTTTCCACTGTCCCTCAGGCTTTGTCATTTCCTTTCTATGCATTAATTTGAATAAATACACAGAGCACCCATACTTAAGAAACATTTCCTTTACCTTGTTGTCTTTATTTTTATCCCCTGGATAGTGTTTTGAGCAAAATATACATGTAAAGGCTCAGTGCACGGTGATCTTAAATTTCCTGTGTAATTGTGCTATGCCCCAACATTTCGCTTGTTTCTGCTTTCTCATCCCTGTTGTCGAAGTGTGTGTACCCAGAGCGTAGGCTAAATTAGACGGTCTTGAAGCCGGATAAATACAGGGACACTCGGTTTATTCCCTTTGAGAACACATTATACAACAGTTAAGTATACATAAGCATGTGATAAAAGAAATGCCAGCATGAGGCATCAGCGGTAACGGTACAAATCTGCTCTGTGGCGTTCAATGTTTACTTAACTATTTAATGTGAACAGTGCTTACATTTAGTGAGATGCTCCATTTGCTGAATCATGTTACGGATGCTCCCAACAAACTTTTCTCTCCTGTCTTTCAGGTACAAATTAATTCGCAGGCGGGTCATTTGGCTAATAGGTCAGTGGATTTCCGTCAAGTTCAAATCCGACCTTCGACCTTTACTCTACGAGGTCATCCTCAGTCTCATGCAGGATCCCGACTTGGTGGTAAGGAATTGACAGTCATAAGGCCATTTTTTTGTGTTGTTTTGGCTTTTAACTGCTTATAATGAGTGGAGTGCCTGCTACCATCCTGGAAAACATTGGCTTCCTAATGACTGAAATGGGCTTTTAGTGAAAGTGCACAGTCAGCTACACAAACACTGTTCTCTGCCTAACAGCATGGAACCACAGCTATTATGCCACCAACTTTCCACAAAGAAGACAAAACACTGTCTGGGACTGTGACAATATCTCATTTCTTAGCTTATCATTTTACTTTTGTTTAACATTTTTTTCACATTTCCTACATAAATATGAATTAATATTGTTTGACTCGAAAAGCTAAAGCTTCTGTTCTCTCGTTAACACCTTTTTTTTTTTTTTTTTATTAAGTTGTGACCTTAAGAAGTCCCCCTCATCCTGTTTTGCAAATATTGCTATTAATATCTCATCCACAGTTCATATTACATATGGCCATTGTTGGCTTTCCTGCTTCATGAGATGTTTACTTGATTGATGTCTTCTCGTTCTTTCTGGGTTTTGTGCAAGTAATTTGCTTCCGTGATTTATGTGAATTGCTGCTGCAACAGCGTCATTTTCCTTTAGGAATCAATAAAGTAATTCATCTACAGAATCTATACGAAAGAAACTAGAAGACTTTAGGCATGATTACAGTGCATTTCAGGAAGGCCTTGCTATCAATGACCAACTGCTATGATTCACTTCGTTCATTTCTGGTCTTGCTTGATACATTAAACTTACAAAATACATACAACTGTTTAATTTACCCAAATGTTTTGTTGCAGTGAATCAGAAATTGTAATTTTCTGCATTGACAACTCGTTTTAATAAGACTTCGGTGAAAATTCAGGCGATTTTATTTCATCATCTCTTTTAAAGCTGAATAAAAAAGAGCTTGGGGCAAAGCTGGGCCTTACCAGATCAGAGGCAGTGTAGCAGGATTAAAGATACAGGATTCAGGAGGTTGCTCTTCCCCAGCATGATTTCTAAAAAAAAAGATTGGGAAGATATCCGTAATTCAAAAAACTTGAGGATTTAATCCACACATTTAATTGTGATAGAACATATTTAAAATTAATTACCAAAACCTGACAGTTGTAATGTGAGTCATGATAGTTGCAGGTAGTTTTATTGTTGACTGTCACCCGTTATAGTTATCTTAATCGTCTGTACATACGAATGTCCATGTACTCGCCAGTTTTAATATTTATAGTGTATTGTTCTCTGCACATATGTCTGTGTGGTTTCTGTACAAAAATAAGCAGCACCCACAAGGGGCCCAACACTGAAAGCCACATCATTTTCCGCATTAGCAAAACATTTCAGCTTAAATGCAAAACTTCTCGAAAACAAAAGGCGCAGTTCCACCGCACTTTCTGTGCTGGGGCATCGCAGGGCTGCAAATCTTCATGCATCTGCAGTATATCTATAACCAGAGTTAAGTTTTTTGGTCTTCTAGAGTTTAACTCACTGCCACTATTCTACACAAGGCCTGATCCTGAGTATTTGGTTTTGGAAAAGCTTTATTCGTTTATTTAAAGGTTCCCTTGCTTTTCGGACATCAATTATTTTAATTTTCAACATAGTGAGACGCTGTCTTTGTCCCAATGTTAAGCAGCCATCAGATCTACAAAGCACGAGATGTTGAAATATCCCTAAAACTTTATAGTGTGCATTGTCTGATACTTCTTCACAATGATTGTGAATAAGTCAACTCCCCACTGTGGTAATTAATACATAAGACGATTTCCCCAACTTCTGCTTGTTAAAAATGTTCAAACAAAATACTTGATTTCTTTCTTCGTGCGTCTTTGAACTCATATCACTGCATTTGAAGTTATTCATGAAGAAAAAAAATGAATGTCATCGTACAGTACAATGGGTCATTAATGTAATTGGGATTAAAGTGTGATTAATGTGATCTTCTACAGAAGACTGTACACTTGAACTACATGTCCTGGTTATTTTAATTTAAAAAGAAGAAGCATAATGTAAGAATGATTTGTGCAGCTCTCTGATATTAATTACACGTTCCCAGTTGTGGCATATACTGTGATACATCACCCACTTTGTACTCAGGCTGACACTCAGGACATGAAATAGGATGGAGAGTCCGTGACCTTTTTGTTTCTGCGTTCACAGCCAACACCACCAGACCACCTCTCGAAGGGACCTGGAATCACATTATTATAAATCCCACTTAACTTACAGATAACGTTTGTTTTCATCTCTATATTTCAACAATGATTTACTGGTTTGCCACAGACCTGAGAGAATGTCATGTATGTACTTCTGGTCCAAACAAATGTGCATGCAAAAGGTTCTACTGTGGCCTTTGTGTCTATAAATTTAATTAGAATTTGGCTGGTGATATTAAATTATTTTGATTTCTATTTTTTTTACATTTACCTTATTGAAGCCAATGGGGATGCGCATATTACTCATACTATAACTTAGGCCAAACATTTATTAGGGCAAGAAAGGCTTTTGTAGTTTCACTTATCTTTTTTCTCGTGTGTTTGCTATTACATCACTGACTAGCTCACCAATCACCTCACGGTTCCCAATCAATAATGTCTGGGTTAATTAGAATCTCTTGGGCAAAATATATTATTGATCATCAACTTTTAATGGCCTAACAGAGGAAACTACCCCTCTATAAATCATTCCTATTGATTATCCATATCTGTGAAAACAAAATGATGTGGTCATTCTTGTTCAGCTGCAAAATGAAACTTGCAAAACAAATTCTGTGTATCTCCGATATTTCAGCTTCATTGAAATTGAACAATTGAATTGAGCATTGAGATATTGTGCTCCACGCTTCTTAATTTGAATGAGAGAATAGAACAAGTTGCAAAAACACATGTTATTTGTATAAATAACAGTTGTCTACCATCTGGCACATAGAAACATATAGGGGAGGATTATTATGAATGCAGAAAAATGTACATCTGAAGAATTTTCAGATGGAGGTGTTTTGCTATTTTAAGACGTTTGTCTAAGTTTTCAATAGTTGTTTAAGTGATATAATCATCATCTGATTTAAAAAAGAGCACAATGCAGTAATCTCCAGGCAGATGTTTTTATGACATTAAAAAGTAACATTGACTTTGAGATGATATAAGTTTTGAGTAAGAATGGAAATTAAGACAATAAGTGCATTTTAGTCTTTTTCCCTAAAGAACTTTGCATATTTGTAAGATCTAGTGAGTCATTTTTTTTACTAATATTGCTTTACTTGTATTTTGATTTTTGGTCAGTATATAATGTGCCATTGTAGACTTTCCTGTTTTGTTCTTTGTTATTCAGCAGTATAACACACATATATGCTTTTGGGGATTTTTGAAGGATACAAATATCTAAAATATATACATTTTTGTGGTAATACTACACACTGTCGGAGATCTCTGTCTGTGTGATGAAGATGTGCTTGCACACAGTTTATTGGCATCCATCAGTGGCGTTCATAAGCTGAATCGCAGATGCCTATTGCGTACATTGTGCCAGTTTTTCCTGTCCTCATTTCCTTCAGCGCACTCTCCTCCTGTCTTACAACCGCATTCTTCTCTAATATTTACTCACAGATTCTGGGGGACTGCTAAAAATAATAAGCATGGCAAGTTTAACTCTTTATGCTCTCGGGACATTTGCTCTCCCACTGGGTGACATTTTCTAGAATTTGACGCGACATTGACGGCATCAAAGTGACATTTTGTTTGACTTCAGAAAGTTTCATTGTTATTGCTGTAATAATAACAATAGTTACAATATAATTGATTTTATTGTTATAAGACAAAAAATCCATGTTGTTCCAAGACTGAAAAATTAAAACAAGAGAAGGAAAGGCGATTGTCGTGACCTTTTTGCTGATTGATATTTGAAATGAAAATGTAGAAAGGTGACAATACAACAAAGACAATAATAGCAGTAACATATATGCATACATTTCTGTAAATGTATAGATTTTTAAAATACAATACAACCATACTCACATTTTCTTTTCCATCACCTATTCAGGGCCTGTTTATATGCATTTCGTCTAGTATTTATTTACTTGATCAGTTATTTTAGATTGTGTCACCATGTTGCTCCTTTGTGCATTTTTAAAGCCCAAATATGAGTTGAGTGTAAAATACAAGACAACGGATCAATCTTCAAAGGTAGAGATAGGAAAAGTGACAACTCATTGTCGGTAACAAAAATTAATGATTTGGTTTTTACTTTCATCCCACCCCATTCATATATCGTGACTGCTTTGTGGGGCAGCTGTGCTCTTTTGTATGAGTGGGTCATTTTTCCAGTCCGAAGAGTGGTGGTTGTGTCCCCGATCTAATTCTGTGTGTCAAGCTGTCCTTGGGCATGACACTGAACCTCAAATGGCTCCCACTGGAGGTCGAGATACTTGCACCGCAGCCATTTCCATTGGTGTGTGCGTGCGGGGTCTGAAGTGGTTTAAAAAAAAAAAAACCCCGCGAATGTAACTCACGATTGCCGGTTGCTGAAATCCCAGCTGACGAAGAGTGAAGGTTGCAAACACAGGGAGACAAACCGCATACGTTCACACTGACAAGCAATTTAATATCACCAGTTCAAACTCAACTGCATGTTTTTGTACTGTGGGACAAAAGAAGTGTATCTAGAAAAAACCTTTGCTCAGGAAAAACATTTAACAAAGTTGTCCCCAAGCCCGGTTTTCCACCAAGAACATTTTGGCTTTAAGGTTGAGCGTGCTAACCGCTGTTCCCCTGTTGATTCCTGTATCGTGCTGTATTATAGCACGGTATATTTCAACATTCTTTCCATAGTCTCACTGCACATACCGAGGCAAACCTTTTCTTGTGGTTCAGGCAAAAATGTGTTTTCCATTAAAATCCTAATCTCCCTCTGAATCACCTCACAATTTCTTTACTGAATCTGAATGATCTGAATCTGGCTCACAGTTCTATGTGATTTAATTTCATTTTGAAATAATTAAACTTGTATTTGCTTCATTCGTTTTTGGCAGATCAACAGTAATTTTTTATACTCACACGAATACCTGATAAGTGTTCGCTACAGTACCAGCTGCTGCAATTTATTTATTTATTTTAAGTTATGATTGTTGTATATGACAAATCCCGTCTGTAATCCCTTATCCATCATTACCATTTTTGTATGGACTTAGTTCTTAACCAGCTTGCTCCAATTAATTGTTTTGGTTCAGTTTTTTCCTCCCACTGAACAATTTTTTTTTGCCTTGTTCAGCTTCACCGAGTAAGTTTATTACAATTTTCACAGATTGAACCTGCTGATGTTGTATTTGGAATAGCTCTTAGGTATTTTGAGAATGAATATTAATGCCGCGTAAATGTTTTGACGGAATCATCATCAGACATGTGCATGTGCGAATGAACGAGGCCCATCTGAGAATTTCATCAAGCAATCTATTATCTTGCTGAATAGGAATGGAGTTTCTTTCATTAGTGTTTGAATTGCCAACAAGGCCAGCGCTGATGGCAGCTGATGGGCCCCCTTCTTAGAATCCTCATTTCGTTGCTTTCTAATATATGCAGCATTACTAAAACATTCTGCAGTACTTTAGGATCTTGCAGACATGGGAGCGTCATCTTTAAACTCAGCTATGTCTCAAAGTGACCTTAGAGCATTTTTATGGCTTGAATGAACCTTTTTCAGGTTTATTTTTGAAACATAGTTTTATTGAATGTGAGAAGATCTTTATAATTCATGTAAAAAAAAAAAAGTAACAGCTAAATAAATACATATATTTATTTATTGTTCATCAAAAATGTATTTATTTTTCATCCATAATGTTTGGCTTCACATCTCATAGTTCCTAGAGAGGAATGGAATACATATTTTGATTGCAAAACAATTGCACGCATTCCCAACAAAATAACAGGTATTTTCTCTTCACATGCGTTAAGAGACTTTAAACAGTTGGTCGTGAAAAATGTTTTATGTCATCAACTGAGCAGTTTCATTCTGTGACAGCATTGCAAGAGAGACGGGAAAGGTTTTCTTTTATTCTTTCAAGTAGTTTTCTGTTTCTGTTCATAATTGAGAAAAGTGAAGTATGATTGTTTTGATCCTTTAAAATAAGCAACTTGCATAATGTGGACTTAACTGTGAAGTGAACTGTTGGGAATTAAAAGTACAAAAAGCAAAATAAGGGAAGAAAAGACTATCCAACCTCTTACATTTGTGTTTTAAGAACCTCATGCACATATGAATAATTTATAAAAGTGAAATGATTTATTCCTTCTGCAAATGTAAGTGTCCATTAGAATAAAATGTATTTAGTTATAATTAGCTATAATTAGCTGTATTTATTAGTAACCACAAGTTCAAAGGTCTGTGTGTCAGGAGGATATGATGAGAACGGAACCCTGCGGTATTTCATATTTGACAGTACTGGTGCAGTACCAACGGACTAAACGGTCAACAATCTTTTCCACGTGTTCTAACTGGTCGGTCTGTGGAAACAAGAAATGGATCAAACTGAGCTGTAAGAGGTGACATTGGTTTGAAGCAGCACTGCAACACAATGTAGAGAGAAGATGCAGGAAGTGTTGTTGTTTCGAAAACAAATCTAGGATCGTGTTTGGAGTTGCTGATTAACAAACGGAAATAGGATGCTCCAGCAGCAGACACAGCATGCTCATCATTAGCGGTAGATTGCCTACCGATTTAATTCATGCTGGTTGCGTTTTAAGCAACTTTAGGATCGAATGGCACAGCAAAGCTTGCCAATATCGTTAACGATTTCAGATGATAACATTTATTTGCAGCTCTTCCCACAGAGTCAGACAAACGTCAGCCAAACTTAAGGATGCAATGAGCAACACACCTTTCTGTTACTCAAATATGTAATTTAGTTCTCGGCTCTCTCCTCACTCATTTACAATTTTTAATCTCTTGCTCATCCGTCTGAGGGCTTTCTCCCCTGGCGGACAGTTCCAGCTCCAAAAGTCTGACTCAGACAGATCAAACTGTTTTATATATTAAGAATCAAAAGCTTGTCATGTTGCTGAAAGAGAGTTTATTTCTGTCAAGGTGTGAAATACCTATGATGCCTGTGATTACTGATTTGTTTGGTTTGAATGTGCAACCTTCTGTCTCTTGTCTTACTAGTTTGTATTTTTTTTTTTACATATTCCTCAACTTAGTTTATCAAACTTTTAACCAAATCTATTCGATTTTCTCTGCAGCTTTAAAAATCTGATTATTCTGTGCATATTAATAGAAGATCTGTGTTTTTTCTTTAATTGAACTTTGTTGCCTGCCTTTCTTTTTTTTTTCTCTTAAAGGTGCGGATTGAGACAGCGACCACCCTTAAACTCAATATCCTTGGCAAGTTTAACAAAAGCAAGTTTTCTTTTCTCAGATAAGTGTGCAGGAAAGTTTAACTGATGATAGTTATTACATAATTGTGGAGCCACAGTTTGAAGCTTTGATTTGAAACAAACGATTCTTACGTTACGCTTTGTGTAACAGGACTTTGGTTTGTTTCTAGATAAGATCTGATGTCGTTTGGTTTTGGAAACAGAAATCTTCTAAACTGCTAAAAGTGATACTGTGGTTTGAGCACAGGAATCATTTTTGCTTATTTGTCTAAATTCTATATTGAATTCATCCCAGAACACAGTTCTGTCTGTTATAAAAGTTGTTGCTCACAATTGTCCTGAATTTAGATGGCTCATTTGATAAGATGTTAAAATTGCTGCAACTTGACCGCAAAGAAAAGCCGACGAGACTGACAAAAACTTTACTTTCTTTCTTTCAAACTTTGAAACTGCACAGCCAGACTTATCCTCACTGCATCTTACACAAAGCAAATCGAGACTACTTCAGTATGCACCGGCTTTGTTGTTGTGCATCAATATTTGATAAGCTGTTTTATTTCATCTTTAACTCTCGGTCACCTGTTGATGACTTTGAGTTCCGGACAGAACAATTTCTCCCGGTGAGTACAAGCTCTGATCGCGGCTTCAAAGATGAAGTCCAACTTCAGATTAACCAATGAACAAATAAAGGTATTTTCCCTTATTTGTGAAGTGTGTTCTCCCGTCTTTCCCTGCAGTATCTGGAGTCGATCTTTGGGCTGCTTTTCCAGTTGTTGCAGCAGGTGACTGAGTGTGATACTAAAATGCAGGTGCTCCACGTCATCTCCTGTGTCATCGAGAGAGTAAGCATCCAGGTGAGATTGAAGATTCCCGACTGTTTGTAACAAAGCTCACGTTTTATCTTCTCTCCCCACTTGTTTCGCCGTTATCAGATGCAACATCGGGGTTCGATCTTGAAGCATTTGAAAAGCTATTTTCTTCTCCCGCTTTGTGTAAAATTACTACCAAAACTTTTGCAGTTTTTGAGTTTCACCTGACACCATGTGAACCTTGTGAATGCATAACATTGATTAAAAAAATAATAATAATTTGTCACCTTGTTCAATCCTCAGACTACCAAGGTAAAACAACTTGTAATCAAAGGCACAAATGATTTTTCACATTCTTCGATACTGGCAGTTGTAGACTCTTTGTAAATCACAAGGCTGCAGGCAGTGCTTCTTCTGATGTCTGCTCTCATTTAGCATGAAGATACAGCCTTCCCTTTGTTGCTGCTGCTGTGCTTTTGTGGCTGTATAGATTTTATTTTTTTCCCCTCCGCATCCATTAAGTCAGTCTAATCCATTTAACTGCCTTGCCTTAAAAAATGACCTTCCTTTTGACCCTTCGAGGTTCTTTTCAGATCCATTTAAGCACCTTCGCTTAAAGGATTCCTCGACTTAAGTCTGTCACAGAAATGGCTTTCATCCTGGTGAACTGTCACTCTGGTTGAGTCTCACCCAGTCACTGGCCCTGACTAAACTTCTAGTGCCATTAATATTCTAACCCTGCTCACAAGGGATTTTGAACTCGCAGAGATTGGCAGCATTTGAGAGAACCAGGCGATGAAACTACGAGTAGAGATGGCGTTGAAATGAACATGATGACAGATATGATGAGATTTTGCTTCTTTTTATTCTGTACTTTCCCACAAATGTCATCCCACCAGGCTGCCTGTGTGTTTTTCTCTCGGTGTCCCTCTCCTTGAGACTGTATGTCATGTTCTTTTTATTTTTTGTTTTTTGCATTCCCTCTGCCACTGGCTTGCTCCTTATGAAGGTGTAATCGAGCAACAAATCCCAGTGCAGTGTCTGCAAGCTGGCCACATAGAGACTCCTGGGAATATGAAGGGTTAGGACAAGTGAGCACAAGAAAACAGCTGCAGAAGAGTTTTTGAAGTCCTCAATTCACTTCCCCACTTGGATGCCTTAGCAGCACAGTCACTGCACCTAAATTGCACCGCGTACCATTGTTTTCCAGTTTTGCACAGGGATGAAAGTCTAATTGGTTTTTAACTACTCCTATATTTCTGTTATTTATATACCAACCTAGGACTGTACCCATTATTGTCATTATTCAAGATTAAGCTCCTTTGTTTTAGACGTGTTATTTGTTGCCTCGAAAACTCTAAAACCATACAGACCGTAAATTGAATAGGATCGAATGTGTTTCGTTTGCAGGTCTTTTATACACACTGTGAAGATTTATAGGAATAAAAGAACTAGATTATACAACCTGGCACATTATTTTAGGTTTAGCTTTGTTCAAGCCTTTAATCAGATGGTGTTGATGTGTGAGTCACATTAGCCTCCACGTGTGCTTCCACCAACTGCAGAAGTGAAGCTTAATGAGATAATTTCAAGAGAAATCCAAAGTTTACGGATCGACTCAAAAGGAAATTTGAAAGAAATGTATTTTCAGCTACCTGTCCTGTCTTTCATTTTGTCAGTTCTTTTGTTCAAACATGTTTTAAAGTAGCTGATTTGGGTTGATGGAAGCGGAGGAGTCATAAAGAGACTTGGGTCTATATTTAAACCTGCAACACGAACGACGCTTTAAGCGGCAGTGTCGCGCTAATTGCATAGTTGCTTGTTTTTGTTACATCCTGCATTAACTATGTTAATACACTTTCAAGGCTCAATAAGCGGCTGCTTGAGTGGTCTCTAATAAGTGTGTTTAAGGATACAATAAATATGCATACTGCTTTGCTGAGACAGCGGCAAATCAGAGAGCAGCATTTCTCTTTTCTCAAAAGAGATTTGTTTATACATTCTTATACATTCTCTACAGAAAAACTTAAAAACTGTTGGACGAAATTTTGAATTTTTGGAATCTGCCAGTTGAATGTGATGTTTATAGTGGAGCTTTCATCTGCAATGCACTCTCCTTGTTCAGATCCGTCCTTATGTGGGCTGTCTGGTTCAGTACCTGCCCCTACTGTGGAAACAGTCTGAAGAACACAACATGCTTCGATGTGCTATCCTCACTACCCTCATCCATCTGGTGCAGGTATTGTGCATCTTCAGTTTATCTTCTCTGTCTATGTAACGATCAGTGTTTGCGATTCGAAGTATTCTATGATAGTGTGGTAAACGCGGTGCAGACAAAAATGCAACTGTAAAATATTTTTTTCAATTGACAAAACATTTTTTTTAATACTGTATAGAATTGTTAAACCATGTGTACTTTTTACAGTGGTATGAATAATAGTGCTAATATAATGGCAAGGGGTAACAGTAGGGCTTCTTGGGATGAAGCTGTGCTGGATCCTTGTTGTGGCCCCAGTATAACAGAGGGGAGGGGCTGAATAGTCTCTGTTTACTGCTTGAGTGAAGTCACCCATGATGTAAGCCTCTCTGCTCCTGTACAACTGGTATAGATGTCAGGCAGACATAAAAATAAATAAATTCAGCTTTATATCCTGGAGTTTTTACATTTTTTTTAGTTCCTCTTTATGTTTTTGTACATCTTTGCTTGATCCAGAAGTCTCAAATGTATCTGCTAATGACCTGAAGTACTAAGCACATGCTTCTGCAGGTTTTTCATTTAGGTGCTTGGCGTCGTCCATGTTTAACAGATTCGTTAATTTTTGATCTTCTGCTCCCCTCTGCATTCCACTGGGTGAAAAGGCAACTTAAACGGCAAATACTGAATACAGGGATTTGATTTACAATTTAGTAGGAGGCTATATTTGATGTGGAAATCTTGGTTGCTTCACCAGAATTCAATAAAATCATGTACATGGACTTTGTGTATAAATGAGTTCCCACCTTTAATCATTCTGACACACTAATACATATAACCGACATCACCATAAACCCATGATAGTTTTACATCATAGATCTTGAACGGTGACGCAGTGAATTGTTCACATCAGGATGGAAATGAAAATCGGTCAAATGTGGATTTTGATTATTTGACCATATTCGCACGTGTCACAAGAATGTATCTCCACATGCATCCTGTGTTTGTGCTTGTAACGGGATCTTACTTCCTCGCACTGTATGCAAATGAACCCACGCATAACACAAGCCGCGAATGGAATTCCAAGTGCTCTTAAAGAAGCACGGCTATGTCAGTAATTAGTGCTGTGTGATGACACATCATGAGGATGATGAGGATCAAATGACGATGACAAAGTACTTACTGTAGTAGTCAAATGAATTAATAGTGTTACAGGTACTAACTCCTGAACCGACTGTGATCAGACATCCCATTGAAATAAATTAATTGCATCACTGTGGATCGGGCTATATCATCAATATTTCGTTTTTTTTTATGAGAATAAAAAGGTAATGATTGAAATTCAACCTTAAAACTTGAGACTATCAATGTTTGTTTTTTCAAAAAAGAAATATTTCAGTTGCAACTCAGTTACCCAACATCAACTTCAGATTTGTGATTTTTTTTAAATTTTTTATTATTATTATTTTAAATGGAACTGATTGTAAAAGAGTGTAAAAGTGAATGACATGCTATAGATTTTACACAATCAAAGATGAATCAACAAAAAAGTGAGGGGAAAGAAGTCAAAAATTCCTCCATTGTCTTTACCTTGTACACGGTGACACCAGGTTAGTGTTGTGCTGCATGATAATATACACATCATAATGATTCTTGACACAAGTAAAAAAAACTGGAGGACAAAGTGTGAGGAAGTAAACGTACAGATATTGGCGATATTTCAATATGAAATATTGAATGGAAAGAGTGAAAGTTATTTTGATTTAGTCCGTCGCTCTGTGAGATGTGATCTCTTGATAGATCCATTCATGAGAATACATTCAGGTGAAAGTGACGGTGAATGGGGAGTTTGTCTTTTGCGATGGTGACTGAGGCTCTGCTGAGATATTTGCTCTGATGAGGGGAGGGGACAGGTGATGATTTTCTGTGGAGGTGAGATTACTCCCTGCAGGCTCCTCAAGTCTTGAGGTGCAGCCAGCGTAGCAGAGTGTGATGCAGTACACCAGGATGTCCTCAAACCGTTCATCTTCAGGAGCCTGAAGAAATGCAGACATACAGTTGCTTGCAAACGTATTATACCCCTTGGGCATTTTGACACATTACAACCACAAATGTAAATGTATTTTATTGGGATATCATTTGATAAACACAAACTTCCACATAATTTGGAAGTGTTTTACAAATTAAAAAGTTCAATGTTTGAATGTGGTTTCTGAGACAATTTCAGGATTCTCTGTGAAGGAAAACTCGCTAAATATGGTTCTGTAACTCTGGGCAAAGTACACGATTATGAATTATCGTGGCTTTGTGGGATTGATATTCACCACATTGAGTGGCGATATTTGTGAAAATACCACTGTGTTTATAAACTCAGATTATTTAACTGTAAAAATAAGACTGAGGTAAACCATCCAACTATTATTTCAAAGTGCAGTTGGTCCTGCACCTTGAGAATGCGCAGCGTGTGTTTGCTTTACATCAGGATTATTTTTATTGTGCATTTTGAACGGCCTCAGTTCAGTAGTTTGTCCTTCGGGGTGACTCATACACACTTCTTAAAGACAGTCTTCAAACATTATTAGATCTCGGTGTACTCTGCGTTTTTACGCACACACACACACACACACACACACACACACGCACACGCACACGCACACGCACACAAATAGCTATTGAGTTGTGATGGTATCGGCCCAGCATTTTAATGGAGCGTGTAAGCAGGACCTTTGATTCAAATCCAACTGTCATTACTTTTTCATCCTGTTCAGCATTCAGTGGAATCAAGTCGGCTCTAAAAGTTGGCAGACTTGCTTGTTTGTTTAGTTTTTTTTTAAGTTGGATACATATTCCTCCTTGGAGGAAAATTTGTGGCTTGATGGAAAGCCTGGGCTTTGCCAACTGGACACTGACCAGGGCTCTTTTTCTTTTAACACCCTCATAAATGTAAGAGGGCATATTTAAAACCAAATTAATGTCATGCCCTCAGTGAAACATTGTTGACAACTTTGAAACATTACAATAGAATCGCTGAGCCTTTTCACAGAATAATGTCCCCATTACCGCTGCGGACACAGCTGCGTTTCCATCGCTACAAATTGACTTCCTCGATAACCTATAACTGACTTTACTGTAACCTTGAATCACAGTTTCACCTTAAAGTATAGTTAATTTGCTGTGCAAACAGCTTTCATTCAGATGTTGAGCACATTCCCCTCTGCCTATTAAAAGTCTTCCTCGTTCTCTTGTTTTCCCCGTAAATGTACCCAACAGCTGAGAAAAACATGAAGTGATGGGACGCTTTGAGAGGGCATAGTGTCAGACAGAGGTTACATTCTCTTGAACACAGTTTCAGGGCATGTGTGAAGTAGATGGAAGAAGATTTTTGACAGCCTCACTCATGTCCTTGAGCCGACATGGTTGTTGGTGTTGAGGTGATAAAAGTGCTTGAGTTTGTAAAAAAGACTTCTGTGGGTAAAGGAGCTTGCTTTATGCAGCAATTGATGAATCGATTGTTTGTGGTTGGTCATTTCAGATTTCACAGCTGATATTGAGTGTTTTTGCTGTGAGGGAATCACTCCACCACCATGCTGCCTCGAGGCTTACTGAAATGCAGTATTTATCAACGTTTTGCATTGGTAATATTTACAAGGGGGTGGAAGAAGCGCTCGCATTGTCAAATCAAAGACACTGGTATGAGAAACGAGTGGTGAAAGTAGCCCTGATTGAATTCATTCACTGAGTTAGTAAAAAGGAAAAGACCATTTTTTCCCCCACGTCAATATTACATGTCTCGTCTTCTGAAGCATCACAAACTTTGTCAAGTTGAAATGTCTGCTGTGATGTTATCGTCACAAAGTGTATCCAGTCAGCTGGTCTCAGTTATGTTTCTTCATGTTTAATTTAATGTAAACAGCTTTTGACAAGATAATGTACCAATGGGAGAAAAAAAAGTTAAATATAATTTATTATATTATTATAGTAGAGATGTTGTTTTTTAAAATGTTTATTGGAATAACTACATAAATGCTTTTAGTAAAAAAAAGGAGCCATAAAAGTACTTTGATAAAGTTTTTGTACTAAGTTAATACCAAAGTCTGACATTTAAACACAACAATCCCTGATTTATTGACATTTTATGGAAAAGCCACACATGCCTTGCAGGCGGCTGTCTCTTCCATTCACAGATTTCTTGTTCTCGCAGTGTATGCTCCGCCAATAGTAGTGCAGCAAGTGTTTGAGAAAGGTGAGCCAGAGGGGTGGTTGCCTTAAACTTTCCTCTGAACCTGTTGCACTTCTCTGTACTCGAGTGATCTGCAAGAAACGCCCATCAACCTGAAGCACATGTCTCGTTCTGAAGCTCTGTGCCTGTGTTTTCTGTCAGGTTTTCAGTTTTTGAGCTGACTTTACGTATTTTTGTGTTCTCATAGGGCCTCGGAGCTGAAAGCAAAAACCTGTACCCGTTCCTTCTCCCTGTCATCCAGCTAAGCACTGATGTTACTCAGCCGCCACATGTGTATTTGCTGGAAGACGGACTGGAGCTTTGGTATGGACCCACATGCAACACACTGTAATCGCATGTTATTTTGTCCTCACTTTTCAGTCAGATATATGCCTCCACATGCATTCTATGGCTAAAGATGACACAATACATTATTCACTTTTGGCTTATGTATACCTTTTTTTTTGGGGGGGGGGGGCATTGTAGTTCTCAGATGCTTTTACATACTCACATCTAACAAATGAATACACACACTTACAGATAAGCAGAAGTACATTTTTCTGGCCTCACATCTCTTCTGAACTTGTTTTCTTTACATGCTCAATGTTTGGAGAATGTGCCTTTATAAAACCATTTTTAAAAACCTTCCATAAAAGCACACAGTCACTTTTAACGACAACCAACATAGTCTTTGTTTTCGTAGAAAGTACTTTTCCAGGGTTACCTTTTATTGTTTTACTATCATCTCTGTGTGTTTTTAACTCTCTCCTTAATCTCTTCTCTGTGTGTGTGTGTCTGTGGAGAGCTTCTCTGTTCATTGTGTCTGCATGTGCGTGAGAGCCTGGAGCACAAAGCCTCAGTCCTGTGTCTCTGTCCTGCCTTTTTATCCTGCCTGATAAACAGTTGTGCCCCAAATAGTTGTTTGCTTTGTTTACAAAACCAGTGTCATTTTCTCTTGCTGTTATCTCACTCCCTCCGTCTCTCCCAGTATCTGTCATGTCCGTGTCTGCTTGAAGCCTATTGGGAAAAACTGCTGACGACTTGTAGGCTTTTGATGTTTCCATCAACCCTCTTTTGGCTACAATTATATTCAAGTCACATGGATGACTTTTGACTTCATGGCTGTAGATTTGTCAACAAATGAGCACCTCTGCACCTTTTTCCCCTTAAGTTGGTTTCAGCTTTCAATATTGATTTAGTAATACTGTGCTGCGCATGTTACAAATGTTTGTCATGCTGCTGAATCTTTTCGAGGGTTGGACGACTCTGGCAGTCCTTCGTGTTAGACGTGCTCCTTCATGAATAATCTTGGAGTTGTTGTCACTGAATTACTGATGTCAAAGCCTGTCAGCTCCAACATGATACATTTATATGGGTTACCTTCAAATATAAGTTGTAAAGCTTCAATTTCCTTTTCTTTTTTCAGTTTTTTTCCCTTTACACAAGATCAAATCAGATTTTTTTTTGTTTGTTTTGTTCTCAGTTTATGTTTTTTTCATCAATGGTGCTGCAGGTCCAATAATTAAAACTTAATAGATTTGGTGCCTCCATGTTGGTGACAGCCAAGGACTGGTGGTTGTATGTTGTTGGTTGTCCTTTCATCCTTTCAAGAGAATTAAGCATACATGCTCCCAAAAGGATGAACTGATTAGATTTTGCTGGCGAAAGGCCAAGGTCACTGGCCTTGCATTTGTCCCACTGTAAACATCTTAAGCAAATCAGGTGGAAATGGCTTATACATTGTCTTTGAATATTCACTGGGCCTTTTGGGATTTGATATTTAGAATTCATTGTTACCTTCCATCTACCTCAAAAAATATCAAAATGATGACACAATTTTAATCAAACATGTAAAAGCTTATTCATTCCCCCTCCTCTTCTCATGGAGTTCGATCTTGGTCCTCCGACTCCTTTGTGACAGCAGTCTCTTAAGAGATAAAACATTCTAAAAACCTCATGTTTTTTCTCATACATGTTTCTAATACATTTATTTTATATTTCCAGACAGAAAATGAGCAGCAATGTCCCTAAATTGTCAAGTGATACAGCTGCAGTGCAGTATATCCACTTCATGGTATAAAGTATACCATGAAGTGGCGTATAACACGCTACCAGATCTTAGTATCGACATTAATTATAAGTCTACTTTCACATGGGTGGTTGAACCATGTTGTCGCCCTATTCTTGTTTTCAGATGTCAATGCTTTATAGATTTTATTCATTTGTAATTAATTTGTTTAAACAAAAAAGACGAGAATTTATTTTCATCTACTTGAATCTGTTTCAGCTCACATTATTAAAAAAAAAGTGAAAAGTACATTACTTCAGTCGGCCAACATATTTAATTTTAGATTCATGTTTATTTATTTTACATTCTTCATCAGATTTATAAAGACACAATTATGCACCTTTGTTATTCAGAAGATCTCTTCCTCTGTCTTTACCATTTATCCTGTTTGTACTTCCCACCCCAGTCACTTTTTATACAGTGTGTGTTCTGCTTTTTTTTTTCCCCTCGGAACTTATCTCAGTTTCTTTTTGCTCTCCCTTTCTTTTGTCCTCTCTCCCTCCCTCCCGGTCGCTGTGCAGGTTGGTGACTTTGGAAAACAGCCCAGCCGTCACCCCAGAGCTGCTCAGAGTTTTCCAGAACATGTCAGCTTTGCTGGGTGAGCTCACATGAGATTTCTGTGTTTCCTCTCGTGTCCAGCGTCCATGTGATGTGTTATCGTCCTTCCCACTGTAGCAACAGAGCAACACTTTGTAATATTGATCATGTTGATGGCAAGGATTTTATGATTATACCAGGAACAGTGTGTTATTGATCTTTTGATTTGCGTAACGTCACATTTTGCCTTCTTGTCCTAGAGGAAGTTAAATTATTTCACATCAAATCATCAAGGACACACTCCCAAAGATCAAACCAGTATTGTGATGAAACGCTTCAAATTACAGAGGATTAGGAAATATGATGCAAGCAATGCAGATGGACTTAATTTTTAGAGTTTCATTCCCGCAGGCAGTTGTTGCCTGTACAGATCACAGTCATGGTTTTGTGGGCGCCCCAAGGCATCAGAGCCACCACTCCAGGTCTGTAGGCAGCTGTGATGGGTGGCAGATTGAATGGAACTGGCTGGATGATTTATCACAGGCCCAGAGCGGTGGGACACCTCACAAGCTCCAGTCTGGAGTGGTGTGCGCGTGTGTGTGTCTGTATATGTGTGTGGCTTTCAGTGTGATGGGGAACAGTATTGATTTAGTGCTCCTGCACATAACCAGTGAGTCAGATTAATATGGCCACAAGGGTGGCCTGATTGGCTTGCTGGAGCATTTGATCACTTAAAACGTAGAAAATCTGTGGGATAGCAAGAGCAACAGACTCGGGAAGACATATATATTGATGAAATGAATTAGGATGGGGGATTAAGGGGGTCATGCAAAGGGACATTTTGATTAAATATACCAGGGAAAGTGCATAAAAATGAATTATTTTACACATGGTGGCATAAAATGAAAGGTTTTAGATTAAAGGAGCTGCAGCCCGGATGGACAGTGAAATAAGAGTAGGTCTTATCTGGTGCACAGCAGACACAGAAAAACCAAGCAAAAGTGAAGCATTTTTCTTGTTCCCTGCCACTGGGCAACTTCACATTTACACAAGCCACCAAGGGAGGCCAAAGGTAACAAAAAAAAAAAGTCACTGTCGCGATGGAGCTCATACATAAAAGTATGCAAAATCCATCTCTCACAAGCCTTCATGTAATATGCTTTCTGTCTTGATTTAGATTTTTTCCCCCAAAACCAATAAGAATAATATAAACTCTTATCAATGTTGACTAATAACACAAACATCTATACCGTCCAGAAGTCTGACATTAACATTGAGAAATGTCTCACTTCATTACTTCCACCCAAATGACGACGACCTGTCTTAAGTGCATCTTAATCATGAACTATATCAGTGTGAGTGGCTTTAATGATGGATTGAGGGCAGAGAGACGGATTGCTCCACTGGGAAGAGGGTGTCAGATCAAAGAACATAGAAAGTGGAGAGTTGGATGGATAAAGTAATAGGGAAATACCTCAATGGAAGAATGATTGAGGGTTCGACAGTGACTGATTGTGACTCACTCATCCTGGTGTAAGCAAATGATGGTGGATAATTTCACACTGGGCTACATGAGTTCATATGTTAACATGCAAGAACCCATGCATTTGCATGATTTATCTCACAATCTGTTTCTAGACACAGATATTGTTACAGGTGAGAGCTGCAACGAATATCCATAAGTTTTGAAGTTATTTTGTCAGCAAACATGTCGTGGGCTTGTGTAAAAAAAGAAAACGCTTTTTTCATGCACCCTATAATGTGGACAAAATATCTGCCTTTTTCTGTCCTTTTTCTAAACATTATACTTATCAGAATTTGTAGATACAATGATGCAGATGTCATTTATAACTCTCGTAGCAAGACAAGAGCACAGCTCCCATCGAGTGCTCATTGTATCTGATCTTTGTATGTATTGTAAATATGTGCTTTTTTAAAATTGATTTTGGCCATTCTACAGTTTATTATGGTGGAAATGCACCAAATGGCCATTTAGCATTAGAAAATTGGCTGGGGCCTCAGATTCTCTTACTCTTTTCTGCAAGGGAGAGCTGCTTTTGTCTTTGCGGGTTGAATAAAATGTCATCTTATTTACATTTTTGTTTGCAGTAAAATGTTTTTCATGCGTTAATAATCCATTTCATAATCACTATCAATGTCCATTTACTTGCTATTTTTGAGTACTCCCCTATGACACGTTGATGTTGTGGAGGTTAAACTCACTTGCTTGTAACTTCGTTTTTTTTTTCATAACTTTTCATAAATGCCGAGGCAACGCGATTCCAAAAGACTGGCAGAAACAGTCTGCATTTAGAAAGTATTTTAGGACTTTCAGTCCTGTCGAGGATAACCTTTGAACTGGTCTGCGACTGTCTTCAGAAGTGCCGTCTCCAGGGTCTGAAATGATCTATGAATCCGAGTCAGTTCAGACTCACTTTCATCTCTGCATGGATAACTTTTCCATTGTCAGATCCTCAGATAACTTGGCTGAACCTGACCAGGGGTGTTGTGCTTTCATTTTTCCTTGAGTAATGGCAAATATTTCCTCTAATCATAGCTGGCTTTAACATGTCCCTACCTAGCAGTAGTTTTTTTTTTTGACCTTTTCGAGTACTGTGTAGCTATTTTCGTTGTGAATCGACTTGACTTTGTAGCAATTAGTGGAACAACTCAGCCGATAAGAGTTTTATGGCTGCTTGTCAGCACTTGGTACTCTCTTCATGCCTCCTTCCTTTTTTTCTCCTCTCTGTTTTTTGTTATTGTGAAAAACACCTTTTTCCTCTTAAGTTACATTTGCACATTTAAAACATTCATTACATCAAATGTAATTGGAAAGCCGATGTTTTAGAGGGATAATTCAAAGCTTTTCTGATGAAAGTATCCTTTCAACAATGAACATAAAATACATTCTACACATTGCCTTTACATGTTTTGCATACTATATCGATTACAAGTGATTAAAAGAAGAAGCCAAAATCGCTTGTCTGTGCTATTTTATCCATATTTGTTTGTATCTCTGGCTGGTTTTCACTGAAACATCCAGTGGTTCACGTATTTAGTCCATGGAGGGCAGTGGAGAGATGTGGACCATTGAGAAAGTCTGGCTCGGAAGGATGTCACAGCTTGCCAGGTATGTGGCCTGGCCTGCCTGATAAAGTGCCCCTGCTCCATCACTGCTAAACTGGAGCAGCAAATTTCCTAATTAGAATGTCAAGAGCCTCGATTCGGCTAAATTCTTACTAGCACTGTGTCCTGTGTCACTGCCGCCGTCCTCTGAACTGGGGCACGTTTCAGCTGTGTGCGCGTGCGTCTGTGTGGGGCGCACCGATAGAGAGTAAGCAGGGGCGATTCGGTCCCTGTTGACATCACACTGATTAATAGGAGCAAGTGATTGAGCCGAGTATCCTTTTATTTCGGAGCTCTTTTATTTTCCTGTGTTGAGAATATTGAAGAATGCCCTCCAGCCACAGGAAAACATTAGAGCTAATGAACTCTCAGAGGACTCGGATTGAAAACAGAGGTAGTCATGGAAGATTTTCCTTTTAAAACAAAACACTTCAATAACATCACATGTTGATCAACATGTGGGCCTTTCCTCTCAAAACTAGCTTGTATGTTTTTCTAAGCTTTAACATCTATATATATATATATATATTATTTTTTTTTACATCTCTGAATCTGTGGCTAGAAATTATGTCTGTGAACACATTTTCAACAACTGCAGTTTTCATATTTTTACCAATGTCTTCATAAGTTTTGGGTAGACAGTACGCAGATGTAGAAGTTTAGTTCTTAATTATTTCATCCTGCACTTAAATTTCATGCCGTACGGCAGAAGTTTCCATCCAAATAAAGTTTGCACAGGTAAAAAAAACAAACAAACAATAAGACACTTAAGTGAATTTTTAGGTGACCTAAGTAACTTCCCATTGCTTTCACTTTGAAGGATTCTGCGCTTCTATATGTCTGACAATGGAAGTCCAGAGTTTCATGGTTTGGGGGGGGGGGGGAGGGTAGAGATTTTGAACCACTGTTTGAGATTCTGTAACCTACAACTAACTTTGCTTTCATGACCTTGCTTCCGTAATTTTGAGAGAATAATGTAGCAACGTTTTGCAATGCAAAGCCGAGTTGTTTATCCATCTTATTAGTGGACAATATTTGCCGCGGCCAATTATTCATCCCCGTGAAAGGCCTCTGACAACTGAGGGAATCACTAATATTCCTCATAAAGTCTTGCACAACCATACAGCTAATGTGCTTCATGGATCAATCTGGACATCTCCATTAGAGGGCAACCTTCTGATTACTGGTTTCTCAATTGAAAGTAATGACTTTGATTACAGCTATCAGAGACCTTGGATGTATTGATGGAGACCTATTGATGGAGGAATGTCAGTTTATACAAAAATATTTTAAGTAGTTTTATGGTTTAATCTTTTGGTATATGTTTTGCAAACACCCTGCATTATATCTCCTGTCTTTTTCCTTTGTAATCCAAATCTGCTTCAATTCCGTTGCCCTGTTCAACCTTGTGCCGCTATTACATCAAGCAGCATGAAATGTTTGGGATTTTTCTTTGCGTGGTGCTTTGAGTTTTCAGTTGTCCCATCACTGCTGTCATCTCATACGTGATGGTGTTTTTGCAAAGTTGATTTTTTTCGCCACCTCATTGTTTTTATTCTTCCTCGAGCATGATTACTCATCCATGGCGCTTCAGAGAATTAATCTTGCACCAAAGGGAGTTCAGTTCTTATCTCACAGCTATAACAGAGGCTTCTGTTGGCCATGTTGCCGTTTTATGTTCTTCCTTTGTGTACAGTGAAACTGCCGTCTCTGTAGGGCTCCAAGGTTTTTACTGCTAAGGAAATCTTTGAGTACACTAAAGGAGTTACTGTATGTGGCAAGTTGGCATCTTCATTCTACTTAGTAGTTTTTAAATTCTCTGTAGTAGTCATGGACTTTGAGCATTTGAACTTTAGAGGTTTTAAATGAAAAAGAAATTAATAATATTTTTATTTTTTTTTTTCAATTTGGTTTGGATTCTTTAAACTCATTAACCATACTGATCTCAGACTTTGCTTCTGATTGCATTGAATGAGCCCGGCAACTACCCCATCAATGTAGGTACAATTGCACAGTTTGACACCACTTTGTAGTTGACCTTTACCTTCTCTCTCTTTCAAAGTATCATCACCTGTATCAAACATTGTGAATCTAAAATGTCATTTGACGTTGACCACAAATGTGAACAGTGTCCTCAGCAATCATTAGAGCTACTCAAATAACCGTTATTCCAGTCAGATGTGAGCCTCATTTTCCCGTTAGTGTTTATAACCAAAGTGGATTTTGCAGCATATGCCCAGGGCTATGAAAGATGTACTGACTAAAGCTTAATCAGTGTTTTAGCAGCTGTTTTTGTGACTATTCGATTATGATTGCGAGTGTGCGCATGCATGTACTTGATCTCCCTTGACACATCCTTGTTAAAATTTAATTGCTTTTGTAATATTTGGCGAATCGACCTATTTAGATTTGGACGCATTCCTATGGCTTTGCTAATTTACCCACAGGCATTGCTCTGCACGAAGGACCATAATATTCAAATGCTTTTCACAATGAATCCCGTCCAAATATAACAAAAACGATGCCTTCAATTAACACCATTTTATAACAGTTTTGTAAAAGCTGAGAATAAAGACATCACAAATGCAGCAGACCAGGTTTTAAATAAAACTGTTGTTCACTACAAAGTATTTTTACCATCCAGACTTTCACAACTCCTGTTGAGAACATTCACTCCTCAGGATGTTTTCCTGCTGCTACTACAAATGCACTGCAAGTGTCCAAGACTACATTTGTTATTTCTAAATAATAGTAATAATATTTTTTTTCTAAATAAAAGGATCTGAAGACCGCATGTGGTTCAAAGTGATTGTACATATTTTCCTTTTTAATTATAGGTCATTTGATGACGACATGCTACATTTTGAAGCATCTCCTTATCTATTAGTATCTATGTATAAACATCTGGAAAGGGAGGGGACCAATTGCTGGAGTTTTGGGAAAGCATCATTGTCCTATTGTTGTCGGATGCAGTATTCTAGCTGCTCGGCAGTCCTCTGCTTTCTACTGGCTAAATATATGAGCTGGAGGCAGGTGAGTTTCTGGACTCTTCTATGGTGAAACCATGCTATTCTTTCTGTTGTCTTCTTGTTAAATGGAATGCCTCTGGTAATGCTGTTTTCTGGATGAGATCATATGTTGTGTTGAAACATGTGGGTCCCAATTCTTTTTCACTTCAGTCCACACACAGGAAGCTGCAACCAGAGTATCACTGAATTGTCTCAATCTTTCTCGAACTACTTGCTCTTCAGCTTTTATTCAGTACTGCCATTCTTACACAACATGCTAGTTTCACGTGTGAGACTGATTCCATGAAGTTTCTCTAATTGGCTGCAATCCAATTAAAAATGATCATAGAGGCCATAGTATCAGCGCCTCTATTTTAATACCTCATTGCACCTTCCAGCATTGGTGGTGCCTTTGTAAATATGTAAGCTGCTCACTCCATAGGGACTCATGCCACCTCCATTACTATCAGACCATAAGACCCACGGCCAACCTGTTATAAGTGGCAATGTAAAATCCTGTATCTCTGTGTGTCTCCTCTTTCATCTGTAAAGCACAGTGGTGTATGTTTTCCCAAAGGAAATTAAAATTTTGATTAATCTGACAAGAGAACAGTTTCCATTTTGCCTCAGCCCATTTCAAATGAGTATTTGTGATTTGCACAGCAAACGGACGATGATTTCTGGACTCTGGAATCATTTCTTGGGCCTATCAGTGATCTGAATCGTGCCTGTTTTTAATGCAGTGCTGCCCGAGGGTTTGAAGATCACAACTGCCTTCTCAATTAGTACCAAGATTGCTTCTGCCTGTTCCTTATGTGCAGAAACTTGTCCCGATCGTCTGAGTCTTTTAGTGTTAATATACACTCTTGATAGTGTGATCTTCATTTTCCAGTGCATTTTGTGACAGGCTGGTACATTTTTGGCAACCTTTACATTTGAAAGGCTGCACCTTTCTGAAATGCAACTTTCATACAAATTACATTTATTGACCTGTGGCTTTCTATCCTACGTAGTTGTCAAATCCTCCTCCATTGCTTGCAATTACTTTTCTAGCCATGTGCCATCTGTCCCTCATTTAAAATAAATCGACATAAATATGAATATTTTGCAGAGCATTATAAAATGTATCATTACCAACATCACATTTTTATCTTCTATTTGGAACAAACTATTGCCCATTGTGCTGCTTTGCAAATAAAGAGGGTGTAGAAAGTTGATGGCAATGATCAAGATATTAACTTTACAGAAGCAGAAAAACCATCATATTCAATTCAAGCTACTAATGTACACTAAAGGAGGACTTGACCTGTTTTCCACTTTCAGTGTGGTGTGTATGCTTTCATGAAATTTTACTTGCTGTTAGTTTACTGGTGGGAAGTACTGAGGAATTAAAAAATGAAGTGGATTTGTGCAGTTCTCATATCTTCATAATGGGACTCGTCACGACACAGAACTCGAGAGACATCCTCAAACGAGAATGAGACTGTCCTTTATAGGCTGTTGTGTTTTCAGAAAAAAAAAGAAGAAAAACATCAGAAGCCAATGAAGTAGAAGAAGTTCAGTCAGAATAAATGCACCTTACTTGTGTTCCTGTCATATTTGCATTTCACTGAAATTGTCTCAAGATGCTTTGTGGAAGTTGAAGTGAATTACTTTTGGTCACCACATGCAGTGTTATTTTTGTTACTGTTGGTATTTGTATCTGACACTTCAGGAGGCTCTGGTCCATTTGAAAAAGTGAGGGGTGGGAATGATAAACGCCTTATCAAGTCCAGGCTTCAGTACACTGAGCCATCTGACCTACCTTAAACCACATAAGCTTTTCATATGGATACTTTTGCTTTCACTTCCCTTCTACTGATATTCAGACAAAATACTGCATTAGGGGATATTGCAGCAATATGCCCACAAGTTATCAGCGAAGAGAGCCATGACTACAGTTGTTGTGGTGCCATTACAGCAGGAGATGAAATTGCCTGAAACAGTTTTTCACCGTCTTGTACTCTGGCGTCAAAGCACACAGAGCATCTAACATTTTACTTGTAGACTAAAGATGAAGTACTTCCATAATTCTACAGGCATGCCTTCAGTTTTTTGTTTTTTTTTCATAGGTTATGTCTGAACGCATGTGACATGAGTAAATTCTTTAAGTATCCAAATCAGATGTACACATATCTCTTGTGTCTTGAAAGGCTTTTGAGTTGACTTGATTTCAGATCTATTCACTGTCCTAATTACAAATATCTATACTTTTTTTTTTCACAGGCACCAGCCTTCATGTACATAACGTGTTTTAAAAGCATCCCATTATCTTGCACTTGATCGTCACTTTATTGCTGCGATCATGGAGGTTCACCTCGGAAAACATTCTCAATTTTTATAGCAGTCTGCCAAATCCGTGTGTCATTTATTTGGAATGTGATGTTAGTATATATAACTATATATATGGCCATGCTTGGTAGTAATGGACATCAAGCTATTCTCAGGACTAAAGGCCGGGCGGGTTCCTGTTTTAATCTGCATAAATATACCATTTCAAAGCTCTCTATATAATTTTGAAGAAATGGGTCTAAAATGGGAGACGAAGATTGAAAAACCAAACCGCATCAACAATGTGTGATTATTCACTACCACTCCATAACCTTTTCAGGGCAGTATTTATATTAAATTTTGTGATGGTGGATGATTTTCTTTACTTCATTGTTGCTTTAATCGGTGCAAAAAAGTAACAACGAAAAAAGTACTATTACAGCACCTGTCCTTATCTCAGGTATCCCAGACAGCACTTTTTGTCACTTTCAAAAAAGAAAGAAGAATTATGTAATCAACTAATTTCCCTTTTGTCTCGATGCTTTTAGCTGCTTCTGGGGTGTTGACTTTTAAATGCCTCCTATGTGTTTATTTCAATCTGGGCATTAAGAGATGTGCTGGCGGCATCTTAGCTCTGAGCAGTGATATCAGATGTTAATCAGTTGTCGCTGGAAGGTTGCTGTGAGAGAAGTTCAGGTATTTGCTGCACTCAGTGGGTTAAATACTAAATTACTTTTTGCAAACTTGGAATTTGTTTCTTATACTCTTTGACTTCTTCAACTTTCCACCACTTTCGTACTACGTTTAACACTTAATAACAGCAGGGATTGATCTGTGTTTCGTCGCACCATGAATCATTTTAGATAAATTGACATGTTAATTTATCGGCACCTTATGACATCCGATGGTATGTCTGCATTACTAGTAATTCAAAAATGGCAGCAAATCTTTGGACTTTTGCTGCATGCATACTTGAATTGAAGTTATGTCACCCAGAACTGTGTGTTTCACTCCATATATTCAGGGTCATGTGTTCTCATTTCTCTGCCATGCTGCTGTGTCTATAACTCCCATGATATTCTTGGTTTTTGGGTCAAACATGGGTCATTTTGCCAGCGTCCGATTCATCAGCTGATCCCCTCCTCCCACCTCTATAGTAGTTGTGCTGTGCTGTTGCACTTAAACTGCTCGCTCTGCATAAAGTTTTCCTCAACACTCTTGAAGATGGACCACAACCTCCATCATACTTGCAGTCCTCAGCAAAAGGTGGCAGCAATCCGAGTCTGAGCTACAGTTGTAGAAGCAATCTCTGCTTTTTGCAGAAGTATGAAACCTTTTCTTGCCTTCTTAAACCAACAGCATTGTTGCCTTCAATGAATTTTTTGTGCTTGGTAGCAACAACTTATTTATACTCCTCATACTTTCTCAGGCTGGTGTCCATCTCTCAAAGACGTGTTCACACTGAAAAACTTTGAGTCAATGATGATCTATCATTGTATAGTTTTGAACAACGATTTCCTGCTGTGCCACCGCGCCTAATTTAAATGCATAGTTTATCAGGCTTCTGCAAAGGTTGATGATGATGATCCATCATCTAAAATTCAGACTCCAGAGGACCGGGGTTGAAAAACATCATAGTAAACAACTTAATCACGTTATTCTTGAATTCAGATCTTGTGCAGAAAATCTTACTGGATGTGAAAGTTCTTGGAAAGAGTCAACAATACCAGCCCTCTTTTCTCCTATTTACAGGCGGGGGGGATTTTTTCTGCAGATACTCTATAGGTTTGTTTTGCTAACCACACATGCTGAGCTGTTTGTTTTGCACTGTTTTTCGTTTGAATAAGGTTTGGTCTCACACATATTTCAAGACAATACACATACTGGTGATACATTTTACCCCTCTTCAGCCGTACCTCAGAGGAGTTCTTTCAATGTCCATTCACACCTTGTACCTGCTGGTTCATACACTGTTGAGCAATGTCTTGCCTTCACTTGATTCTTAAGAGAAAAACATTGCCTGGTCTGACTAAAGGAATGCATTTACTGCAGTTGAGCTCGCATCCTGTCCCTGCCTTTACTCTTAATGGTCATTTTCACACTGTATGTGCTATAGTAAACTTTAAGTGTTGAAAAGTTGCTTTGCTGCACATTTGGAATTGCCAAACTTTTTGACCCTCAGTATTTGTCTCCTCTGCTTATTTCTGTGTTTTTCATTGAAGCCTATTTGGTTTTTAAATCAATCATTGTCTTGTTGTGGTCTATCATTTTATGTGCCGACACAATGCAAGCGTTTAGCATAATGTTTCTCCGTACTACATTTGTGGTGTTGAATATTCATATAAGCTGATGTGCTGACTGAATAGGCCCTCGAATACATTATGTCACTGACAAGATAACAGATGGTAGCCTACATTATCTTCAATACTTTACTATAGCTGACAGATGGTTATAGAGCACATATTGCATACATTAACATTAATATCACCTGCATGGTCAGATTAGTTTCTTATGTCTCTGTTGCCACTGACTTATTCAACATTTTCCTTTGAAACATCTTTGACCACTTAATTTGCTCTGTTCAAAACTTTGGCCTCAATACATCACTAGACTTTTTTGGGGTCCTCCATTTCCAGGTTGCTGCATTAAATGACATATGTAACATTGTGTGAATACAGAAAGGAAAGCGCCATTGGTGTTTGATGTAAGCAGCCCTGTCAACTTGAATGCTGTAAACAGATATTCTCGCTGTTGTTGTGAACTCTCCTGTCAGTCTGTATCAGTTCAATCAACTGGCACTGTTCTGCGAGTGCCTACTGATTCTGTGTGAACTGTCGAGACTGGACAGTGGGTCTGTTGGTGTGTGTGTGTGTGTTACATTTGATGTCTCTTCATCTTTGAGTATGCCTTTTATTTCCTCTTCCCCTTCTGCATCTCATGTGCCCTTTCTATTATTAATCATTGTCAAAAGTAAAATTCATACAATATCAAAAGAGATTATTTTATCTCCTTTATAATAAAAGCAAAATAACTTTAGTTCTAAGGTGGCAAAGACATTCTTTAAATGTTCTGCTTTTTCTAGGGTTTTGCCATTTTGGGTCGTTCTCTCCGAACATCACCGCTTTTCACTCGCCATGCCACTTTTATTCTTGTTAATTTTATTAGTCTTAATTCCTATGCAAATACATGTGCATATAAACCATAATGAAGCTTTTTCCATTATATGTAATTTCATATGATAGATTTAAGTGGCTGATCTACTTGTGATTATAACTGGCTGTTTCAATGGGCCGTTCTGCCCCGGATTCAGGCAATGTGAAAACTCACTTAACATTCAGAAGACAAAACTGTGCTCTCCATCCTCCGGTGTATAATTGTCCAGAATGTTATATGTTTGGTGGCATTACCTTGAGGGTGTTTTCTTTCTTGATGCATTACTACATTTGTACAAGCCGCCTCAAGGCCAACCTTCTCAGAGTGAATTGTTTTTGAAGTTACCCTTGCTGAACTGTTAAATCTCATCCCCTTTGTTATGATGATAAAATGCTCCGGTTACTCGTACAGTAGTTTTTACAACCGAGGTTGGTGTCCTCTCGCTTGTATTTTATTGCGCACGTTTCACACTCTCCTGCTGCGTTAAGTATGGGTGTGTAGTCTAGCTTTGTTTGTTTTTGAAGTCTCAAATGAATCAGATTGTTTAAAAGAAAAAAAAAAAATCTTGAGCTCAAAATAAATCTGTCTTATCCTGCGTCGATGCTGTACATCTTCATCCCGTCTGTGCAACCATGAACTTGGACAACAAGGGCAGACAAAAATCAGAGACAAAGCAGCACATATTTTATGTGGGGATAATGATGCTGCTGAGGCAATGGTGTGCTCAATAATTTATGTGCGGCTCTTGCTAACAGACTCCCACAGCCTCTATTAGTTCTGACAGATAAGTAGCTACTTGAACTTTGTTGAAGGCTTGTAAAGCTTGTAGTGTTCTTATGCTGCATCATGGATTTCCTGAACTGTGTAGTATAAAAGGGTCATCCAATTTTTTTTTCTGTTTTGAAAAAGATCAGGATCGTTTCCTTTTCATAGTGCACTGATTTCATCTCGCATAAAATGTACATAAATAACGTAAAGATTTAATACACAATATACATGTTGATACAGAATGACAATATTACCCCTTAAGCTTTTTGTACCGCCTCTGTTCATAGATGGGCAGCTTTATTAGCTTCTTTTTAAATATTATGAGTAACGCTATCCCCTTTTTTTCTTGGTTTGTTTTTGTTTCATAAAAAAACTCCCTTTTCAAATCTTTTGTGTGTGTATGGATATATGTTTCGTGCAGTAAACACAATTAGTTACACAAAGATATGTGATCCAGAGGTAAATACAGGTGCTTTATCTAAACTGGGATCGAGAGAGCTTAGCTAATCGCAGCTCACACCAGGCAAAGGTCACAGTAACACCTGGATCGATCACCAGTCCATTACAGGGTTGAACGGTTGCCATACTGTGTGAGTTTTATGAGTTTTCCCAATGTCAGATGAGCCATCATCTCATCTGCCCAGGGGCAATGTGTAAGAGGACTACTTGCTTTTCAACTTTTATGGAGCAAAGTATTTTGCTAAAATCTACGAGAAAACAGAAAAGCTCGTCTTGGGCTCAAGGAAATATTGTGTTTCAGAACTGACAAACTCAATTCTGGGCATACGGACTTTTTTCACAAGAGTGTTTGACAAGTGCAAAATCTAAACTGATTCATTCGGATTCAAGCCCGAAATGTATAAAATAAACATGATGGCAAAGAAGATGAAAGTTTGTATTGAATACAGAATACAATACAGAAAGGAAAGCTCGCTGCTGGACATCCTTGGGGATTTTCGATGTAATATTTTTTACAGTGTTGAGTCACCTTGCAAAATGTATTATAAAAATGTAATCAATGTTTTGACTCACTCAACTCATGCCTATTATGTGGAGTGTGTGAGGCAGCAACACGGTTACTCCACGTCTGTCTGTAGTTTTGCCTATCCCTGCTATATCAGTCAAATGTGAAGTGTGATATTTTATTGTTTAGGAATTAGTGTTGGCGAACAAAGCTCCTTCAATGTAATCCAGCAACCTTCTACTTCTGGCTCATTTATCAACAAATGCTTTGTGTCTTTCTCTGTTTATGCCTGGATTTGATAAATCAAATGCATCTGTACAAATAAGCAAAGTTTTCTCATGTTGTTGGTTTTTTTTTTTCCCTCCAGAGTTGAGCTCCGAGAACCTGAGAACCTGCTTTCAGATTGTTAATGCCTACATGTACCTGTCTGCCACAGAGTTCCTACAGGTAAGCTTAACACACATGCACTCACTGACATTAAACACATATTTCTCCTTCCTTCAGCTATACTCAGTGGGATTGTTGCAGTGTCCGATGACAGAAAGTCAATTTGACGCCACACTCAAATATCATACCGTGGCTTAAAATCTGTGGTCTTGCATCATACAGTAGGAGCCATTATTGTGTTCTCATGTACTTCCACATCAAACATTATCCCTGTACATAAATGAAAACTACTATTTTATAAGTTGTTTGCTTCGTTTGTTTCTTGAAGGCACTTTTGGCTGACAGAAGGTCATTATAGCAGCTGCTATTTAACCCCAGCTTGAGTCCAAATCAGATTTTCACCTAAAATGTGTTGGGTTCCCTGGTCTGGGTCGCTAGTTTTGACACTGACGTGAGTCGTACTGAGAAATTGTGCAATCAAGTTTCGGTCCCTCCCAGTACAGGAGAAAAAGTGCATGAATAGACATATTTTATTAATCCCAGGGGGAAACAAGTTATATAAGCTTAATAGATTTATTTTTATTCTCCACAGAATTACGCCGAGTCATTGTGTCGTTCTTTTTGTGATCTGCTGAAAGACATCACCAATGAAGGGCAGGTCCAAGTGCTTAAGGTACAGTTTCTCCATGCCTTTCACACGCAATCATGTCATATTTATAAGTTGTACAATATCAAATGATGATGTCTCTGTATATCTCTTTTACTGAGTCTGGATTTGTTTCATTGCAACTTTGGGTTTCACCAGTCAGTGGATGTTTGCTTTGTCTGTGTATCATGATTTTGAACAAGTGCACTGGCAGTGTTTTAATATGCAGGGCATGCACGCACACACCCACGCACACACACACACACAGGTACAAATGCAATAAATAAACAAGCTGTGTAGCTTGTGTGAACTCACACCAGATTACAATGAAAGAGGAATCTTGTTGCCACTCACTAAATTATAAATGAATAAATTATCTTTGTAGATCAATATCAGAATGTTCCGAAACAGACATTTATTCTAGCAATAACTCCCTTTGCTGTCTGTCCACAAAATATTCAAGGTAGTATCGTTTCCTTATACAATAAAACCTCTGATGTCGGGACACCCTAAAATCCAAGAGTAAGTGTCACCGGAAGACCCGTGTCCACTCTTCAAAGGGTCAGGTTATGGAGGACCAATTGAAACACCAAATGTTATAGAAGAAACATGCTTTTATTTAAAAGCACATAACTGAACTGATCCAAAGAAATCTATACAAAATAAAACATGTATATAATAAATAAATACAAAATTATCCAACAATAAATCCGGAAAGGAAAAGATACATTCAAACAGTTGTATAATAACATAACTATACAATATTGTAAAATTGGAAGCCGGAAAAGAAAACGAGCAAAACAGCATTTGATTTTAATGGGAACCACTGTCATGGATAACAGAATATAGAGAATATGCATGACATAGGAAGTTTATCACACTCAACATCATCCCAGATTTTATTCACAGATCATTTTTTCCAGTAGCATAACTTAAATTGAGTTAACCTGAAACAAACACTAATATTTATCAATCATACATCCTGACACCATTTTTCATGAAATACATGATGCTTTCTGATGGAAGTATATACATAAATACTGTTAAATGTGATAATGATGTTTTTGCTCATTAGTGTATGTGTTAATATGTCGCAGTGCATGTGAAGTCTTCTCAGCACAGTATGTGCTATTTGCACAGCTTGCTTGTCGTGTATATATTCAGAGTGACCATAAGATCACACAGCTTGAGCTTGCTCTGCGGTATTACTGCACATCTGGCTTCTGCTAATTCTTTGGATTGAGGAAAGAAGCAGCAGACTACAAAGTCATCAACCACAACAACATGGATATTCAAGCGGCTCAACACATATGTGCACGTGTTATCAAGAGATCTGATTTTAATTTATTTTTGCTTTTAATTTTTGTCTTTTTTTTTCAGCAGTTAGTTGCTCCTGACCTATTAGTGCCATCTGTCTTTCAAATGTCTATTTTTACTGCTTTTTACTCATGCAGCAGGCTCTGCAGGCACTGAGCCTCCCTTCACCACATCATCTGTTCCCTTTATTTCATTGTTTTAAAGCTAAGATTATTAGGTTTCGTTCTCTCTTCTCTGCTGCCCTCTGATCTGAGATTGTTACACTGCACTCAAATGCTTTTATCATTTGAAAAAATGCCATTTCTCGGTGTTGGGATTTAATTGTATTTGTGTTCATGCAGTCGTGATGTCTAATGTAAGATGAAACAATTAACTGATTTGGATGTTATTCCTTCAGCTATCATCTATTCTGATGTTTGCTTATTTAACATGTGGTCATCAAGCAAAACTAGTGATAATGCTGTGGGTTTTTTTTACTCTACTTACTACAGCTGAAGTCAGCCTTTATTGATGTCAAGTAACTTTTTAGTTAGAAGCCACTTTGAAAAGCACATAGCAAAAAAATACTTCAAGTATTTATTTAGCAATGTTGTTCTTAAACATGTGAAACCCTACTATATATTAAAAAAAAACTCTTCCAAGAAAGTCTGTTACTGAGTTTTGTTGGGTCTGAACACATTCCCAGCATTGTGATTTTTACTGATGTTCTTGAGCTGATTGTCAAAGTTCAGAACGACTATAAATTTGATAAATATTGTATGTAAAAACATGCTTTAATTGTCCCAGTAGAAAATGTTTTGGAGCAGATGGAAGTGCAGAAAGAATCTAAAATAATGCATTTTGTACACTAAAATTAAATAATTCATAAAAGTATTTTTTTGCTGATTCAGCTAATCAGAAAAGTAAAGTGCAAACACATTTCAAACCATGCACACCGTGACTGTATGTAGACAAATTACAGACCAATGCAAATGATTGCAGTTCATGATGTATGATGCATGGAGAATTGAAGAATCACCCTTCTTTATTTATTCAGCTTCAATAACTGACCAATCTCATTCAGAAACTTTGTGAAAGTAAGTCGTAAACTATTCTTTTCAGCCACATATAGAAAGTACCAATGATCTAAAAAATTTCGACACCTGTTTTAGAATCTCACAGACTGGCCAGGTGCTCCCTTCTCGATTTACGTCATCCTGTGACTGACCCTCATTGCATCTTTTTTTTCTGACTCCCTCCAAAGCTCTTCTGTGCCTGTTTCTTCTTTCTGACCCCCTGTGACGGTCTTGCTTCTCTCCATGTGTCCCTGCAGGTGGTAGAGATAGCTTTAAAGGTTAGCCCCACACTGGGGGCCCACATGTTCCAGCCCCTGCTGCCAGTTGTCTTTAGAGGTATTGTGGATGGTGAGGTGAGTTTCAGCATGGTGTCTTGCCCAGATATTTATTTATATATGTTGGTTGGTACATTTTGATATCTTCAATATTTTTCCTTGAATATTTAAAAATGGTTTAGCTTAATACCACCTCAAATGTTCTTGTACATTACTTCTTATACACCCTATACATCAGTGTTTGTTGATCACTCACCCCAGTAAATGGTCATTAGCAGCTTTCCCAGAATTCTGCCATTTCAGTCCTTTCTGCATCACTTTATCAAACTTAATGACCTGTGGTCAGCGTGAAAGCGTTTATGTATATTTATGGTTCTCTATTTGCATGTCATTGTGTGTGTTATGCAGATATATCCTGTGGTGATGTCCACCTACCTTGGCATCATGGGTCGCGTCCTGCTGCAGAACTTCAGTTTTTTCTCCTCCATGCTCAGTCAGATGGCTGCTGAGAACAGCCAGGAGGTGAGACTCGGTGTCTGCCCTTCAATTCTGTCTCCTCAGCACAGTCTTTCTGAGAGTCGGAGCAACACATAACTGCAAAGTGCCTGTTAAAAATCATTCTAAATGAGGGTTGAAGTAATGAGCCAGGGAATTGCAAATGGTAACTTTTCCAAGCCCTACATTTCAGAGTCGTCCTTCGCTGGGAAACTCTTGACATTGATCTGTCGATCCAAGAGCGGAATTAATTGCACCTAGTTTTGCGATAGTAGTGGGTTTTTTTTTTTTGCTGAATTTTATAGCAGCGGTAACACCATCATTTTTAAACATTAATACACAAAGCCAGTTTGCCACATTACTTGGCCTTTTCCCCAGACTTTATAGCTCTCACATTGTTTTTCTTTTCCTTTATCTAAAATCAGCATTGTTTTCCTCTCTTTGTCCACCTCTCTTCCTTTCCCCATGTCTCCCCATGCCAGGTGGACCAATTGTTGGGCACCATAATAGAGATGTGGGTTGACCGGATGGACAACATAACTCAACCTGAGAGGAGGAAGCTGTCGTCACTGGCCCTGCTGTCACTCTTACCATCCGACAACAGGTGACACTTAACATTCATTTGTGTGGGCATGTGGCTTTGAGCTGGCACAGCTAAGACCAGGGCATGTAAGGAGAAAGTGAGTGAAAAGTATTTTGTAGTTTGCTGATCAAAACGGTTCGGTTCTCCATCAACGCTATACAAGTAGCAGTCACGCAGAGCAGTACGAACGTTGTTAGCATACAATCCTACGCAGGTGGCAACGTTTTGTCGAACTTATGAGAACCAGAATGTGTCATCAGGCGGAAATATTTTATCGACACACACTCCAACACCAACATGAGTTTTGTTTTCTCCATTAGACTCTTTTCAACCATACAAACTACAATAACTGTCATGAGAATGCTTCAGGACTTCTGTTTTGATTATTGACTGATTATCTTCTTTGAAGAAAGATTACTTCACCTCTGCTGCGTTTGGTCAATAAAGTTTGTTCGTGTGTATCTGTGCAAATGTGTGCAGGATCACATTTTTAGTGGATTATTGTGCTGACAACCAACACCACCCTGGGGGACTTCTCTTCCCCTGCTGATGGGACAAATATGTACACGGAGAGGACAAGCCCTCTTACATCAAAACTTCTGATGGAGTTGTTGAAGTTTACTGAGCCATGCCATACCCAAAACATATCCACTGGAACAGTTGAGAAATGTTCACACCGCAGCACTCAGCAGGGCTGTAGTGTGGTGTGTGGGTAGAATCTGGTGGGGTTGGGGCTGAGTGTGTAAGTGGGATAGAAGTAGTGTCTGTGTAGCACGATGGTCGTGCGTTGGTGTCTGAGAATGGCCGGGGTGAGCAGAAAGTTCCAGTTTGTTTAACTTTGGCTGTCGTCGAGCCAACTATGGTTGCACAACCAATCAGTGTTGACCGTTGTATGAACAGATATGTAATTTCTACAATGTTAGTGCAGCAGCAGTGGCAGTATGTCCAGCAATTTAGCATTCATTGTATAGCACAATGGTCGAGAGGTGGTTCCGAATCGGGAGGTTGTAGGTTGAAGGTTGTTCCCATCTCCATCGCTCCGCGTGCCAAAGTGTCTTTGAGCAAGACACTGAACCCCAAAATTGCTCCTTCACAGCGCCTTGCATAGCGGCTGCCTCCACTGGTCTGTGGATGTGTGTATGTGATTAACAATGTAAAGCGCTTTGGGACTGCTCACACTGTTGAAAAGTGCTATATAAATGAAGTCCATTTACCACTTGGACTTTACAACATCATGATAGTCTCAGTGACTACGTTTATTAATTATCCACTTGTGTTAGCTTTAATTTAAGGAAAAAACGTTCAGGTAACAATGAATTGTCAGGGTGATGGTGTCAGGTGATATGTGCAGTGTGGCAGTTGATGGACATTTTGAATTCCTGCTGCTCCTCCTGATCTCAGACTTTTAAAACCATTGTTTGAATGATAAAGAGCCATTTCTCTCCACACACCTTCTTTATTGTCTACGAGCTTCTGAATCGACATTAATGGCACACTAATGATAGGATACTCTTCAGAGTGTATTGTTCATACCGTACTATTTTTCTTTAACTGAAAAGGATTGCTCACTTGAAGCTGCAAATGTCTCCTCATGCAGCCAGTAGTCTGACAGGTACTTCAAAGTCTGAGCTCTTCTCCCTTCAGTTTCTTTTTTGAAGGGAATCACGACCATGATTTTTCTTTTTAGGAAACTTCCCCAAGTGGTCTGAAGGAGTCACTATGAGGTTTATGTTGAGCTTATTAGGTTCTACCATGCCGTGTGATGTTGCACGTCTTTATCGAGATCTTGGAAAGCTCTGTCCAGATGCAGTAATCATCTACATTGACAGGCGTGACGATTTGTTACGATCCCCTCCTCCTCCTTCTGCAGCATCAATTGATTATGACAGCCTTGGCTAATTAAGTGCTGCATGACAAATCTACCATTTCGTATACAAGCACAACTAGAATTGGAAGAGGGCCATATCTTGTCTATTGTTGCCCTCAATATGATCACATTGTTTCTTTCGTTTTCTTTTCTCTTAACTTCTAAGGTTGTCCCGAATTTCAAAGTTTGAGCTGATTATCTGACAATCTTGATGACTGATAATGTTCTTCCCTTAATAGTATTAACTACTTACTTTAGAAAAAAAAAAGAAAAAGGTATTATAACAAAATAACCTTGAGAATTGGAGCTCTGCAGTAAAGACGGTTTGATTGAAGGGCGGTAGATGCATAACGATGTGTGTGTGTGTGTGTACAAGAGGGGCTCAGGTGAAATAGTGAAACAACAAGGAGCGGATTAAGTAAAGGTGGATGAGTACAAGTGTCTGAGGTCAGCCCTCTTGAGCAATGGACAATACACAATCGAGGTGAACAAATAAAGTACAGATGTCGAGATAGCAGAAGTGAGAGGCTGAGCAGTTTAGGGATGAGGTTAGAGATGCCAGGTTTGATGTGGGACCTCTATTATAATGGAAATATATAATGGAAAAAGGAAGTTGGAGTTGCCAAGCGGGGCACGAACAGGAAGTCCTTAGATGTAATGGAGGAGGATGGAGACTTGTTGTTGACACAAGCAGAGGCAGTGAATAGGGAGAGCTGCAGATGGATGATCGGCTGCAAAAACTCTCCAAGGAAGGAACTAAATGATAAAGAGGATTGGAAAAAGTTCATTTAAAAACAAGGTTTTTGACCAGGCTGGAGTTGGCTCTTCTCACAAATTAGCTGTCACATTTAGCTGAGTTGAAAGAAAAAAAATTATTGTTAAAGAACAATCTCATTTAAACCTGTGATCAAATTAAGCTGCTTGATAAATACAAACTTTATGGTATCTAATTAATTTCATTATTTTGAAATGGGTCAGTGTCTCAAAATTTTTGAGTGATTTCAAAATGTCTTTACGTCTACATTTGAATTAAAAGTGATTGTTTTATTTTGCAGCAAGATTAACATCAAACAGTGCTGTCTATGTTTTGGAATTGGTTTTATTTAGAGATCCTCTCTCAGCCAATGTTTCAACATTTTCATGGTGGTAGAAATGTTTGCAATGCCTGCAGAACCTTTGCATATTAGAGTTAATTAAATTGACACATAAACCAATTTTCTCTCTACAGTTTTGATATCTTAAAAAGAAAATTAAAACCAGTTAAATTTTCGATTTATCCATCTATACAGCAGCACTAATTTGGTAAGACAATAAGACACTGCTAGAGGGCTAAGAAACGGGTGCAGGCTTGTGATAATTACAGCAAAGACGTGTTTAATTTTGCATTTCTTATTAGTCATTTCTGATTCTTCTATTCAGTGATGTTAGATAAGTCAGGGATCTATTTTTGGGAAACTCCTGTCTTAGTTTGTATATAATGTATTTGTGTGGAACATGACTAACCTTTTAAAGATCTGTTAATAGTGATATTGGTGATAATCTGAAAAAGAATGTTGTACTCATTAGTGACCGGCTTCAGTTCATTCACTGTCTATGAGTGGCATTTTTGTTGTTGCTTTACTTTTGTGGCTTTTACTTGTGCAGCTTCATTTGTTTTTAATCGGGAGATAAATTAATAAATTAACTTTTCATCAATCATTGAATATCAGAGCATTTTGTGAGGATTCGACCGAGACTAACTTTAAAGTGAAGTGAAGATATTTGAAAAGCTAATTTTAGACTTAAGGTGAGCAGCCATGAGGTCATTCACATCAGTTACTTTTGTTCAGCCTATTAAATCCTCATCAGTGATTTCTCAGGAGCACCTTCAGAAAATGTCTTTCAATTCAAAACACAGATTCACTTAACACCTGATTAAGTTTTGGTGGGATCAGCTCAGACGTCAAGGCCATCACACAGTTATCACTCAATTTATGTGCGTGAGGTATCTCAGAATGATCAGGAAAGCTCTCCACTCTTATGCATGTTAACATGGACTTCAGTGAGGACTGTTTTTGTGAATAAAGATTTCAGAAACATCAAAACTGTTTATCCCTCAGCTCACTTGTCATAATATAATTTCTCTAATCATTATTACAACACTGTGAAATTAGATCCATTGCTTATTTTTTCTGAATTTAGCCTCAAAGTATAAATTAGGTGTTTACATTTAATTCTGACTTTTCACCTGCTGAACCAACTTGTTAAAAGTGTGTCTGGGCCTCTGATGTAACATTAAAGATCAAGCCAAGTGGATTATTCAGCTAAACCTGTCTGCTTTTGCAAAGAAAAAATGTTTTTCTACATCTATTATTATGTCCTAAAAATGTGTAATTCTTCATTCACATATTCACCAAAGACCAATTTTATCACTCTCGACAACAGAGTGGCATTGACACCAATTTTCCTCCCCTTTAATAGATTTAAGGGTCTATTTTTAATGATTTTAAATTGGCTTACAACCAGAAAGTCAAGAGGCAAACATTTGAATTGCTTCATTAGGAAGAGCTACGATGGCTGATTCCAGGGAGGACTGTTCCTCAGTTTGTCTGTATTTATTTCACTGTGCTTTCAGATCATGTCTCCATTTGTTGTCATTTGAATGACAGGCACCAAGCAGCAGTACTTGTCAGCTATTAGAACACAATCACGCAGAAGTGTTGGGCTGGATGGAATTAAAACACGTTTGAGCGAGTGATTAGGGATCTTCAATTCAATACCTGCATCCAGTTGTTTGCCGTGGCTGCCAATTTGATGCTATTATTTAAAAACTAGATGCAGAGGTGCTCAGTGATGTCGTTCACCCTCCCAGGATAATAGTACTGAATGAAAGGAACTGTTTAAAATTCACTCCAATACAACTTTTTGTTCTCTTGTTGTCAATCAAAACATGTCGGAATATTTTTTCCCCCTCCTCTTCTGGGGCTTTTTATGTTTCTGAGTTTAAATGTGTCTAATTTACAACTTGAGTGATACATTAATAGAATTTTATAATATAATGGGATGAGCAGTGCTCATGTAAGGGGATTGGGTTTTCTTAGCTAAATGTGCGCCCTTTAATAGATGAAGTTGTGAAGTTAATTGTTGGATCAGTTAAAGTCAGGATCTGTGTGACGTAGCAGATTAAATGTTTCCATGCATATTTTCAGTGAGCCGGTTTGGTCAAAAGAACAGTATAGATTGATGAAGCCACTTGGATAATGGGTGAAACGTCCTCCAAGAAATATGACCAAGTCCACTTGACCAGATTCACATAGCTTTGAATTACTTGGACGAGTTCAAATGTGCATAGACATATTTGTTACGAGGATTTCTTTGAGGTTGTGCTCGTAAAAGTTTTCACAGAGATATGGTAAATAACTAAAGTCCACTTATCAAATGTCAAATTATCACAAGTCAGACACAGGCCTATGTTTGCTTCTGGCTGATGCATCTTTTATGCAGCTTCTCGCCTCCAAATCTTCCATGTCTTACCAGACTTGATGCTCGGTGACCTTCATACAGCGTTGACTGGGGTGGACCAAGCCAAGCGCTTGAACTGACAGCCTTTGATGCATCAGTGCCTATACCCACTCACATGTTCACTTTATATTGTTTTCCCTTCCTGCTTTTTTTTATTCTTTATTGATATGAGAAAATCCACTTTCTTTCTAAAGCATTCAAAGCCAGACTCAAATAATTCGTCAATGACAGCTGATTTTTCTACAGCTTGGGTTCTGCCAGCCAGCAAGCTTGTGGCCAAACAGATTCTTCTCTGAAAAAAAAGTGCCACAGTGGCTGAAGTAATGATACAAAGCATCAGCCCACATTACTGTTTGTTCGGACAATAAACCTCAATTTTATACAATACAATTTTATTCTCTAAGCCTCACATTGTGTGCTCTTAGGAATAAAACCTGCCTTTTACAGTTGGAAAATCACCTTTGTCATATGTGGTTAATTAGTGGAATGGGAGCATGTTTTTATAGGATCATAAAAGAAGACAAATGTTTTCATAGCTCTGCTATCCACATTACGTTTGGCCTTTTCTTGACTACCCTGCGAGTTTCCCTTTTTAACAGTAATATTTTACCATTAGGTGTTTTATTTTGGGGTTTTCTTTGTACATTTGTATGCAAGTGTAGAACATTGACATGCTGGTGATTAATGGCCTTCTCTGCTTGGCCATATGTTTTTTTGACAGCCACTCTATCATGTTTAGTGTGTCCAGGATCGAACCTGGCTTTTGCTCTGGATTTGACCGTTTACATCATTGGACCATTACCATCCCGCCATTCAAACATGCACACACAAACACACAGCTGTTGAATTAATAGTCTTGTGAGTAATGAAGTTGCACAATCTGTGTGTTATCAGTGTGATCCAGGACAAGTTCTGTGGCATCATCAACATCTGCGTCGAGGCGCTCCACGATATCATGACGGAGGATCCAGAAACGGGAACTTTCAAAGAGTGAGTGTTCACACTTTTTTTTTCGTCTCTTTCACTGAAGGACAGACAGGGAAAAAAAAGACAAACGCATGTAGTAACACTTGTATATCATGCAGTTAATACCTTCCAGTTTATTTTCACAAATTAATGAAGGTTGCAATTTGGACAAAGCTCATGCATTATGAATGAAGATGCTTGAAGGTACTTGAAGCAGCACAACTGCAGCTGTGCTCCTGAAGCTTGACTCGATCGAATACAAACCTCTGAAACCTTTTATAGATTGGCATTCAAAAAACTTTATTTTTGAATGGCTGCATTGTGCTGAGGGAAGCTGAGTGACTATGTTGAACGGGACTTTGTTTTGTATAAGGTGATTCCAAGTAAAAAGCAAAGAATGTATTCTACGTGTAATTACATCTGAGATTGTGTGAAATTGAAAATATCAGACCAACTTAACACAGTTTGAGAATGAACAGTAAAGTCATTGTCTCCCTCTCCATGTCGTAGCCTACCCTGAATGGTTCTTCTGTGTTGTGATTGAAATACATGAGAATTAATCACTATGTACTGAAGCGATAAAACTAAATTACAATTGGCAAATCACTTCAACATAGTAGTGTTACTGCATATATTCCATCAGATGTTACATGGCAGCTTTAGAATAAATTGCCTGAAGTAAAAATAAATAGGGTTTGTTCCTTCTGATAGTGCTAAATGCTGGTCACTCTGTATTTTCAGGAAAGCCATATTGACTTTTGGAAGTTAGAGAAAACAATGTGGGACCACTTTATATTCTCTCTCTCTCGCTCATTAGTTGCTAATCAGCCACTGTGTCCACTTGCTCTTCACCAATGGTGCACCTCAGCGGAGAGTGTACATATGCTTTTTAGGGGCTTTTGTTTCACTATCAAACTGTGTCTGCTGTGGCCAAAAACAACACTGTGAGAGCAATGAGACAGAACCAAAGCATTGAAGTTGCAAGCTTATGAACTAAGCCTTGAAACTATTATTTCCCTAAAAAGCTATGAAGTGGAATTGCAGATTTTAGTTCAAGAAAATCATTTGAATTAATAGTTTAATTAAGTCAAGTTATTTGATACATTGTTATACAAATATTGAGATAATGAAAATACCTTTAGATTGAATTCTGTCAGTTTCTACACATTTTTCTGTTTTCTTTGTAAAAATCCATGTTCCTCTTATAGGAGAGATTTAATCTTTTTGGATATCAATGCGTAGACTTTAAGTTGTAGTAAGTTTGATTTCTTGTCAGAAGTTTATTCCTCTTAAAGTCAGGATATGTGACTTCCAAGACAATCTCCCTTATTTCTCCTCATAATAAGGATTAAGTAACAAGGACAAAGAAAATAAAACACTGCACACTGACTTTAGACGAAGCACAAAGGTCTCGCTTGTAATCCTCTCTGCATGCATATGAACCAATATGAATGGCAGGCAGGAGAAAATATGAGTGCCTGAGGATTCAGCCCCTTTCTGTGCGCCCGTTCTGAAATTGTCTCCCACTGTGCAGGTTTATATGTGGTTATTAATATTGAGTTGAATATTATTGTGTTTGCAGCTGCATGCTGATGAGCCATTTTGAGGAGCCCAAGCTGAGTGATGATGAGGAGCCTCCAACTGAGCAGGACAAGAGGAAGAAACTGGTGAGTCAAACACAGATCTAATTTGGCAATCATTAAAGCCTTTTTCCCCCCCGCTTGTTCAATTCACGCTTTAGATTTTTATACAAATAGCCCAAATAAAACATGGCTTTCTGCTTATTTCTGCTTTACTCTGTGTTCATTCAAGTGGCTTTCACTCTGTCCTGTGATCACAGCACTAATCCCCTCTCCTTGTGGCAATCCTTTATGCCACTCTGGCTCTCATGCAATATTAAAACACTCACAATCACAAATGTGTTTCTTCAGTAAGCAAAGAAGTAGGTTGTCACATTATGTACAAGTTCGTCCCGGAACCAATTGAAAACCACCTCACAGCTCCTGCAGCTTTCCATGTAAAGAACCACATAATCACTTTTAAAGACAACATGAATGCATGTATCATATAAAGCTCCACTGAGTCTTAAAATCAGCGTGAATGTTGGCGAATATCCATACATGGCCCCAGGGGGGGAGATGTACACCAATTAAACTGTACAGTGAGGCATGTATGTGTATGCATGCATTTTGTATGAGGATGTGTTCATTCAGTTATCAGTCACGGTGAGGAGGCTCAGAAATTCGAACAATCCTTAACGTCGCAGAAATGCTGTTTAATTATAGTGTTGGTGTGTTTTTGCGTGTGTGTAGCCTTTTTCCAAACGAGTGCTTGAGCAAAATTAAATGTATATAGGAATTTGATTGCTCTGGTGTTTGAATGAAGAAATGCTACTCCCTTCATTTTTGACTGTGACTTTGTGTGACTTTCCTAAATGCGGGTGTGTGTCTGTGTGTGTTTGCTGGACGGTATCCCAGTGCACTTATCACCTCAGCCCAGACCCTGACTTTTTGCTCCAGGGAATAGAGAAGAGACTTAAAGTTGCACCTCTCTGTGCTTCTTAATGCTTACGGCCCCGTGTGCTTCCAGTTGGGCATGAATGCATGTGTGTAAGTGACGGTTGTGCGCGCATACGACACTTTCCAGTTTGAAGGGAGAGTTAATGAGAAAGGAAGACCTGTGACATTTTTGATTATTTATTGACTCCAAGTTGGCGTTCTTTCAGCTTATCTCCTCAGCAGGTGTGCATTAACATCTGCATTTTTGTTTATGTTTGTGCTGGTGTGAGAGAACCTGTGAAAGACACAGGGTGTGGTTTGTAGATCAAAATAACTGCAGACTGTCTTGTTTGTGCATCAGACTCTCTTTTGACGATGTGTCATTTGGGCTCCAATTTTGATCAATCAGATCCATATGGCCTACACATGTTTTCTGCACAGTGTGCCGCTTAATTGAAATCTATGTCCACCATCTAAAGCCAGGTTGAGTAACACTTGGACAGCGGGTAAAAACAGAAGCAACCCCTGGAAACTGGCACTTGGGGTGTGAAATGTCACCTCCCTGGGGATGAGCAGGCTGAAGGTGCTGAAGTAATACCAAACAGATTTGGGTGGCCTCGTCTCAATACACAGCAGCAGTCTTACAACTAAAGTTCTGGATGGAGCCAACACTTTGTCCTCCTTGGATTTGGTGAAGGTGTTTGAATAGTCACCTCTAAATGAGCACGCGTGTTTGATTGTTCTCTTCGATAAGCAACAAAGTGCTTTTTAGCTCAAATTCAAGAAATATTAGGAGCAACAGGGTGACAGAGCAAATATTTTATAAAGAGCTCCACTTAGGTTGTTCATAGCTAATGTGAGCTCGGTGCACATATATAAATGTGTATATTGGCTTCTAAAGTTAGAAGAAATGTGTGTATAAAACAGAAGTATGTTAGGTAACGTACGTCTGCAGAGCCTTGGTGACTTAAAAAAAAAAACCAAAAAACATGCAACTATTTTTGTGATCAAAACGGTCTAACCCCTTACCATCATCAAAAACGAATGGAAGTTTTCAAAATGGTCAGATTAATTGTACTATATATGGAAATCGTCTTTAACTTGCTTTTGAGATGATACACAAGGATGAAAAAACAAATTGCAAAGCATTTAAATGGGCAATGTTTTAAAATGTTAAAGGGCTTCTTTATTCATTCTTTTTTTTTTTTTTTTTTTTAATCTCTGCCTAGGCTTCAGTTGTTCAGCATTGTCAATCTTTAGTCGTATTTCTGCTTCTGTGGATGAAGAGCGAGTTTGTTTAGTGTTCTCGAAGTTGTTGACGGTTCCACTCTCATTTTTGGGGCGATTTCGAAGGGTCGCCTCACTTTGATCTTAGCGTTTCAGACAACAAGACGTGGCTAACCGATGCTGTGTTCAGGCCTCTGTACTTAAATGCATCATTTGATTCTTGTGCTTCATCTACAAGGCCAGTACCATCAAATAGGACAGGCGACATCAAAGACTCTCTTCACCGGGTACTAATGACATGGGCTCTGTCTGTTGTGCTCTGGTGGCACACACCCACTCAAACCTCTTCTTTTCTTTTTTTTTCTTTTTTTTTACTACTCAGTAATGTCCGCTACCACGCACATACAGGTTTTTGTGCTGCATTTCTGTGAGTCGTTGCCAATGACTGATTAGACACCGACATAATAATAGAGAATGAGGGTGCCCAATTAGACACAATTGTGCAGGGATGAACAAATACATATTGAGGGGGCCGGTCACTCAACCCGGTTGGTGAATAGTGATAGAAACCACACTGTACGGCATCATGTTTTTAAGTTGTTGCAAAACTAAGCTGGAGCTTTCTTGTAAGGGGATTGGGGAAATAAAACCAGCAATTAGAAACAGGACGACAACCTGTACCCAATATGTCAGCTTTGCAAATAGACTTTTTTTTCTTCTTCTTTTTGTCTAATGTATAATTTAAAAGAAAGATGAAAGCTAATGATAGCATGGCAAATGTTTTTTGTTTGATTTTTTTTTCTGAATAATGAGCATATTTTCACTTGAAAGACATTACTTTGTAAGTTTTCTCAGTTTATTTTTATCCTTGAAGGGTCACAAAAATTAACACATTTAAATTAATAACAAATGTTAAGACTACAAACATGCCATAATCATGTATGAAATCTTTACTTTGTACACACACACACATATATATATATATATATATATATATATATATCTCATCCCAATAATGGAGATGGCTGCCATGCAATGTGCTGGCACACCATTGGCAGGATCCTAACATGAATACATCAACACAACAAGAGGGACGATCAAACCAGGAAGACGACATATTGTACTTGCTGTTCCAAGCATAGGCACACTCCTGAGCATCGTCTGTCATGTTTTGTCATGACTCCTTGATTTGATCGAGTGGAATCTCATCTCATCTCATAATTTTTGTAAATGGCACATTGCTCCATCTCTCTCGTGGTTACAAGTTTAGGCCATTAGGGAGCAATTGCACAAGTGCTTAAATACACAGATGTAGAAAGCCTCCATTGTATTTTATATATTAACACAATATGTTGGTAAGATACACAATGGATGTGCATGTTTAATGTAAATGACAGTCTCCTGTTTTAATCATGAAGTTTGACCCTTTGCTGACCCTGTGGTGGAAGTCACAAACGATCTTTGCTTTGTACTTTTTCTGCATCTCTCCTTTATTTTATACATATCTATATTGAGCAACACTAAAGTAAAAGAATAGGTTGGCTTGTGAATAACACATTTGGTATTTGATGTCATAGAACTCTAATTAATTTGTTGAATTAGACTTGATGACGCCCTGCTTTTTTTCCTCTCTTGTGAATTTATAGTAGTATTCTAGGTCAATACAAAAGAAACCCTCCCATTTTTCAAAGTCTCATTTGATAAGTTTTGTTTAATTTGGTATCGATTTATTGGAACAGAATGCTTTGTCTTGTTATTAATGGCATTTGTTCAGGATGCGTTACTGATGAGATTTTTGTTCCAGGCTATTAGGCTAATGAGGGTGTTGTGCGTCACATGTCTTTCTGCAGTTGTTATTGTTAACATAATAAACATTATTCTCGCAGCTGGAACAATTATGTTCAGATTCAAAAGTGATTATGCTAGTTTTCGTATTAAAAAGCTCAGGGTGCTTTTCTCTCAGCATCACTGAGTTGCGTCTCAACCTAAAACCCGTGAAACGTTTACAGAATCGTCTCTCTGACGAGGAAATTGAGTCGAGTCGTTCCACCACGTTTTGTGGATTTGGTGTGCACTTGTCACACGGTGATTTGGTTTTCCTGCCCAGTTTAATAACTTTAACAATAATATATCAAGAATGAGCCATCCATACGTCTTTTATATCATTTATTCATATTAGGTTTTCAGCACAGACAATCTCACTGACAGTTTTTTTTGCCATAACATAGCACAGGCTGCAGTCTTATTTCACATTTTCATGTCAATAATAACCAAAGTAAAAATATGATAGTCAAAACCATTCTTCAAACTTGCTATAAAAAAAAAAAATCCATTCATTATATTAATTAGTCTTAAGTGTTCTGATCTGAAATTACGGATTTTGTTTTATCGTACGGCTGCTTCAATGGATCTGTGTGTTTTGATGTTCAATAATGGTAAATCTCTGAGAATAATGCTCCACAGTATTGTCTTATATTTCTCAGAGTGAACCAAAATATTTATGCCGAAGAACAATTTTTCATTATTTCATTGAAATGAACGTTCAAACCGCCGGCAAAGGTCTTCTGGAGGTGTGTATTTATAGGAAATGAGCTCCGCTGTGTTGTGATTTCAATCTGCGCCACACAAAGCGATGGCAACGAAGACTTGCTATTCTTGCTTCATTATTGCTCCCTCTTCTCAACCAGACATCAGTGTCAGCATAATTTGGTTTTGTTGAATAACGGACCCCTCTGACAATGTTATTTCGCAGTACGAGATATAAAGATTCTCCTTTGTGTTGCCTCAGGCACACACAGCCATCAAAATGAGTCTCCATCTCTGCTGCTTCTCAGCATTACAGCCATTTGTCCAGGAGAGTAGAGAGCAGGTTGTCAGGAACATTGCAATGCTGGAAAAATACACGGCGAAAAAACCTGAGTTTCCGGAAGAAAAAGTTTCTTCAATGGACTTTGAAGAGATTGTCAAGCTCGTATGTCGGCTGTAAACGCCTTGAATTGTTAGATTGTGTCCATTATGCATCCACTTAGTTTCTCCATTATCATTTAGACTCTAAGCAAATCTATGGATGGATTCAAAGTAAATTTATTTCGACCTAAATATTAAACTCAAACTTGGAATTATGTAATCGCTGATCACATAACTGTTCCCATTTCCACTCAGATTACTTTCATTCAGTGGATCATAACGGTGTAATGCAGGATGACAACTGTCTAGGTAAATGTGATTTTATAATGTAACGGTCATATCCACTTTTATAGGAATTCATTAAAAAACAATGCTTCCGCATTAGTGAACTCAAAGGTGAAATCCAAATGCATATTTGGCAGCTGTGCCACTAGAAATGCATTCAAAGTACCAATCAGAGGGTACAAGATACAGGAGCATTTCATAAATATGAATATTCTTTATCATGCAGCATTGTTTGTAATTGTAAAACAGACTAAATACAATATTCTAGCAGTAATTGAAGCTGTACTTGTATGTCTCTGTAGAAACCGGTACTCATCATGGAGATAAACAAGAGGTGATAGCCAGCCTTTTTGACAATTTCAGGACCTTTCACATTCGGCGCTGTCTCCGAAACAAACATTCAAAGAATTCTGGTCCAGATCAAACAGGGGAATGTGAACACGCCCTAAGCTGCAGTGTCAAGGCGAATGCCAAGTTTCCCTTCCCGATAAAAGAAAATCAGATCAGTGTGGAACCATCAAAAGACTGCCAAGCTCCTGAAGCTGATTCATGAGGCAGGCATAAATTCTATATCTATCATTTATAGTGGCCTTAAACATTTATCGTGGGTATCTACATAATGATAAAACTCCTCCTTGGCAACACCTTAACAACACTGTACCCTGCTGTCATCGAAATGGCAGTCCGGCATTAAAATGCAATGCATTCAACCATGAGGAAGGCTAAGATAATTTTACCCTCTTACGCTTGAGAGTCTTTCATTTTCCAGCTGTGCAGATCAGATGATTCAGTCAAAAGTATGTTGAGGATTTTCACCTGTCAGCTCTTTAGATTTATTGGAATTTAATTAGTCTGATTTAAGTAATGAGCGTAATTGATCTTTGCTCCAACAATTCACTGTTGTTAAATTGATCCTAATACATCTTAATTACCAGTGTGTAGTGCATTCAGTCTGTATGTGGCTCATTACAGTGGGAACCAATCTCTTTGATTTGATTTATTGCTGGAAGAGATTCACTCTGCTTTAAATTCCTCTCTCGTCTTGTGATCTCAGGTTTAGAATTTGTCATATTAATGGCTCATTGATCTCCGGAAAGGCATGTGAATTCTTTGATTACACAAAACTTTCACTTCAATTTACAAAGAACAAAAACCAGAAATCTTGCAATATTGATAGCACCAATTATGAATTCTGCTTCACAGGCGTTTGTGAAGTCGGTTGCATATCTTAACTATGATGAAATGAAAATGAGTGAAAACTACCATCATGATGGAATTCCTGTGCCCATGCGTTTCTCATTTGACACTTTTTGCTGCTGCAGCACTTGTGAATTCACACGTTCACTCTGTGCTATAGGCTTTAGTTAATAATCTTTTTCTTTTTAATTGTTCTAGAAATATACATGTTAGCTACTGTGAGACTCTTAATTACTGAACGTCTTATTTTAGTGTATAAAAGTGTATTTCTATTTCTTTAATGAATATATGCTGTATTTCTGATTCCGCCACCACAATGGTTCGTAGTGTGCAAAAGGTTGTGTGTGTGTATGTATGTATATATATATATATATATATATATATATATATATATATATATATATATATATATATATATATATATATATATATATATATACTACCATGTAATAATGGCCAATAACATAATATCTACCAATAATGCAAGGCGTTTGGCCTGTATAATGTAGTAGATGTAGTAGTGAGGACTGCAGATGTAAACTCACTACAGCTCAAATCTGCTACGAGGCATCTTTTCTTCAAAATTAATGTTTTTGTACATGGTCCCTGAAAAAATAAACAAAATAAAAAAACAAATGTCGTAAAAGTCAAAGCATAATAATATTTGATCCATTATCATGGTGACATTTTGCCTACAATTAGTGCTTATAAAAAAAAAACTAATTACTGACACTGTTTTCTGCAAATAATCAAATTTTTTCTAATTAAGACTGAATCTTGTAATGCTCTTTAATTATGGAAAATTGTGAAATTATATTCAAAGACAATTTGAAAGACTTTTTTCTTCATAATGTGTGTCTTTTAATAAATGTTATTGTCTTGGTTACAGTCTCACCATACAGTGAATCCTGACTCCTGCCGTTTGGTATGTACTGTAGCTCCACATCATTGCCAGTACACAGCCATAATGTCCGTTTCAAGATTTCTCAGCAGTGGAATGAAGACTGAAGACTTCAGTGTGCTAATATTGCCTGATGAGAAGGCAGGAGCTTCTGTTGATTTTCCTTGAGTAAAACCTTTATTGTGGGTAATGACTGGGCCACTTTTGTCATTCTGTTAGCATTGAGCTGCCACTTTGAGGGTTTGAGAGGCAAAAGAGCTCTAAGTTGTTGCTTTCAGCTTTCAGGCAGCCAAACTCTTCAGTGTGAAGATTTCTCTTCGTTGAACTGTATTGACTGATGTATCTATGCATCGAGATCGATTTGACAACTTTGAGTTTTGTGCCGATCTAAAACTGAACTAAGCTTCCAACGCATGGAAAATGTCTTCTCGAAGTAATGTTGTACATGCAGAGTATTGCAGAGTTCAAAGAGAAAACGTCCTCACACTTCTCTCATTTCAAGTGTTTTCAGATTCTCATGGAGTAGTCTGGTGAGGCAGAGGCCTTTGGATAATCTATTTTAATTGAATATATTTTTCTTTTGTATTTCTATAATTGACTTCTTTTTCTATTAAATTACACCATAATCTTCTGGCATTGTAAGCATGGAGGTATAAATTAAACATGGTTTACCCTTATGGCCCCTATAGCAAGAGGTACTGGTTCTCCCAACCTCTTGCTCCCTTTTTTCTTTGGCATTTAATGTCCATACCATCCATCCATCTTCAATACCACTTCATCTTGTTCAGGGTCACTGGGTGCTGGAGTCAGTTCCAGCTAACTGTCGGTGAAGGCAGTTAGCCTTGTCTTATTGAATACTTGAAATAAATGACCGATTCCTTTGAAGGACTTCATATAAAAGTGTCTAAAAATGTTGCATTGGTGTCAAAACGGCGGAAAGCCAAAGACAAGAGCTCAAATTCTTCCGACCCTGTTTGTGACAGATTATACAGAACGCGAAGAGGCTCAGATCTTCGGTGCCTCACCCTGTGAACTCATTTAAGTGGTTGAAATTAGACTGAAATAATTTTTGTAGCACATAGTTTCGAATATGTTTTTTTTTGTGTGTGTTTGTTTTACACTTGAGCCAGATCTGGTTCATTAATTTTTTTTCCTCTTTTTTTTTAACTTCTCATAAAAAAAGCTGCATCAAAACACACAGCCGTGGTAAGATTTTCTCAGTGTGCTATTGAGTAATGTTTATCAGAAGTATCTCCTTTAAATGTCACAGAAAAACGCAATGAGATTCTCTCAGGGAAATGAGCTGTCAGAGAAACCAAAGATAACGGTGGTATTGTCAAAGGAAGTGAATTGATCCGACAGCGTCTACGTCTGTGTTAGTGACCGTCATTTTCTCTGCCTGTTTACAACCTATCTAACCATCTTGCATTGATATAGATTTTCCCAACAGGCAAATATGTATTCCAGACATTACTAAAGCCTATTCTTTCTTCTGTGGAAAAGGAACCTGTTGTATTTCTTATAGCCAAGTTGAAATGAGTCGAGTCTTCTTGTTTTTTGGGGGTTTCTTTTGTCCATCTCAAGTAAATACTGACAATTTGTGAATAAAATCTTAAATTGTTTTCAATTATTAGAATAAAGCCTATATTTTATTTTGGCTCGGTTTAGTGGATCTTGAGTGGTTTTGAATCTATTTGAACTCTGGATGTTGGTAACCGTTTCTAATGTGAAATAAGTTATGTAAAAGTGTCTCATTCCCCATCCACAGCTGTTGCAGTGATTTTAAAAGGACCACTGATGGGTTTTTTTTAATTGCAAAGTAAATATCCCATTGAGATTCAAAATTAAAAAGTTCCTTTCTTTTGTGTGTTTTTCACTCTTCTGTGCATCCTAACGACATTTTACAAAGTTCCAAGCTGTAAAAGTTGCTGACTGAATCCTTCTCTTCCTGAATTGTGTCTCAAATGAACAGAAATTGGTCTTTTAGTGGCATCCAGATGGCACACCAGATTTCAGACGGGATGTCGCGTATCTGAGTTTGACCCAGCTTGTCGCTCAAAGCCCCAATTGCAAACCAATTCTTATTCACTTCCCATCACTTAGCCAAATCCGCTTAAGGGAAGGCATGCAGCAGCAAGTCAAAGAAAAGCAAGTTTTGATTTGTCAAAAGTATTTATCAACCTGTGTTTGTAGATGGCGATCAAGACCATTAGGTTTTTTATGTAGTTTGTGCCATTTCCTAAATTTTTCATGCCTTTTCAAAGATGTAAACATAGAAACAATCCCAGCCTACATGTTTCAAATTAAGATATTTGAGTACTCATTGCCCAACGTGGAAATCCATTCATTTCTGTTTGAAAACTCCATAAATCGCTACCTTGGACCCACAAATATTGTAGCAACTGAAAGCTTGTTTTAAAAGGCAGACAACAGACTGATCATACATTTTGTTTCTTCAGCATCACCATGTATCTTATTGTAGAGCTCAAACTCTCCACAGCTGCTGTCATGCCCCCCCGCTGATTTTCTTCTGAACACAATTAATTTGCGAGTTGCCTGCACCAAACAAACCTTCAACACCTCCATGTTTTTTTTTTCTCCAGTGCATGAACATATGTATCAATGTGTTCATACTTGTTCAAACTCCCACACTTAAAGGTAGGATTTTTTTTTTTTTTTTTCCCTTTCTCCCTAATGTGCCCTTGTGACACTCTGCTCGCTCTCACATTTACGCCCTCTAGTACAATACTGATTAGGGTATTACAATTTGTGCTGCCTCATTTGGTGAGGAAATTACTGCAATCAAGCTCCAATCCTCCCTCTCAGTCAGGAGACCATGAACTAATGAAACCTGAGAAAATAAGAGGTAGAGGTATGTGTGTCGCTGTCCGTTTTTGTGGGGTCTCTTTGTGGTTTTGTCCTTGATTCACAGTGACTCACAGTGACTGTTGCTCCGACCTCTCCTGTCTCTTCCTCTTGAATGTAGTAACGCTGACTTATCTGCATGGTCTTATCTGCCAGCTCACTGCTTGGCTTCTTTTGTGTCCTGTCTGTGTCTATAGTTTATTTTCTACTTTGTTTGTGCAGAATACAATGAATCAATGTAAAGATTTGGCTTATATATACAAACGTCCACACAAGCATTTTCAACAAATGCAATTTTTATTTATTTTTTGTTAGTTGTTTTTGTCTGTTATTTCAATTAGGAATTTGATCACTCCAAGTCACAATTAAAATACGACTGACTATTTATTCTGATGTAGATGGGGTTCCCTGAAGGGCAGTTTCTGTCATCTGACTCACTTATTTGACTTGAGACTGAAGTTCTTTGAGAAATGTACAATTTCCGAGCTGTGATACTAAAACATGTGTGACGCAGACTAACTTGTAAGATGCGAAGAATTTTTAAATATCAGCTGAAGTATTCATACTCGGACCAACAACAGAGTTGCTGTACAGAAAAGCCTTCAGGCAACAGCAGATGCTTCTGTTTCTCCATCGGTGCTGTACTCGTAGCGACTCACTGAGCTTCTCCAAAGAGAAATGTGGGAATCTGCAGCTGCAATCCAAGCTTCTGAAAATGAGTCATGGACGAGTGTGGACATGCTGTACAGAAGAAATGTTCTTGACTGACTGTTGAGATGGTAAAGTGGTCATTTTCACCTTTTGTTTGACTGCTATTTGGTCCTGATTCTGTAAGATACCATGTAACTACAACTAAATTGCATGATTGATTGCCTACGCACCTCACAACACATATTTTTTCTTTATCAAATATGCGTTCATCTGTTCAGCAATGCTCAGTTATATCTGTAATTGGCCACCATTCAGCTGATAAGTATACTGATGGAATGTGGTATACAGTACAAACAAATGGAAAGCTGAGATATAACAACCCATGTACATATGAATGCATACAAAAATATACCCATTAGAATCTAGACCATTTGTCTATACAATCATCATAAAAACATAGATAAATATACATATGATGATTATGAACCATTCATATTCTATTTGACTATTTAAAAAAAATGCTTAATATACATTTTAGATACCGTGTGATTAAAACACACATTAAAAAACAAACATTTTGTAAAGTCCTACCTAAAAAAAGGGAAAATCAATAAGAAGAAATTAAGAAAAGATGTCAAGACCTAAGAAGAAAGAGAAAATATCGTGTGACCTCTGTAAATAAAACTTGAAGGCCAGCACAGGAAATACATCACAGGAATGTAACCCCAGTTTGTGCTAAAATGTGAGCTGATCCACACCTTCTTTTCAAGCATGTCAAGTACATATGCAATCACAAACACAATTGCTTTTAGCTATTCTGAGTCACATTCCATCTGGCAAATCATTTTATTTGCATAAACGCTGCCCAGTATTTTTGTGTTCTGGTAGATATGTCCAATGTTGCACATTTAAATGAAACGGAATGAAAAGTGCTTGTCATTTGTGCATCTGTTGTGTATAAGCCTCAGTGAGATGCTTAATAGATCAGCTTCCATACAATATTTGTGCGTAATATCAGTCCAATATAGTTCACCTATGTTGTAGTGATATCACAACCAAGCTGAAATTTGTTACTGCATTGCTCCTTCTCATGTGATATTACTTAAAAATAAATAGTTTTCGTAGTAAAGCTGCTCCATGAGTAAATAGTTTTGATGTATAATCAGACTTTTACAGAGAAAGGTACTTGCTGCTGAGTATTCTTCCTGTGGCCAGTTACTGTTTCTGTGGAGAGTAGGTGTATTTGTGTGTGTAACACAACATACTTGCAAACAGGACATACATTTGATCAGAGGGAGGGAAAAGTTTGTTCAGCAGAAACAAAGAGTGGCTGGTCCCAGGACAAGAGGCTTCTCATCCAGGCTGTGTGTCTGTTTTAAGAGCATGTAGAGCCTTTGGTAAGCGCACAGTTTTGGAACTGAATTGCTCTTCAGCTGCCAGTGAGTAACAAACCATCTGAGAGTTTGGGTTAGTCACTGCAAAGATGCATTTTAGCTTCAAGATAAACATCAGGTTAAATATCTGCTGCCAGATTTCAAATGTTGAAACTTCCCTTGAAAATAGACGGAGGACGTATTTATGTTTTTCGATTTGAAACTAGTTTGCTAGATGAGTAAATCAATAATAGTTTTGCATATATTTACACAAATTCATGGTGTGTTTTTTTTCATACACAGTGCCGTGTTGACAACTATCTCTTGTAATGTTGGCATTGGTATCTGTGCTTGCAGCTGCATGTTTGGCATTACTGGAGTAACAGATACTTTTTTCCATTTCAATTTTTGGACACCCCTGTGCTCTTATCCACATTTGTATTCCACCATTTTTTTTTTAATTGAAACTTTGAATTTATCTGGAAAAGCAACATGCTCTCATCTGTTTCGCACATCACAAATGATTTTGTTGGGTTTGCATCAAGTGTATCAAGATCTGTAGGGCGGGAGCTTAAAGGAACTGTAGCAGGTTCAAGTATAGCAGAATCATATGAGTAGTTTTGTCACACTTTATTTTTCTTCTAATTATAAAATAAAAATACATTAAAGCTCCTGCCCTACTTAGAAGTGAACTTTCCTAACTATGTAATTCATATGAATTAGAAAATAAATTATAGTTACAAATGTAAGTGTAAAACCAGAAGTGTGACAGGTTCACCCGTTGCAGTGATTTATATAAAGACTTTTAATGGTTAAAGTGTCGAGCATGCTTCAAACTGTCATTTTTAATTCTGTAGCGATCCCAACAAGTTATAATGTATTAAGAGTTAACTGCCCTGCTTAACTTGGACTTTAATAGACATATATTTGGTGGTATTTTGTCTAAAGACGCCTCAGTTTCACATTTCCATTTCACAAGATCTTGAAGAATCGGTGATCATTTTAGTGGCCTATCAAGCATTGAGGCATGTAGACATATTTCCGTTTCCTTTGCAAGTAATTGTATGCACATGTACACTTGTATATATCCTTCAATGAGACGGTGTCTATGGGGGCACCAGTAGATAGCTGATGGTTGCAGGAGTTTGGGGGGGCTGGGGTAATAGGATTAGTCTCAGGAGGCCCATTCCCGCCACGCCAGCACAGCTCTGCCAACCAAACACATGCATACACAGAGAGACTTTCGCTGTCTTGAATAATACACATTAGCCACACTCTCACTATGCTTCCATAAATACTGGCATACGAACACATAAACAATCCTCTGCCATCTTATTCTTTGATGTTCATAATCACAGTCTATTAAATTCAATCTGATGTGTTCCCCCGAATGCTTGAATTCCAATGACTTGAGAATATTTAGAACATATTGGCAATTTTGTTTGACATTATTAGTCAACTCAAAATAAATCCCACAAAACAAGCCAAAGATATCATTTCATGTCTCTGTGTTTCCCATTATGTTTTTCCAAGCCACGTTCAAAGTTAACATTAAAACATATATTCTTCTCAAACTTAAATAATCTAATGATTGCTGAAAATTATTTTCAGCTGCAGGTTAGTATCTCTACAGAACTCTACATGGGAGTGCAGGTTGAACAACGATGTGTACGTTCAATGTTGTTGCTCATAAGAGTGTTCAGTTGCCCCCGGAGGTCGACCCAGTTCAGAACTGGTTTGACCTATGAGACAAGTGTCAAATATGAGCCTTAATATCCTCCTTTAGTCCAATGAGCTATGCTACAGCAAGCCATAACCGACCTGATAGCTTGTCTGTATCTCCATCTGATGGAAGCTCCAGAAATGTGTTGATATCAGCCGAGCATCATTGAGCAAACCACACAAACAATTCAGACCTGCTTTTTTGTTGTTACTGCCATTGGAATATGAGGCATGTTCAATCACCATGGAAACATGACCCTCCTCCAGTTGGCGCAAACTGTACCAACACCCGTGTCTGGAATTTTACCATTTATTGCACACCCTGGTGCCTTCATAAAAGGCCCCTGAGTTGTTGGGCTTTCTGTTTTTCGAACCATTTTACTGGGTTTGGATGTTCCTGGTGAGAGACATACATTTTGATCATTTCATGGGTCACTGATTGTTAAATCTATTTTTTAGACATGATTTAACACGGTACTTTAAAATCAGTAGTGAAGAGCTTTTGATCATGCTTTTTAGTATTTTATCTTTTAAATCTGTTCTGAGCCCTCTTCTCAGCGAGAAAAGCACTTGGTTTCGACTGAAGTACATTTGCACCTAGTGATATTAATCAAGTCTTTATTAGTAGTGAAGCTTGTGAGTCAATGTGCAATTTATCAGGACTCTTTATTTGGAGCTCCATGGCCACAATCAAAGTGATCATTTTATTACTCACTATCTTGTTAGAAAACTATTCAGCGGTGTGTCTAGGCATCATTACTTTCCAGCTGGTTGGCACAAATAGGCCTATTTCACAAAGGGACACATGCAATGAAGCACAGAAATTTTAAGTAGAGGGTGATTTGCAAATCGCTGGCGTGAGTAGAAGTCACATCAAAATGTAATATCAGAGCAGATATATATATCCTAGCATATTTATTTATTTATCTTTTCAAGTGTAGGATTTCCATGAGGTAAATGTGGACAGAGTTTTACTGCCATGGGCACTCGGCATCATTCTTATCATCATTATTGTCGTAATTACTTTTTTTTTTTCCCTTCCATGCATATCTCTCATATTTTTGTGTCCAGTTTTCCTTTTTTTGGTGGGGTTGTCCTTATCTGCTCACTAGGCAACTACCAAACCCTCTCCACTTTCTTCACATCTCATTTGTGTCTCTTTCTTTTCATCCTGCCTCTCATTTATCTTCCACCCTCTCAGTGGCGTGAAGACCATTGCAGCTTTATCAGTGAGCCGCAGCAGGGAGCTCGTCACTCTCCTTCTATCCTTCACTCTCACCGCTACTCCTTTCCCCTCATCAGCGCTCCATTCCTTTTTTTTCTCACTTTCCTCATCTTTTGTTGCATTTTGCCATGGCGTGGAATATTTAGATGGTCTGCCATCAGGCTGGCTTACGTATTCTACAGCAGGTAAGATAAGTATTGAACTAAAAAAATCTGAAAAAGCCAAGACACCAGATGAAATCAACCAGTAATTTGAAAGCAAAGCAAAGAGCTCTCTCCAGACATTGGCAAAGTTATTTTGCAAAACATACCGATGTTTTTGCAGAAGTATTTCTAAACTTCTGAATGCTTCAGTGAGCACAGTAGGGGCCATGATCAAGCAGTGGAAAGAACATAAATTCACCATGTCCCATACTGGCAAACTTCATACAATCGAAGGAAGGATGAATGAAAAAAATGTACCGAGGCATTCCTGTTGAAAATCTGCTGCCAGCTACACAGGTGAAGATGAAACCAGCGTGGGCATTTCAGCACGACAATGAGCCCGAACACACAGCCAAGAACACCCTCAGTTGGTTTCAGACAAAGTAAATAAAGCTGCTAGAACGGCCTAGCCAATCACCTGACTTGAATCCAATTGGAAATCTATGAAAAGAACTCAAGATTGTGAACTCTGAAGAGGCCTATTGAACCTTCAAGATTTGAAGACCGTGTGTAAGAATGATGTAGTATCACCTTGACACACCTGATTATAACAATTATTAGAGTCAACCTTGTTACCTGGCCAAAATCATTTCGCAAAAAAAGATCAAATCAACATATTTAACATTGGACCTAAGCAAAACCCATGCTGAACATCAGCTTTGACTTGTGTTCTGCGACATAACGTCCACAGCATTTCTATGCGCAGAGCCGAATTCAACACAAGCCACTTTAGATTGTTGTGGTGGGTTTTTTTTATCAACTCACTGAATTCACCGGCAGCCTGTAAAAAAGTATCAAGAAGTCTGCAAAGATGAGGTCTTTCTAAAGTCTGACATGGTCTACGTTTGAACCACTTCTAGCTCTTTCGCCTGTGTCCCCTTCACATTTCATTCAGACTTTGATGTAACTACACCAAAGTACCTGGAAGTGGACCAAGATGCACTTTTGTTGTCAAGATGTCTTTTTTGTTTCGTGTGCACCAGTGTGCAGACGGAGCTGTTACCAGGTCATTTACAACGGTGAACAACACACCTAAAACATGCAGGACAGAGAAGCTTCAAGACCAAGATTTGAGATCACTGTTTATAGTTCTCCCCTGGTCACCCCATTTTTCTCTAAATGTGTTGCTATTGCAGCACCTTTCAAGGGAACTCAGCCACGGCAGCAGCCCTCTGTACACAAACCACTCACTGATCGGCCTCAAATGTACATCATTTGTTGTTTGAATGCTTCTGTGTTCTGTGCCTCTTTTCAATTGAAGACCCTCATTTTTATTTTAAAGCCCTCGTGCATTTCATAATCCTCCCACTCTCTCCATTCTTTTTCTGTTTTTTTTGTTATTCATATTGCCATACCTCAAACACTGTCCATTTTTTTTCTTCCTAAAAGGCACGTCTCTCCTCAGATGACCTGAACCGACTGCTTTTCACAAAATTAACTTACATCAAGCAAACAAGCAAATGATATAAGATATATTTTTAGTTCATATTGTCCCCTTCATTGTGTTTCATTTGCATCCTAAATGGATTTTAGGTTGGGTTTTTTTAACACCCTGTCAATCAAAATCACTGCAGATGAATATTGTTTTTCCTAAAAGCTCCATGCAGCTGTTATTGGTATGTTACATTCATGCGTCTGACTTCCATTTTTCACTTTTTGCTCATCCATGACACACGCACACATGAAAGAAGTGATTTTTGTTTATTTCGTAAGGAGAGTGTGGAAGATGGCACATCCTGTTTGATTGACATCGTCCTGTGCCCACCTTCAGCTGTATGGTATCTGCTTGGATGGAACAAATAGAACCTTTATCACGATTATTGGAGTATGGACAGAAAGGGATCCTACTTATTTCTCAGCATAGCTTTTCTAGCTTTCAACTTGGAACCTGGTCTCATCAGCATAGATATGTGAAAGACCTGTGCAATGGTGCACAGCCAGTGAGGGCGGCTTCAGTGTATGTGAATGTGTGCTGAGGAATGCAGATAGTAGGGTCACAATTTACCATCTTTAGCTGTATGAATCCACAAACCCAACCTGCCTTGGGTTGAGCACTCTGCCGGTGGTGGAGAAATTATGTGGCAAGTGTTTCTTGGCACTTTTTATTCCTTCTGATCCCCTCTTAATCAAGCATTGTTTGAAGGCCACAGCATCAATACTGTTGCATTCCCAATGGGCGCAATGTGCTACTTCCTGAGGGATCCTTCCCTGATCCTGATAATGATGCAGTACATCCCTGAAAAACAAATGTCTTACGGTAGGTAAGTAGAGCAGGACGGGTGTTATACTCCCCTTCTTTTTCTGAACATCATCTTCTATATTTTATTTTTGACAACCTTAATATCACTTCAGTTCCTGTTACTGCTATTACTCAAGCTATGGTCACAGATGATCCCTGCCAATAATGTGAGAAAGGTAGTGCTGCATTTACAAGTTGCCGGTCATTGATATGGATAACGCTGACAGACAATAACTCACACAATGTATTCAAATACAAAAAAATAACCCCAGTATGTCCTCGGATCAGGTGAAGTGGCTAAATAGCCCATGCAGGCACAAGCAGAACATGTAAACTACTTATACACATTTTACATTAAAATCATAAAGCTTTTTTTTTGTTTGTTTGTTTTTGTCTTGGTCTGTGATGCACCAGATTTTGACATATTCATTAGACACCAACTCGTATTACTGCACCCCTTCCCTTCCACCCCCTTGTGAAATCATTGCATCGTGACATCAGCAGAGAGGCAACAGAGCAGCCTCATACTATTGCTGAACAGTATACTGTCTCTCACATTCCCCATCAGTTGGAGATACAGTCCCTCCCCTTGGACAAGTACAATCTATGCTCACCACTATTTCTGCTAAATTTTCAACACAATCGGCTCGCCCCTTGTTAATGGACAACTTTCTTGTGACAACTGTTGCGGACACATCATAATGTTTTGAGGATTGAGTCGGGTCGACATTGACAGCTTCTAATGTCCAAATAGCTGCTCATCGGGGCCAGACCTGACAAAAAAAGGTAGACTGGTCTTCTGATAATGCTCTTCGTGCCAATTAAACACTAATCCTGGACTAAATAGGATGGGGGCTTGAGATTACTGGGTTTCCAGCTCATTGTCCACCTCAAAAGGATGCGCAGTCATATACAGCATAACGTGCCCATCCATCTTCTTTTTCCTGTTTATTCAGCTCAGGGTCACAGTTGGCTGGAGTCAATTCCAGCTGACATTAAGTGTCATATAAGGTATTTCATGTAAATAAATTGCTACAAGACCAACACATAAAATGTGCAGAAAATCTATTATGTGGGATAGTTTATGGGGTACGTGGGTTCTCAATACATATATGTGGAGTCTCGTATTGACTCACTATAATTCCAGCTTCTTACAGTGGGGCAAAAAAGTATTTAGTCAGCCACCAATTGTGCAAGTTCTCCCACTTAAAAAGATGAGGGAGGCCTGTAAGTTTCATCATAGGTATACCTCAGCTATGAGAGACAGAATGAGAAAAAAAAATCCAGAAAATCACATTGTCTGATTTTTAAAGAATTTATTTGCAAATTATGGTGGGAAATAAGTATTTGGTCAATAACAAAAGTTCATCTCAATACTTTGTTATATAGCCTTTGTTGGCAATGACAGAGCTCAAACGTTTTCTGTAAGTCTTCACAAGGTTTTCACACACTGTTGCTAGTATTTTGGCCCTTTCCTCCATGCAGATCTCCTCTAGAGCAGTGATGTTTTGGGGCTGTCGCTGGGCAACACGGACTTTCAACTCCCTCCAAAGATTTTCTATGGGGTTGAGATCTGGAGGCCACAACTAGGCCACTCCAGGACCTTGAAATGCTTCTTACGAAGCCACTCCTTCGTTGTGTTTGGGATCATTGTCATGCTGAAAGACCCAGCCACGTTTCATCTTCAATGCCCTTGCTGATGGAAGGAGGTTTTCATTCAAAATCTCACCATACATGGCCCCATTCATTCTTTCCTTTACACGGATCAGTCGTCCTGGTCCCTTTGCAGAAAAACAGCCCCAAAGCATGATGTTTCCACCCCCATGCTTCACAGTAGGTATGGTGTTCTTTGGATGCAACTCAGCATTCTTTCTCCTCCAAACACCACGACTTGAGTTTTTATCAAAAAGTTCTATTTTGGTTTCATCTGACCATATGACATTCTCCCAATCCTCTTCTGGATCATCCAAATGCTCTCTAGCAAACTTTAGACAGGTCTGGACATGTCCTGGCTGAAGCAGGGGGACACGTCTGGCACTGCAGGATTGGAGTCCCTGGCAGCGTAGTGTGTTACTGATGGTACCTTTGTTACTTTGGTCCAGGCTCTCTGCAGGTCCTTCACTAGGTCCCCGTGTGCTTCTGGGAGTTTTGCTCACCGTTCTTGTGATCATTTTGACCCCACGGGGTGAGATCTTGCGTGGAGCCCCAGATCGAGGGAGATTATCAGTGGTCTTTTATGTCTTCCATTTTCTAATAATTGCTCCTACAGTTGATTTCTTCACACCAAGCTGCTTACCTATTGCACATTCAGTCTTCCCAGCCTGGTGCAGGTCTACAATTGTGTTTCTGGTGTCCTTTGACAGCTCTTTGGTCTTAGCCATAGTGGAGTTTGGAGTGTGACTGTTTGAGGTTGTGGACAGGTGTCTTTCATACTGAGAACCAGTTCAAACAGGTGCCATTAATACAGGTAACGAGTGGAGGACAGAGGAGCCTCTTAAAGAAGGAGTTCCAGGTCTGTGAGAGCCAGAAATCTTGCTTGTTTGTAGGTGACCAAATACTTATTTTCCACCGTAATTTGCAAATAAATTCTTTAAAAATCAGACCATGTGATTTTCTGGATTTTTTTTTCTTATTCTGTCTCTCATAGTTGAGGTATACCTATGATGAAACTTACAGGCCTCCCTCATCTTTTTAAGTGGGAGAACTTGCACAATTGGTGGCTGACTAAATACTTTTTTGCCCCACTGTATATCTGCAGTTTAATTCCAATTGTCCTGGTTTGAATTGGGATGTCTTTAAATCTGCCCCTCTCTGGTGTACATTTCTCAATTCACATCGTAATTCCTATACATTATGTTTGTGATGTTGCAAGTTAAAAATTCCACCTCATAATTGTGTTAAGTTTTACATGCATTGCATTCCAACTTGCAGTATTTGTAACCATTTGAATTCAATATCTTTGATTAAACATAATGTGGTTGTAGTTAGTTTGGCTTTTGTTATTCAGTCTGAGCTGGACTGGCTTGAACCCAAGAGATATAAATACCTGTTTTCATCAAAAGTCATATGATTTTGTGGCCATCAAAATAAAAGAAAAAACCACAAGAAAATATAACTGAGCCTTAATTTTGTCTGTGCCGCTCACACTGCTCATGATAAGATTACTCATGTAAAATTAAAAATAAAAAAATAAATAAAAAGGGTTTGGACGTTTTCAGCTGCTATATGAACAAATCTCTATAATATCAAAGAGGGCTGAAAATGCGGAGTTGTCTTGAACCAAAGCTGACCACTCGAATTCTGCTTATGAATACAGAGACCAAGTTGGTGACCGTGTGGTGAGGCTGTGGACGATGCACCATAAATTAGCTGATGAAATAAGCGTCTGCCCAAAGTGTAATCCCGCTGAACCTCAGCATCGCCTTGCACAGGACCGTTTTTAGTTTACACTTCAGTACATCATGCAGTCCCTCAGCTCATTACATCACACTGTAGTGAGTGTGTGAGCTCACATGCACTGTATTTATGTGTTTGCAGTAGGACATCAGGTACCACGGGATATGAGATAAAGGCTGGAAAAGTACAAGTTGTTGCATCATTAACTCCAGTAAGCGATTGCCTGCCCGGCTTGCTTTCCTTCCATATCCCCTGCTTGAGTACGAATGTGCTTTTCCACTGAATAGAGTAACCTACAATAGTAAAATAATGACTGTGAAATGAAAGAGATTAGGTCTTAAAGGTCAGTAGGTTAAAGAAATTAATTCTAGTGTCACGCTGCTGTATTTCTGTAAGGTGATAACCTGTGAAATTGTCGATGCTGGTTAGGACCATATTTACAAAGGCAACAATGGGGTTTTAATGGCACAGCGCTAGGCTTTGTGTGGGCTTGTCAAACACGTCTTTGTTGCTGGGGAGTGTTTGCACTAAATGTGTTTGATGTTGTGGAAAATGCTCAAAATTCCCAGCACAAGCTGCTTTTAAATTGACATTGATGTTTTTACAATAATAACACGAGGCTCTTTACTTTGTTTGCTTTGGTAAAAGGGCAACAGTAGTCTGGGGATTGCTCCAGAGATGAGGGCTTTCACAGGCCCTGTCACTTCATCCCTCTCTCTTCGTCTCACTCCGTCTCCTCTCATGTCACCCACTCAGCTCTTCCCCTTCTTTCGGTCTTGAATGAGGTAGAGCTGTTGTCCACTCGCTGTGTGTCCCACATAATCCCGCTTTCGTCACTGCGACCTCGTCACTGCATCTATTGCTCCTGAACATCTCATGACAGTGTTCTCCATTTGTGTTTCAATTATTTCAAAGCGCCCCTTCTCACGTGTCTGCTCCACATAGCAATCACGTCTTAACGTCTTCTTGCTTCTTTTATTTTATTTTTATTTTTATTGCTCCTCTCTCTTGCCTTCCCAAGGCTGTCTCTGTTTTTCCCCGTGGGATGACTATGGATCGCGCTTACAGTTGGTACTGATAACAGCTGCACTCGTAACACTGTTTCGTATCACTGCTGTTTTGTGCAGCGTCTTAACACAGCATGTGCCAAGAGCGCATTGCTCCTCATCTCAGCGCCCTGTTGTTGGTGTTGTAAAAACGATTCAGTTCCAAGCTCACGCCGTCTACATTCTGCTGTTTCCGAATTTTGCCAAGTTTCCCTTTATTGCTGTTTTCTCCAATTTCTCTAAAGTGACACTGTTAAGGCAAACTCTAAAACATACATATGACTTTGTGCTTTCATTTAACGCTGTTATTGTTCAAGTTTTAGGTTTCATTTCGGTATTTACATAAAGTTTTTGTCGTGTGCATGCATTCACACTTTACATGTTTTATTGTAGCAATACACTTTTAATTGCCTGTATGCCAATAAACCAAAACTAATCTTATGTTTATTAGTCTTCCGGCACACGCGTCTCAATATTTTGGAGGATCAAAGCGATTAGAAATGCTGCCATTCGTATAATTTGAAGGTTTGATTGCACCTACATCCCAAGCAACATTCTCCCTCTCTCTGGCTCTGTCCTAGCCTTGATGCTAACGGTAATTATGCAGGTTAGATGACACTTTTTTTTCCATTAAGCTTCTTTCCGGCAGCACCTCTTCAGTGGCTTGATTGCACTGTAATGACAGAGAACTAATTAGCATGACAAGTATTGTTTCCAGTGATTGGCTAGAGACTTAAGAGTTGTCATTACAATATTCTGCAACTCAAAGATTGATGTTTTTCTTTTTTGTTTTGTTTTGTTTTGTGTTTTGTGCATCAGTCAGGTTTAATATGACATTTGTGTTTAGGAATAAGGTTAATCCGCTGAGGGGAGTTTTTGTTTGTGAAATTCGGCCTGTGAAACCGCTTCTGGAATCAAGAAAGCAACATCACCTCACAATAATTAATCTGTGGGGAAATCAAAGAAGCAAAAGAGCAGATTAATATACTTGTCAGACTGGAATCTGTGGCGTAACAGAGTGAAAATCACCCCAAAACATTTTGACTTGAAATTCCTATCAAGTCCAAATATCTTAAATGATAGAGAAATAAAAAGTTGGAGCAGGAAGTGAAACACTTGTATGTCCCTCTAATTTATTTGCAGACAAGAGTTTTTGGTTTTAGCTCTGTCCTTGCTTCACTTCACAGAATATAAATGACATCCTACAGCCATCCAACATTTCTGGATTTCTTTACTCTATTGCCAGGATCATTCCTCCAGCGCTTTGTTTAGTATAAGATGAATGGCAGCAGCTTTAAATAATAAATCTTTGTTTTATTATTCTGGTGGAGGTTTTGTGTCTGATGCATACATCAAAATTAGAAGTATGTCTAAGAAACTTATTTTTTCTGTTTTCATGAACCAAAGAAAGTATAAAGGCAGGTTTGTTTGCAGATATACTGCAATGCAAATAACTACTGAGTAAAGATTGTTTACTTTAGCAGTACTACTATGTAGTAGTAATCCATGTGGATTATATTAGAGGATTTACTATGAATATGGTTTGACGTCATATTCTCAATACATTTTGTTCAAGTAAATAAATGAAGTAGATTTTTCAAATATCTGTACATTATTATTTCTTTTTATAAGAGGTAGTTCAGTTTTATTCCCTACATTTCAATATAAATTTGTACATACTATAAACATCAACGATGATGAGTAAATGGACACTTATATTGACAACAACGTTTGATTGCCATTGTATTAGTTTGTAATGTGTGTTGAATTACTTCAGGTGGTCAGGATTACTATACAGTTGTAGAAACATGTCTACATTAATTATAATTTCTAGATTTTGATATTTTGATTGTATTTGTCGTATTTATGAAAATGTCAGGTTTCTCTATGATGTGTGGTATATTGTTCTGTGATACACATAAGAGACATTTGTACTAAAACACAAAATCGTAAAACTATAAATCAAATGCTATATCCTAGCAGAGATGCTCACATAAAACAACATCCTTTCAGTAACAGCAGTCCATGAATCCAGCAGCACATCCAGCCAACATCCTACAGCCCACACATCCGCGGTGTGAACGTCATCAGCAAAACAATCACATTAGAGTTTGTGATTGAATTGACGGACTTGGCATCACTGAAGTGTGAGGTCTAATCTTTGAGACGGCATGTGTAGGTGCTGGAAAGAAAGTTTAAATGGTTCATGTGGCATTGCAGCTCAGCATTAACCCACTGTCTGAACCCAGACCGTTCACATATGAACACTAGTAGGAGGGAAGAACAAACAACCCTGGAGAAAACCCAAAATCATCTGTAGCAGAGCACATAGCAATGGAATAATATCTAGGTTTAAAAATTCACTATAATATTTTTTTCTATTACAAATATGCAAACAAACTGAGGAACAGCCAGATTTGTTTCTATTACAGTGCAGACTAATTAAATGCAGCCTTTATTTGCTGTTGTTGCTGTCAACCTCCCTGTATTTGTTTAGGAGTGTAGTGTGAAATGGAGACATTCATTTCATGTAAATAGGAGCTGTTTTGCCCCAAAACAGAAGAGAAATGAAAAACCGTTGACAGAATGTCTTTTCATTTTGCTCCTTTGAAAAAAATTCCACTTTACCCAATGGTTCCTTCTGTTGGTGCCTGACGCGTTTGTGATCTGTTCTTTCTCCCGCAGCGCTCACTTGGATACACATCCTCGACTCAATCTAATTCTTTGCACTCTGTTATTTCCTCGATTGTGCTGCAGTTGGCCCTGGAGGACCCGGTGCACAGCGTTTCTCTCCAGCAGTACGTCTACGAGAAGCTGAAGTTGCAGCAGGCCCTGATGGGCGACCAGGGCTTCGGGGTCCTGATGGAGACTGTGGACACGGAGCTCGTCAGGCAGCTCCAGGAGTTCCTGCAAGGCCTCTGAATCTGCCGCAGTCCTTCACTACCTTACACACACATCTTTGCCTAATGCTCCCCTCTAACCCTGTTTTTGAAATTGTACTGGAAAGGTGAACCATCCGCCGACCTGTGAACTCCTGATTCATACCTTCCCAACCTCTGCCCATGCTATGCCTTATCTATAATCAAATCTAGCCTTGTTGACCATCCTCAGCTAAACACCCCGTGTCCCCCCCCCCCCCCCCCCTCTTATCTCGTCATATTTTTTTGGGTCTAAAGATTCATGTGGGTGCTTGAAAATGTCAAAGTTTTGCAACACTTTGAACCCACCCATATGAAAATAACCCCACACTGTAGAGCTTCCACTCAATTCTCCTCGTCTCTTCACTTTTTGTCGTTTCAATGTAAATTAGGTATAAGATTTATAAAAATATAAAACAAAAAGGGTATGATTGTTGGGTAGGGTTTGGGAGTATGAAGCAAAAATCCTCTGCAGGTGCCAGAGCAGGAACCTCGGACTATTTTCTATGGAGAAGCGCGCAGACGTAGCAGAAACACGGATAAACCAAACCCGAAGGACCTAAAGCAGTGTTTACAGAATCTATTCTTAAAACAGAAAAAAAGAAATGTAATTTTGTATGTATGTAAAGTATGAATGATATTCTGCATGACAATGTTTTGATTTGTTTGTTTTTACTTCATTTAGATTTTTTTTTTCCTAAAATATATAATTTTGTCATAAATAGAGGTCAAGTTGAAGTAACTACTGAGAGAACAAGAGCGCTTTCTTTTCTCTTTTTCTTCTGCGCTCAGTGAGAGGGAGTTTTCTTTCTTTTTTTAATGTACTGTAAATGAGGGATTTTTACATGGCTGATTTTGAACGAGTGCTGAACCACATTTATATGTATATACATGCTGCTGCTAATTGATGCTGTGTCGGAGCACTTTAATAACCAAAAACCGTTTCACGTGTATTTTTTCATGTCCTCACATCAGTATGCTTACACACGGCGACGGAAGGCCCGGGAGCTGTGCAGCAGGATTGTGCAAATGAGGCTGCATGAAGACCCACCTTTCAATTGTTGCGACGTGTCACTCGTCAGCGCTACCTTACAGACTCCTCACATGTCGTCTGGTGATTTCTGTCAAAAGTCAAAATGCGTCATTATTTTTCAACATTGGTGAAGGTTTTTAAAATATAGTCGCATCTCAAAAGGTTAGAATACAAAGGAAAAATAATCATTTTTTCTTTATTGATCAATACATATTAAGACTTGTGTTTATTGAAATAATTCAAGCTTTTTTGTTTTGTCCGATCTCTTCATTACAAAAGGTCATCACAGCAAGTGATTGTGACTTTTCATGGCGGATGCACTTTCTGTCGTAGCCGAGAATAGAACCAGAGAGAAACCTCACTCAATGTTAAGATGAAACTTTTCAAAATATTTCACTGTTATAACTGAATGCCAGTTTTATGACAAATTAAATGTGGGGGAAAAAATAATCAATAATGCTCAAACTTTTTCTGATGCACCTGTTTTTGATTTGACCAGATGTTGTTTTTCTTTTCTTTTCATAACAGACGTATTGGCTCTCTAGTTTCTTTGCATGTGAATGTTTGCTGCCAAATAGGGAAGGGGTCTCAAAAGAGTCGATTTCTTGTCATTTGAAACCACCGTTGACTTTGGGACTGAGATGAAAAGCGTGCACCCGCACCCTGCCTTTTCTATTCTTCCTCTGAGGATTTGTGATTTAACATGGTTTCCTCGCTAACATTCAGTTTGTCCTGGGAAGGAGATGTTCCTGACACTCGCTCCTTTGACACTGTGATAGAGTTGAGTAGCATTCAGATTTTACAGCCTTATGCTTTGAGCCTTATCTATCCTTCAATATAGAATACCTTTTCACAGTTGACTTCACTTCTTAACTAGTTTAACAGTGTAAAATTGCTTTACTTGAATTCCGTTAATCACAGCGATTGTGAAGTTGTGGAAACTACATGCGGTTGACGGTTTTGTGTGATGATGCATCTGGTTTTGTTTTGATTGAAAGAAATCATTGTTTGCTTTTTCCAAAGCCTTCAATAAATTGCAGTTATCAGCCAGAAAAGTTTCCCCGTGTATATTTTGCGGATGCACGACGGGTGCAGCTGAGAACAGCGGTCCTACTGAGCTCTTGATATTGCTTTTGATAGTGTATTTTCTCCTGTCTGAGTCTATTGGGTGTATTTATTTGAAGCAGATCAGACACGGTGGCCCTGGCTCAGCTATCAAGTTTAGTAACTTGCAGGTAAAACGGCGTACTTCAAGGCACCACAAGGTTACACCATCAGTGACGTATGTCATGGTGGCAGAGGGAAAATAAGAATGGAGGAGTGCCTCGCCACACTAAAAAGAGAAATATGATGGTAAGCAGGGGATGTACTGGGAGTTGCTCGGGAGGATATAGCAATACACAACCTCTGATGGGATATTCAAATCATAGAGGAACAGTTTTATAGTATAGCAAAAACCATTGGAATGATTTATGGTACATATGATAAGATGCTAACCATAGAGGAGTAACGGTATAATTAATTGTCTGTTAAACAATACACACAAGCACAGCCTGTGAGGCTCTGTAGTACCTGATATTAACTACATGCATCCCCTGGGCAAGGCAGTGTGCTTAAAGATACTGAAAGAGACAACCAGTTTATCTTTGGGGGGGATTGTGGAATGAAGCTGTCCGACCTAGAGAAAACCTGTGAAGGCACATGAAGAACATGCAGACTCATAGTTTAGCCCCCCCCCCCTTTTTTTTTTTTCCCTGCGATTGAGCGCTCATCATTGTTTCACAATACTAGAACACATTCTATTAGTCATTTGGAGATCAGAGTTAAGGCTGCAGATTGCAGTTTGAAAGAATTTGGCACGAGCACGTCATGCATTGAATAACCTTTACGTAATTTCTAAACGTTGTAAGCTGTCAAGCTCAACCGTTTTATAGCTGTATCCCACCTGCAAAACAATACTGCTTTCTCGGTGTACCACAAAGGAAATCTATAATTCTGCAGCTCTCCACACATGTTGCAGCAATAAACAAGTCCAAAACTCTTAATGGTTACATATGTATTGTAACAATAGCGCCGCTGATTGAGTATAGACTATGTAGGGGAAACAAATCCAAGATACTTTTCAACACACCTACTACTACTCCTAACTTTTCCTACGAGGAGCTTTTTCTCGCCAAAGGACAAGAAAACAAAGGCAGTGGCAGGCAGCATCGACCCATTTGTCTTAATTGCTGTAGAATAAATGTACTTCTGGCAACTGGTCACTCGAGTGGCTTATAGACTGCAAAGAGATGATTAAGGATTCTGCTCGAGTCTTCCAGGGCTGGCTTTTCTTTCTCAGCAGACGCTATAAATCCAACGGACATTCTTCTTTCTTCCTCCCACTTCTCTTTCATCCTATGACACTCTACCAGTGTCATTCTTGAGAGACTGATAAAATCCTCAGATTGGCTATCATGAAGATTTATGTTAATTATCTTAAAGTATACATAATTTTTTTGCTCAATCTATTAATAATTTGCATTTGTTATTGGATTAGTTTCAGAATACCATAAGAAATAGTATTTAATTATTATTTGTAAGGCACCTACAACTTATGTAGATTTTTGAATAAATTAAGAAAGCTTGTTTGTTTTTCAATGTCGTGAGCAGGGTTTTTGAACTACATCAGACCCCCCCGCCCCCAGCCCACCTCTCACAATGTATGTGCTTCATCGCATGTTGAATGTCAGACCTTTGCCTGTTCACATAAGAAAATTAGATCTATTGAAAATAGGAACTCTTTCTGGGTAGTGATTTCTTTATTTTTTTATATAGAGTCAGCTGGTGTTCACTTATAGATTTGCGCTAAAACTAACAAACATTTTGGTTGTCTCCATTTTACTTATAATAAAGTTAAATATAAAAATGTCTGTAAAACCCTCCCCTTTCTCCTGCTGCTGCGCCCCACCGTGAAACTCTCCCATCTCACACTTTGAAAGCCGCTGTGGAAAACAAACACATCTATACCAAAGTACTGAAACATGTTGAAGCAGTCATTTTGCTTTTAAAATTTCCCTTTTCAAAATCAAAGCCAAACAAAATTCGGCATTCACCAAACAAATAAATAAATACTGAAAACTCTTCAAATAGGCCACTAAATCGGTTGAGGACTGAGGGAAAAGAAGACTTCTAAATTTAGGTCTATTTCTATTTGCTTTCTTGCAGGAAGGAAGCCCTCAAAACCAGATCCACTCTCACATCTGTTTGATAGATATGAAGCTACAGTTAGTATCTGTAGACACTTAAAAAGCTGGAGGGGCTGGGGGAAACTGCTTGGCTCTCTCTACAAAATATAAAAACCCACATGCCATGTTTGTATCAATTAACCAGTCAAAATCTATACCAGATTTCCCAAACTGTCAGAAACGGACGTACGTTTAGCACAAGTTAATAATAAATGCTGTTCTCTTTGAAAGACCTTGTTTCTTGCCGAGCAACAACAGACATACACCGCTCATCACTCACAGATTAATGTTGTTGTTCTTTTTTTCTGCTACAAGCTGAAAGTTTATCAGTGCTGACTACAAAGGCTTTACACATTAACAAAACATCTTTGATATATTTTATCCAAACAGCATTGATATCAATTAACAAAAGAGTGGTGAAATTGACTATTAGATGCCATTTTGTTTGGAGAAACACTTGGATATCAACGCCACAAACCCCAAATAATTAATACTAAACTTTAGAAGATTATAGCTCGGCCGTCTCGTCATCGCCTTATCAATGCTCCTGACTCTGAGCAGTTCTTCAGCCGTATGGAGGAAAACTAGACGGACACACTGCAACTGACGAAAGTGAGCACAGCTCATCATAACCAGACCACGACCCTCCCCCTCTCAGGGGCATTTACACTGACGTACTACAGAATAGGGCAAGCTTTATATCACAGGATGAAACTCACCCAGGAGATCACCTGCTCTCCCTCTTTTCTTTCTTTTTTTTTTTTAATAACACTTTCACCATAAAATAAACTTGTCTTGCAGATTATAATACACCTGTGTATGTGTGTCTTTTCATGCATACGCAGTTGCCTGATCGTGTCGTTCATAATGTGCGCGGGCCTTTGCAGCAGTGACGAGTCTGGACATGTGTGAGAGAGCCTCTACGTCTCTGTCAATTGATTCTGATTGGAAGTGGCAGTTATGATCCACCCATGGAAGCCGGTAATTAAAAGCTGAAGTTCTCGGCATTTGTGATCATTACGTGTCCATAGAATGTGCCTTTCAAGTAAATGTATTACTTCTGCTGATACTGATACGTCGATGTCCCTCAGTGCTCCTCTGCATGCATTTAAGTGCGTGTGCGTGTACGTGTGTGTTCAAAACGTCTCGCTGGCATTAGTCACTGAAGATTGTTACGAGCATGGGAAGCTTTCTGATTTAAGTGTCACACCTTTGTCCACTGATTAATGAGTTTTATGGGCTCAACGTGACAGTTTCATGGAGACTGTGAACAATAAACTCCTCAAGTTATTCTTGCTCTCGGCAAACTGCAGTGACATGGGGATGATTACTGTACACAACAATGGCACGGTGTGAGGAGTGTAGCTGAAAGATAACTGACTGACAATGCCAGTAAAACGTCTCATTCTTACATTTACCACAGAGTCGCTTGAAGCTCAGTCTGAAGACCAACCCAGGAGTTATTTTTCATCCAAATCCACTCTGAGTAGGAAACACACCTGCTCCCTGATGAGTGACCACAAGTGTGTCGCTATGATAATAAGCAGCGGCAGCCGGCAGATCATGGCAATCTTTAGACGGCAGAAAGCCTTTGTGCAAATACCAACTAAAACTCAGTCTCAGTGAGTGTGAAAGGCAGCTCGCAAAAACATGGATCGGCCATAATAGGTCTTCAAATGTATATATTGTTTTCAAAGTTGATGTTTTAGAAAGCAGGCTTCGGAGTCTCAGGGCAAAATGGTGATGACGAGATGAGTGGGTCTCCAAAACTGCAGTTCTTGTAGGTTGTAACAAATCAACAGTGACCAGTTTCTATTGAAAAAAAAAAAAAAAAAAGTCTTACAGGGAAGGAACAGTGGTGAAACGATGCCAAAGTCATGGGCAGCTAGTGATGCATGAGGGGATTGAAGGACCAGGCCAATGAGTAAATGAGCTAGTGTCGTTCAAACTGCTGCTGTAGGAAATGCCTGTTCAAATAGGAAGGAGCCAAAAAACACAGTACAGTTTGTTGCATGTGGACTACATGAGCAGGGATCTACACAATATTATTCCGGTGGCTGTAATGTTATGGCTGATCAGTGTATGTACACAGTGCTTGATACAATCCTTCCAGTATTTTCATCTCTGGAGCATCGGATAGGAGCCAAATTAAAGTGTGTGTTACTGGAGTGTGACAGATATCTGCATTTAGATGCATGTAGTAATTTGTTAATTAATTTCTGGATTAGAGCAGATGTTTGAACAGCATCAATCAGGATATACCTTGTGGTGTTGTGTTGTGTTGTGTTCTGTCACACAGCCCCGGAGTGTTTGTCATACAGCGGCTACCCTCAGTCATGAACACCATTACAGCTGTCACCATCGCTCCTCGCAAGGTTAGATCCATTTCTACTGTCGAAAAGCTTTTTCCTATACTGCTCGGCAAATCTGTCTTTATGATAGCAGTGCACTAAGCTGCAGGTCCACCTGGCTCTTAAAGGAAATGGCGGGACCGCACTTTAATTGATTTATTTGACATTGCAATCTAAACATACCCTTTGATTATTTAAGAGATAAAGTACAGCTTGTACAGGTCTCATGGGATGACTGAGCTCAGACTGTCCACCTCTGAAATAGAAAGAGTGGGTATGTATGTATATATATATATATATATATATATATATATATATATATATATATATATATGATCAAGTGAACATACACGAGAAATGTACTTTGCATCGATGCATCGATGCAGATATAGGGTTAGGGTGCGATACTTAGGTCTATTAAAGGTATTTTTTTACCACAATTATATGCTCTTTCTTAACAGTAGAAATAATTAAGGATAAAAGCTTTTAAATATATATTTTTTTTTCTTTAAAAAGCAAGCTATAACACAGTTTCTGTCAATTCAGAGAGAAAACTAAAGAGACAGAGGTGCCTTCCTTCTCATAGTGAGTCCGTATACATTACGCTGCAGGCTTCTGGAAGTGCAGCCAATACTAATCACACAGGTGAGCCCTCCATGTCCCTCCTGTAATAATGTAGTTCTGCTTCTTTCTCCTTACTGGTTATGGGGGGGGAGAAAAGACTTGCAGCACAATCTCATTGGTTTCCCCATTTTGTCGCCAAAATGTAGCTCATCAGCTGTGTGTCACTCAAAGTACCTTAAACAAGTAAAATATTGATATTGATTCACAGTATTTTTTTCCAGCATGTTGACTCCATTGGTTGTTGCTACATTGATCACTGTTGCACTTTGAAAAGCTACGTGTGTTTCCTGTTTAATTATAATTCAATTTATCACCTTGAGGGTTAAAATAGATATTGGATGATATGCAAAGGTCTTCCTGACACTGGACACAAGTTGTATGTGAAATTGATCACTGTATTGATCACCTGTGAGTGCCAAAGGTTCCCAGTGACCTTTTAGTATTGCTCATTTCTATCCGACTGCTGATTCTTGATATGTTCCAGAGTACAAACCAAAATCCATGATCAATTGTCTGTCAGATGGTCCTGCTTAATTTCTGTCCTATTTTTGAGCACCAGAGGAAATCTCTGTTGGAGCACAATCATCTCTTTCTTTTGTCCTCAAGTCACACGGTGACATGCTGTAATGGCCCCTGTTACACAGCTTTCACTGGACAAAATTAGATATTGACAAAATAGTCAGCATTGCCTCTGACAAGTCAACTGATTGGAAAATGAAAGTGTTTTTTTTTTTATATATATAAGTGTTTCCTGTATTGGTGAAATTACCATAATGAATATTTGAGAATAAGAAAATTGAACTCAGCATGTAAAACCAACCTGCAGTTTTAATCTGTAGGGGAAAACACGATTTTTGTCATCATTTTATGGAATCCAGTGATACAAGAAAACATTCATTTTTTTAAAATACACACCACATTGCAATGCACCTAACGCCCTTAATTTAATTGCCAATAAATACAGGAAGCCGCAAACATCAACTAAACAGTCCTGCAGCCATTGTAACTGCTTCTGTCCACATTATACATTATGTTTCTCCATAGTAATGTAATTTGTGCACCACGCCCATCCCAAAAATATTAAATCTGACCAGTGTCATTTAATAAAACAAGCTTCTGAAAGTGTGTTCCCTTCTCTTACCATAATCCCTTATAATGTAAGTGATTACAATGATAACGTCAAAGCACAGCAGATTGATTTACAGTTGCAATTGTGCAAGTACAAACATGTCCTTTTATTTATTTTTTCCCTGCAGCATCAGCATAAATACAAATGCAGGCTGCTTCCAGAATCGAGTGAAACATCGAGTGGACTGACCATACTTGCACTTCCTGCAGAGCATCATGAGCACTCACACACTGAAGTGTTGCAACTTCTTTTAACATGATGTGCAAAATAAATGTTCCTACTTCAATCCATGACAAATTGTTGCATGTACCCAGGAGGAGGAGTAGGAGAAGGAGGTGAGGTGCTGGTGGTGTGTGGGGGTGGGATGGCTCAATGTGGAACATTTTTGTTTCCCCTGCATGACAAGTGAAGCCAAGAAGGTGTTTATTGAAAGAAACTCTTGTCCAAAACATAAAGACAACAAGAGCTGGATGTTATCAACATTTTTTAAGAGGGCTTCAGCGTGAAAGCTTGCGTCACATGCCAATGCTACAGCTGACACTCTGCAACATCAAAAATGAACAAATTGAACATTATCCTCTCTGCTGTAAAGGGTTCACTCAACGTTCCCTCTGAGCCACTGAATGCATGAGTGCCTGACTTAAGTAGGAATTTATTTAAGTTCCTTACCCACATATAGAAGCATAGGATTCCCAGCAGTATCGTATTGTCCTCGACATGATAGTGTAAATAGATGGATTTCCGGAAGAGAAATAATCCCAAAATAAATCTGGCCTAATCCCCCAAAATGTCTGGAAAGGAAATCATTGATAAGCAGTAGCCATAAAGGAAAGTCGATAAGGACTCTATCTAAAAAGACCGCAACGGCCTCTTATCAGAGGTATTATAAAACTAAAATGTCCTCTTATCAGTTACTCTCTGTTTAATGGCACTCAGTGCAAGGTGAACAATGGAAGAAAAAAAAAAAAACTACCACAAAAAAGTGGGCCGTATTGAGAGACTGACTGTGTCTGCCTGCTCTGTTGCACATATGCGTATTCATGTAAATTCAGAACTGAGTAGCAATTAGTAAAACAGCACTTAAATTAGGAAGGCATAAAAAGAAAATTTCCAGGGAATAATAGTCCTGAATGTTAAATTGGGGAAGGAGTTACTGTTTTCGGCGTTTATATGGGAGATGGTCCGGGGATGATTGTGTGTGTGTGTGTGTGTGTGTGTGTGTGTGTGTGTGTGTGTGTGTGTGTGTGTGTGTGTGTGTGTGTGTGTGTGTGTGTGTGTGTGTGTGTGTGTGTGTGTGTGTGTGTGTGCGAGTGTGGATGGGTGTGTGCGGGTGGGTGTGTGTAAGTGTCTGCGTGTGTTTGTGTGTGTGTGGGGGGGGGCTCTTGCTGGGCCATGCGGGTCTTAGACTCTGCTCTTCGGCAGTCCGGTGGGGTGAGGGGGGGCTTCCTGCCCGGGTCCTCTTGCGGAGCCTTGTCGGAGTGGGTGTTGGTCCCCGTGCTCCAAGCCGGCCACTTGGGGGTAGGGTGGTGCGGCGCGGGGGGTCCAGCTGGGCCAAGTTCTAGCGACGGGGGGCCCTTCTCCCTCTCAGCCCCCGCTACCTTACATCACCTTACCTCACTCAACAATAAGGGCCAGTGGGCGGGGCCTAGGGTGGGGGGTCCAGGCCACTTTACTGTGGTCTGGCCCCTACCCCGACTTTGCACCGCGTGGGGGGGGGGGCTCCCTCCAGCACCTCCCGCTGTGGTCCCACCGTGTTCCGAGGTGAGTGCGGCTGGAGTACGGGGGACTGGGTAGTGGTTCTCCCTCCCTATTCACAGTTGGATTGGTGGAGGATGAGATCTCATAGTGGCCTGGCTGGCGGCCTGGGGAGTGGCGGGCATCCCCCTCCCCACCAAATAAATGTATGTGTGTGTGTATGTGTATATGTGTATATGTGTATATGTGTATATGTGTATATGTGTGTCTGTGTGTGTATGCGTATGCGTATGCTTTGGTGTGGGTGTGTGTGTGTGGGTTGGGATTAGGGGATGGGGCGGTGGGGGGGTGGTATTGGGGTTCCTGGGTGCCGGAGTGGCGGCGTCCGGCCCTGGTGGCCTTGGGCCCCGGGGTGGTGCTGCGGGCCCCCCCACAACAGTTCCATTCACATCCAGTGGACAAACCACACACACACACACACACACACACACACACACACACACACACACACACACACACACACACACACACGCACTTCCACTCCTCATTGATGAGATTCGCTGCTGATTTTTCTTATTTTCTGTTATTGTTCTTTCAATGATCAAAGTCATGTTTTTGTTTTTTTTGTTCTTTAGTTTGTGTCCTTTTGTTTTTGCTTTTGTTATCATTGTTGTGATTGTTTTGCTTTTTGCACTGTTGCATTTTCATAGCAGTTGGAAAATATTAGGACCAATGTGATTACTGTACTAAAAAAATATATATATATATATATGTAGCACTAACAAGGGTATTGTATGTATCTATCCACCCAGTCTATCTCTGTCTATTCTCTCCTCTCTATCTTTTCACCCCAACCGGTCCGCAGAATGCCGTCACCTCTGAGTCTGGTTTCTGCAAAGGTTTCTCCCTGTTGGGGGGAGTTTTTCCTTTCCACAGTCGCAAACAAATCTGCTTGCTCATGTGGATATGTTGGGCTTTTCTGTTTTCTCTATAAAAGCACATTGGATTGACTGTAATGTATTTAAAAATGGCTTTTTTTAATTTAAAAAAAAGGAGTTACTGTTTTCTCGAACTGTTCTCCCGAACAGCTCAAAACGTCGCTCTGACATGGAATTTAGGAATCAGTTCATTATTTCCAGATAAGCTTGTTCAAACGTAATCCTCTTCTTCTTCATCTTCTCTGCTGCTTTATCCAACTAAGAGCTGCAGGGAGCTGGAGCTGATTGAGCCCATCACAGGAAAACACAGACAAACAACCACATACCTTCAAAATCAAAGGCACCAATTACCCCAAACACATGTTTTTGGACTGTGGGAGGAAAACAGGCTACATAGAAGCATAGGAAACATGCAAACTCTATACAGAAATGTAAACAGACTCAAACTGGGGAGGAAGAGGACCACCACACAACCATTCCCCTCTAACAAACTTCGTTATTTTTGCACCACTTTGATAGATATTGACTACAAACTGGAAACAACACACCACACTTGCAGTTTTTGCCAATGCTCCAACTGAATCGTCAACCCATCACAAGTTTACGCTGCCAAACTCATGAACATTTCTACATTAGACCATTTTAAATGTTTCTAAAGAATGTATTACCAGGATAAAATGTTTAAAATGTCACTGCCTAATAATCCTACTGGCAGGTGGCCAAGGAAAAAGGATAATGGGTGTTAATCTTTTAATTGTCAAAATGCATGCGAAGGAGTAAAAGGCTGAGTGTTTAATTGGTCAAAATGTTATGTTTGATCAGTGTACTGTTTCAGTTTGCACTCTCCATGATATCATTTTCATCTATAATAATGATAATGACAATAATAATAATAATAATAATAATAAGAAGAAGAAGAAGAAGAAGAAGAAGAAGAAGAAGAAGAAGAAGAAGAAGAAGAAGAAGAAGAAGAAGAAGAAGAAGAAGAAGAAGAAGAAGAAGAAGAAGAAGAAGAAGAAGAAGAAGAAGAAGAAGAAGAAGAAGAAGAAGAAGAAGAAGAAGAATCATCATCACTATCATCATCATCATCATCTTGGATTGGTCATATTGTTATGGCTAGCTGTATTTGAGAGCAACAAGAAACAAAGGTTCTGCCATATAAATGGAAGTAATGCAGCGCACACACACACACACACACACACACACACACACACACACACACACACACACACACACACACACACACACACACACACACACACACACACACACACACACACACACACACACACACACACACGCACGCACACACACACACAGTCTGAATCAAGTCTTATTTTAGTTATGATGGTGGCAGAACAATCAAAACTCGATCAGTGTTTATACAAGCTTTTGTGTTTGGATACAGACATTGGCAGCAGAATGCCATCTCTCCTCCAGTATTCCCAATCCATGTTTACACCAACAGGGAAATTTCCCCCGAGCATTTCGTTATACACAGGTCTTTGAGACAGACACAGTGGAGCCTCTTATGCAGCCTGATGAATTTGAATCCAGAAATCCTTTTCTAGCTGAATCGATACCGCAGACAATACCTTCACAGAAATGGAACGTTACAAACTTCTCTAAAGGTATGTTGGTGTTGTCTGCGCTTGATTGGATTATGCTCCAGATGTGTTCTGGTTATCTTGTCCACCCTGGGTGGAGAACTTGCGGCTCAGCAGCTGAGAGATAATCTGCTTTTTAATTACGCTCGGCTGCTGTGTGGCGTTGAGTGTGAGACTTTCCTGAGGTGGCGTTTGTGATCAAAACGTGGCTTTACATTTCACTTTGACATCAGCTAATGTGTTGATGGTGATTAGCCCAACAACATCCATCAAAACCCAGAGATGAAACAGTGACTGGTTAATTTCACAGCACCTAATAGAACGAAGCTGTTAACTCACAGTGAAGTGCAGCAGCCGCACTGACTGGGAGTTTTTGTTTGATATGCCTGGTGATAATCACGCTGTCAGCCTCTTGACAGATGTTTGACAGAGTGGTTACAGGTTCACTGAAGTACCTGTATCTGGAGTGCGTGCTCAGAGAGCAGAGTGAGTAGACTGTGAAATCACCGGTGCGCACACACACACACACACACGCAGACACACACGCTCGCCATGTCCTCCTGTTTGTACAGCTCTTCGACCCTTCTATTGTTGCTCATTCTCTGTCTCTCTCTGCTGGTGGCTGATTAATATTGGATTGAAAAGCTGTCATTAGTTTCCCAACCAGGAGAAAAAGATTATAAGGTTGCATACATTAATTTTTAATGCATGCATTTCTCTATAGAAGTACAACCCACATTCTCCTGTCTGCGCTGACAGGAACAGTGTGGGAGAATCCGAGTATTACAACTGGTGTCTAATCACTGCAACATGACAAGGGGGATATCTTCACAGTGGCGTAACGGCTCACATTGTCACCTCCTTTTCATACAGGAAACCGCACACTAACCATCCAATTTTCCCCTCACTAAAGTGAATGGCCCTCTGAAAAACTGCAGGCTGCCGCCGGCTCCCACACGCCAGCTGGAGTACTCCCACCACGGTGAGGAACCTCAACGAGAGATTTATCAGTGCCCCAGAGGTCCAGACACCTTGTTGGATTACTTAATTGCCTGTGGTTTCAATTTCGCATTATAAAGGATTTACAAGTAGAGGAAGGGATTCGATATGCAACACAGCATGAAGTCTGTTTGATATACATGTCATGCTGTAGATATGTCTCTGCACTTGAATGTATTTGCTCCATGACGATTTCTTATTACCTCCTCTGACATGCAGGCTTCTGTGGAAGTGTCGTTCCAAGTGATTTCTCCTGTCCCAGAGTTTGTTTCTTTCACACTAGTGGATCACATGTCTGTTCTGCCTGACTTAGGTGCCACTGTCCTGCATCATTTCTAATCTGTGTTTCTCTCTAGTTGGCTTTAATTTTTGGTATGAGATACACATTATTACACCCTAGTAAAATCTTGTTAAGCTTTTCAGATGGAATAATAATTATTCTCAGTTTAGACAGTCCAGTAATTTCTGTTTCACAGATCTAAATATTGGCGTGGTTTGCCAAATGATGTGCACAGCCTTACAATGTTAAGGTGGCATTCATCCAAATACATTTAATTTTCAATTACACGGAAGTATAGGATTACTTATGTATTTGGGGGCCTTCAGTTGAGGACATTTTCATATCCTCTCTGGGTAAATTTATGGGTGTCATCCGAAACAGCACTCCGTCATTACAAATGCCCTCCATCACTAACATCACCTGGCCTGCTCATGTCTGTCAACACCAACTACCTTTGTCCCTCACTCTTACCCAGCAGCATCAGCACCACATTGGTCACATCCTGTCTGGAGCATTATAACTGGCTTCTTTCTATCCCGCTTCCCAAATTCAATAAAATCCAACTGGTTCAAAATGCTGTCGCTCGGATCATTACCAGAACACCATCCATCTATCACAGTAACTCCAAAATCTATGCTCGCTTTCAATTCAACACCTCCACTTTAAATTATTCTTCCCACATTCAAGGCCTTCTATAATCTCGTGGATGTCCTGCACATCAGCTCACCCAGCCAGACTCTCAGATCTGCCTCCACTCTCAGCCTCACTGTCCAGAATGCATGAACACAGTGTGGTCTTCAGCCACTCTGCTCACTTTTAAATCCCACCACTGAACCTGTATTTTTATAGAAGCATACTCAGACTGAAAGTTGTCCGACCTCCTGGAAACTTCCATCCATCCATCTTTTATACTGCTTTATCCTGTTCGGGGTTTCGCCTTGCTGGAGCCAATCTAAATAAGGGAGAAGGCAGGATACATCCTAGACAAGTCATCAGTCTATCGCAGGATCGGGGTGTGAAACAATGTATCAACCCCCTCTGGTCTCTGGTTTATGCTGCTCCCCTGTTGCTGAATCTCATTTTTAGTGACTAAAGCTTTTCTTTTCTTATATTTTCTTTTGTTTTGTTTTCTTATATTTTGTTTTCTTTTCTTTTCTTTTCCCAACAGATCATCGATGTTAAACCAATGGATGTTAAAGTCAGTAAAGCAGTGCCTTCACCTCTCTTCCACATTGAAAATGAGTGTTATGCATTTAACTCTCATGCTGCACACAATTTGTTGAACACTGATGAGTACAATGTTGTTGCATGCGAGATTCTGTATTTTCACACCCAAAAATATTATTGTCAACTTATGACCCGCAGATAAGAAAAGACATGATTTCCTTGTATTATATTTTACTAAAATATCAAGCAGTAAAGTTTGTGTTTTGTTAAAATTAAAAGTTTCACCCTTTACTTTATTGCATTTTTTCAAATCTGCCTTGACAAGAAAATCTTGTGTTTATTTATCCTGATTTTTGGGTTGATCTTAATCTGCTCGTATCCATTTTCTCTTGTGTACTGGATGTTGATTAACTGCGATCAGTCAGTGTTGAGTTATTGTGATGGTTGTTCAACATACCAGACTCTTATGGAAGCAGAATTAAACCCATTAAGTGGGAAACAATCTCAGCATGAACATGAGAGGACATGAAGACATTCTTATTTTTACTGTTTATAATTATTTATTTATTTTTTATCATCTTTTTCTGTTCAAATACACGGAGGGTTTGTTTAACTTTTAAGTTTTTTATTGAATACGCCTAATATATGAACTTATTTGTTTTTGTGATTTTAGAATTTAAGTTAAGCTTTGTTATTGATTTGATATGAAAACTCAGGGTGAAAAAACAGATCAGTTGTTCTGAGGATTTTTTTGTCTCATATTTGGTCTTTGGAGAACTTCCAGTTTCCTTAAGACTGAGCAACAGAACATCTTTCCTTCTCCATCCTGTTTGGTGCTTGAAAGGACTGTTACTATGAACCCCTGACATTTCACAAGATCTGTAAGTACAGGCAAAACTATCAAAATGCAATAACATGAATTTTAAATAAATGAGAATGTATATGTGGCTGTTCAGGCTGCGGAGTTAAAGTCCACTTTTATTCCAAGTTTTTTTGTACAGTATGTATACATGTTTCAGTGTTTCAGGCTCCTCAATTAACCTTTCAAATCCTGGATAACTTTTTTTAAATTACATGTAATTTTGTGTTTGGTAATGAATTAATAAATATTCTTTTTGATATACATCAATGTTTTCAATCACCCCTATAATAAGAGCATTGCTAATTGCTTTAGTCTATATGAGAATCAGTAGCTTGGTAGGCGGAGGTAAAAATAAGAATTCATTATCCTGACTTATTCATCCAGTGGTCACTTGATAGTAAAACGATCTCATGTGCAGTGCTAATTGACACTAAACTAACGCATAACCAACTTTTGGTTTTGTCAGCTACAAGCAATCTTTTTTTTAATATTAGCATTTTCTGCTCTGTATACTGAACAGTAGGAGGTAATAGAATAGAATAGCATCAGAAACAGTTCAAAAGGACAAAAACTAAAAATCTAACCAAACTTTTTATTTTTGTATTAAACAAAGCCATGAATTGTACTGATGCAGCCCCCCCCCCCCCCCCCCCCCCCCCCCAGAGGAAGTGCATTTCAGTAAATGGAGATGGAGAAGAATCCTTTCTTTTCACTTCATCTTCCAGCAGACTCCTTCTGGAAAATGTTCTCAGATTTCTGTCATGACCCAATTGTCTTAACCTAGCAGCATTCAACTTTGTTTTAAAGTGTAATGGTACAAAGAAATAACGTTGATATGTCAAGATGAAATGTGCTCTGGGCAATACTGTGATATGAACGGTGCTTTTGACATTTACCACAGTGTTGCAGCAAATCTTATCGAGGAAAGTACAACAGTAATCTGTCACTACTTAATTTGCTTGTGCTGACTTGTACTTTATAGTTTAAAAAAAAAATGCCAGCTCATCCATGTGTTGCATATGGATATGATTTTTCTTTTTGTTTTTCCTACCCAACTACTGCAGTCCTTTGCCCTCCTTGTCATTGCCCTCCTTATCCCTCTGTGCCACTGCTTTATATTTTGACAGCAGCAACATTAATTTTGCCAGCTTCCCCCAGCCACCCACCTGCTCTCAAAGTGTGAGCGACACTTTTGGAGGATTACTGCAGTGAAATTTCTTGCAGGCAGGTGCAGGCAAAAACTACAACTAAGAGAACTTTGATCCTTTATCCTGCTCAATTAGCAGCTTTAAGTCCTTTCTATGATTACATTGTCAGTGGAAGAATTCATTATTGCACCTTAAACTCTCTCCTTTCTACTACTGACAGGTGTGGGGCGGGGAGGGGGGGGGGGGGGGGGGTGGAAGGGTGGATGGGGGACTGAAAGGATTTGACAGTGCTCTGCAAAGTGAGATTAGAAGGCAAAGAAATTTGTTAGGCTGGGAGTTCATTGACAGTCATCTGTGATTCTGTGGCGCGATGCGAGCGGAGGAAGAAGGAGGGCCGAGATAGGAGGAGAGGCAATCTCCGAAATGAATACATTAAAAGCTGAAGTGCTCTGATGAAAGTTGTCAGAAGCTATGAAATACATAACAATGAACAGCGCAGCAGCAGCAGCGCTTTGTTCTGCTTATCATAACAGATCCGTAAACAAAAGCAAGGTGACTGCTAAATGGTGTTATTTGGTGCAGCATTTATGTGAGCCATCTTTTTTGACTGATAAGAGCATATATTGCTGTGAGTGATTTCTACACTTTTCATAGTGGTGCAGTTGACCCTCAATTGCAATTTTCTTGAGAATAAGTGTGTTTGTCTGTCTACAAATGCACTTAAACTCCTGTATGTTGATCTACAGGCATATTAATATCAGCCCAGGTACCTAGAGAAGCTTAATGTGCATGTGACTCGTGGTATTAGTGTCGCTGATGCAGGTGACTATAGGAAAGGCACACAGGACTCACTACCAAGTAAACACACATGCAGACACAGGAATAAAACATCCTGCTGTAGTCCTGCACCCTGTTTTCTCAGGCACACATAAATCCCTCCATCAACATTATCCTCTGATATATAAACGTTCATGCACAGTCAACTGATAACAGCAGTAAGACTCTTTCTTGTGAAAGATGGGTCAAATCAGATTTAAAAGATTGAAAGAACAATCACAAACTAAGTCTTTGAAGACGATGTCAGGCCACGGGAATGCATGCCAAGCTTTTACACCCATTTATTGTCTTTTTCTCTGTGTATGACATTTGTGTTTACTTGATGATCCACCTTATTACATAGCATATAGCAGATTTACCGTTCATTCAAATATATCTATTTAATTTTAAGTGTGGTTACACTTACTAAGTAAATGTTCACATGGGCTCAGGGATGCTAATGTGTTGGTTGCGTGTGTTAGCCTGCAGACACAAGCGCATGCATGTGCGTGTGCCAGCGTAAACCTGGTGTGAAAATTGATATTGATATTGAACCAGGTCTCTTTTGACAGAGTAGGCATCAAGGGGAAGTGAAATTTTCCATCATCATGCTTCACAGGAGTGGAGATAATTGTTTGCCTTGCTTTATATTCGATACACATATACAGGATGGTGCACGCGCTCAGATAAACATGCACATGCTGAATACAAATACACTGGAAATGTGAGCCCAGGCTTTCTAAGATTTTGCAACAATGGTCAAATTTGCACAGCGTGCAGCTTTAGAATGAGAAACCGGACAGTGATTGGTGAGTAGATATCCTATTGGAACAATCCATTTGACATTGAGAGCTGCAGACCGCTGCCTCCTTCTCCTCCAATACGCCAAAGACTTAAAAAAACAACCTATAGTGGGATACGTGGAGAGCCTGTAGTTTGTAAAAAGCATCCAATATCATGACCTACTGTTCATGCATACTCATGAAGTGTGTAGCCTGTAACAGCTTGGCCCAATCAAGAGAAAATGAAACTGACAGCAAAGATTAAAAATACAAAACCACTCAGCATGTCACATATATAACGACTTCAAGTTTTTCTGCTTTGCAGCAGTGAAACTTTCTCCAGACCTGGAGAGTTTTTATTATGTTTTACAATCCTGTGTCCAGAGGTTTTTCCTTGTTTCTGCAGCCCTCACTTCTTCACATGAAAATATACAGATAGGCTATGCACTTAGTATGTATTTGGTAGACTTTCCTGGATACCTATGTTTCCCTACATCTGGTATACAGTGCATATTTGTAATGGTTGATTGTGCACAAAAACGAACAATAATCAGTTTATATAAGCAGGGGGTTGGAAAGAGAACGGATGCGAGAATCGTCAAGGGATTTGAGATGAATCATTGGTTAATAATAGCTGGACTGGTATTTTCTGCTGTCCTATAGATACATTATTTATCCCTTGGGATTTTTCTATGACAATAACCCTTTGTTCTATTCGAGGATAGAGACAAAATTATGAGAATGACAGGTTGAGAGTATGCACACAGGCCAGCTTTATTAATGCAGAGATAAACTGGGTGTTGTTCTGAGGTAATGAATATGGCCATTTGGAGGAAATGTTGTCTCATAATCTATTCATTTCATAATGCTTTTCACTTTCCCTGCTATTACGGTGCTGCAAGCACTGGCTCTACCTTCGCTGATTATGCTCCTAAAATGGTAAAATGCAGTGGTTTCAATGAATGTGAAAATAAAAAAAAAAGAGTATTTATTGAGATTATACTAAAAATGACACAAATAGATAGGACTTTTTTTTAAATGTCCTATTTATAATTATCCTTTCTGTGGCCTGTGATTCTATCACAGCTAACAATACGTAACAGCATGTTATAAGAATTGACAATTACAGCTGTAGTCAACTAATCAACCTCAAATGTTTTATGAATGCTAGGAAACTGGAGTACCAATGGCAGTGTATCTTTTGCACACCCTGAAGTGCTGAATCAAACTGGAGACTTTTAGCACAAACCTTCTAACAACGGTGTAATCCACTCTGACGTCTGCTTATTTATTTGCTCATTTTCCTTCACTAACAGCTGCTTAAGTAACACCATGTTATTGAGAGTCTTTCATTTCATTCAGACAATCTGTGTTGAGGTGGGCGCATTGATGATAATAAATATATTTAGTTCTTTGATATTCTTCTCAACATTCAATAGAGCAAATTTACAATGAAGCTGCACCAAGCTATTAGTGAAGGTAATTATTTTGAAATACATTTTTCAAAACATTTTTCTATCTTTGGAGTTGTTACTTGAGATTTATCTCACCTTGTGACATTACAAATGACACAAATTGTTATCACAAGATCACAATGCTTCTTTAACAAAAAAAAAGAAAAAAGAAACCTGTAGGTATTTTGAAACTTGGAATGTGCTCTTTAAAGATGCCACTCTTTGATTTCTACTCATTTAGTCTGCCACCTTAGGCATTGAATGTTAATCAGAAAAAACCTTTACTGTGTCCTGTGAGCTCTGCCGGATATGTGTTTGACACTGCCGTGTCTTTTTATGAGCCAGAAAATGCTGAGTTAAACTTTTCCAGAGGTCCTGCGCTAGCACAATAATATCTTTTTCATTACATGTGCTAGAACTTTGCTGATTTCATCCTAAAGCTGTCATTACCTATTTGATTTCTGGGAAAGTGTACCTACAGGGCAGCAATACAGTGCTGCTAATGGAACACTAAAACTTCTATATTGTACAGCTTTTTGGGGAAAAAAAGTGTTTCTTTTAATATGTCACCAAAAACAATTGCAGGCAAACCATTCATCACTAATATTGATTTGTGGCAAAACTTTCATCAAGTTTGGTCCCAAAGGCAGTGGCTCTTAAAGCTTTTTTTTTTTTTTTTTTTTTTTTTTTTTTTCAAAACATACCTCCTGAAATGTTTTACCTGTAATGTTCCACAGTGGTAGAAAATAGACTTTATACAGAGGAACAACAGAGTGTAGTGCCATCAGTCTATGGGTTGATTAAAAACAACAAAAAACAACAAAAAATGACAAAAAAACGTTGTAACTGTAAAACAGTTTGAGACCATCGCTGAAATCAGACTCAAATATGTCATTATAGTTGCACTGAAGTGAATCTACTAAATCACAATTGCATGAATTAATTTTTCTTTGACTAATATGACAGATCATATACGTTGAAAATAACTCAGAATTTTATATATGGAATAATCTTTAAAACATTTAAATCCTCACATGTTTAAAGCGAATGAGATCAACTCCAGTTCACTCTTGAATACCCACAGGGATACAAGAGAAACACTGCCATGCAGATTTATACATCCATTCATCTTCCCTTTTGAAACCCACATGGGGTTGCTGTAGCCGTTTGGAGATCAAAGAAGTCCTGACATTCACGTCTCCCCCAACATCCTCCAGATTCTCTGGGGGAACCCCAAACCTCTCTTAGATCCAATCCAAGAGATTAAATCCCTTCGACGGGTCCTGGCATGATCCCAGTCCCTTCTCCCAGTTGGCCATGATTGGTAATTTTCATATGGAAGGCAACAGGGGGTCATACTTATCAAATGACTAAATTGCCTTAACTGGCTACCCTGCATGAGGCCACCCTATGGACAAAATTAATTTTAGCTGCTTGTATCACACATCTCATTTTTTGGGGGGGTCATGAAGGTGAAAGTGGGGGTACAGCTCAGCTCCATCTTCACCACAACTGTCAGTTACATCCCCTGCATGACTGCAGTTGCCACTGCTGATTTCTCGATGCCTTCTCCTATGGTGCAGATATTTCTTCTGCAACCAACCTGAGCCAATCAGGCTATGAAGCTTCCAAATGAGACTGGAGTTTGTTGACAGATAAATAGTTTGCAATATTTATACTTATGGTTTTTCCCAGTAAAGATTGTTTTATGATGATGATTTTGTCTCCATCATATTTATGATAACTGTCTGTTTTTAATTGTGTTTCAAAAACCAAATATATAATTTCACTCTCTATATATTTAATTTGATCACCATTTACTAAATTTGAAAGGAAAGAATCACCTTGGCACGCAGACATTTCATGTTGTTGCTCTTCCCCTTCAACAGTTTAGCTTGTGTTTAAACTCTGATGTGAATGTACATGTTCGAGGAACATGTTAATAACTGCAGTTAATGTTTCGTTGAATATGGTGATTTAAAAAAAAAGAAAGACAAAAACATTTGGCCAAAAATCTTAATTGTGCCTTTACATCTTGTCTAATGATACTCATACTATATCATCTGTTTAAAGATGAGTGCATCATTCAGAGGCTGGTCGCCATTCCTTGTGAGGAAGAAGACCATGTCTTTAACCACAAGAAGCCTTTCATCATTAACTTTGAAATCTCAGTTCATTAGCCGATCCTCTCTCGAGATTGACTGCGGCTTTAGTTAGACAGAGAGCAGTGTGGGCTTAAGCCGCATGAGGTGTACGTCGCATCACATTAGGAAGGTGTTGAGAGCGAGAGGAGAGGCCTTGAAAGTCCAGTCCGTCTGTGTTTACTCCTCGTCGTCTTTCTCCAGTCTGAAGAGGCCACCTGAGTCATGCGCAGGCATCTCATCATCTTCATAGTCATCAAGCTGATGGTAATAGAGACGCCGACCCTGTCATTATGAATATTTACATATAGTCGAGGCGTGAGTCCATTTGGTTTCCCCATGCACTGCCCTCCCTCTGAACCTTCGTCTGATTGCAGAGTGGAGCAATTCGTTATCAAAGCAATGTGCAAGATTTTAGACAGCAAAGATTCACACCTTCAGCTGACCTTCGCCGAGGGGACAAAGCCGCTTTCCTTGTTGGTGATCGAAGCATTTGTTCACAATCATTTTAGCTGGATGCAATTCCAGCCGACATTGTAACGACTGTCTGATGGATGGTGGCACACAGTTGTACATCACAGGCAGTGCTCCATCACCTGTAGACAGTGAATGCTTTCTTGGTCTCGAATGTTTTCTGTGCTCGTACAGCTGTATGGTGCAGCCCGAGTGATGAAGTGTCCCATTATTTTAGTCAAAGAGGCAGCCATTACAGTCAAAATATTCGGGCATAGTAATGATATTTGTAAATGTGTGTAGCCTTGATGGCAAATATGATAGTAGTGAGTGTAGGTTGTAGGCTCAGGCATTTCTGTGAACTTAGCTGAGCCACATAGTAATAGACAGTTTCAGGAACTTTCCAGATAAACATGCTGACAGCGCTCATCTATCTCTCGTGGTCTGGGGAACTTGCAGTCGTTTATTATCAGTGATGCATGGTGTGCCTCTCTGATGCACTGTTCATTCCTAATGTGTTGGTGTGTGTGTGAGCTCGAAAGGGATACACTGGATACACCATCCATATGAATCGGACATATCCAACCCCATAAATGCACACACAGATGCACGGCTGTGTTTTCCCCACTTCTGGGGACTTCATACTGACTTTGATTCCTTTACAGCCAATTCACTACCAACCAGGTGTAAAACTTGTTTTAGCCACATCATTACTTTAACCCGCCCCCCTATTAAATATTTGAAACTATAAATCTCAACAGATTATTATTGTTTTAATTTCTTAAACCATCTCAGCCCTGCACAAAACTACCAACCATTTAATCAGCTTGACATGCCAGGTCGAGCACTTGGTCTTCCAGTTGTTATTTATTTAGAAAAATACCCACAATATGAATAATTTTCAAAGAGCATATATAAGGAAGCACAGAGAAAAGCCAAAATTATTTACTATGATGCATTTGTTCGTTATTGTGTATTGTGAGGTGCAAAATAAATGTAATAATAATAATAATAATAATAATAATAATATGCTTTTAACCACTTAAATGCCTTTAAATGCCCTCAGATAAAAGTATTTATTATTTATGGTTAAAAAATTACTATTGAGTTCAATTTAACTCCATATAACACACATAAATACAATCATCATTTTTGTGTTTTGTTTTTGAAAGAAACTAATCTTTGTCATTTTTGCTGTTCTTAACTAAAATCAGCCATTTCATTATTACAGTACGAGAACATTGTCTCCATACTGCAAAAAAACGTTTTTTTGTCACTTTACCCCCAACACATCTAGAACTTAGCTCTGCATTAATAATGCCGTGTGATTTCTTGGAAGAATATCCTGGATGGTCAGATGTCTCCACCCTCAGCAGCTCCAGCTGTCTCCCTTATGACACCCCGCTGTCACGTCTCAACATCACCTCTCCTGTGTTCCGCAAATGAGCCCATAGAAATGAGTGAATAAAGAGACTTCAGAGAACGCACACACATGCAGACACACGTGCACGCACAAAGGATGTTGTATATGTATGACAAAACACAGGTGCTCAATTTATGTGTATTGTCCATTTTGTGCAGGTTCATGAGAACAGAAAATTAGCTTCTTTTTAAACACATGCATACACATGTATATGTTGTCTTCTGTTTGGACATGATATTAAAAAGTTTCAGTCTGCTGAAGGATTATTCCCACCGGTTAACTTAAAAAATCCAGCTGAGCAGAATAATGAAACTTGCTAGAATCCACTGTAAATCCAACTTTTGAATCAGAAAAGTTGATTAAATACCACGGACGTTTGTGACTTGGGCATCACTGACTTTGGTAAAATAGATTCACAAGCTTCAACAAATCAGACTCTAACAATTTGTGTTTTGTATAAACTGACAACTAGACCAATAGTGTTGCAGGTATCACACAACCCAGTTATTATTTAGGTAAAAAAACCAAAACATATTAATTTCAAAACGTATGTACTTTTTGCCAAAAACTCTAAACACACCAAGTTTACATAAACCACAGTTATAAAAAGGCTGGATTGAAATGAAGTAGCAGTTTGTGTTCTCCTCATTGTGAGAAGATCATGGGTTTGAGTCTGGGATCAGATCAGCTCCAGCACCCCTGACCCTGAGGGGGGTAAAGCAGTTTTGGGGAATAGAACAATAGATGTGTTCTAACCTTGTCTCTGGTCCAATTAGAGTCCCTGGACACTGCACCTGGGATTTCTCCCCATTTGCAGGAGTGTCGTGTGTCTCTGTAATGTCGCCATGTGATGTTTCATGCATGATTTTTGGAGAGATGCAAAAAAGTTCTCAGTTATAATTTTTTCACGATAAAATTTGGAAATATGAGAATGTTTGTTGGTTGCTTCAAAAGACACACATAAATAAACTAAAACAAATTTGATCAGCCTCGTTGACAAGTCAAACCAATACTTGTGGGTTTCTGGGCAGAGCTGGTTGTGGCATCATGTGTCACAATGTAAACAGGACAGTCTGATCTCTGAATCAGGGAGAATTCAACCAGATTGACACAAAACCATGTAAACATAGTTTCTACAAGTCACACACACACACACACACACACACACACACACACACACACACACACACACACACACACACACACACACACACACACACACACACGCACACACACACACACACACACACACACACACACACACACACACATGCACACCCGCCTCCTGATGTCATTTCTCAACGTGGTATAGAATTGTAGTAATAGAATATTAAAACGTCAACTAAATAGAAAAAAAACCTATTAAAATGAAACATTATTGTGTACATGTTAAGTGAATTAATTTATTTATCATGCAGAAGGTCAGTATTTATTTAAAAAAAAAGGGGGGGGGGTATAAAAGGTGAGGCAACACAGAAGAGGGCATGTCGACAGAGATACTGACTTAAGTAACACCACAATAGAACATGAAAGACAAGGAGATACAAGCACAAGACCCAAAATGCAAAAAATGTACCATCAAAAATATTTTTATCAATTCATTGGATTCAGATGACTGTACTTGTTTGTGATCAGGAATTTATATGTAGTTTCTAGTTTATAAACACAATCCTCACAAACAAACTTTAAGTAAAATCCGAAAAGTTGAAATGTAAAGTGAAAAAAATACCAGTGAGCATATTAAGAAGAAGAAAAAAAAAGTTAGTTTAAGCACACAATGAATAAGAAAAAAAGCAGCAAAAGAAACAATTCTGTTGTTAGAAAAATCTTTTCAAATTCAGTTTGATTTGTTGTTTGGTAGCCAAAGAGTAAATGGAATAAAGGAAAGCGTGTAGAGGAAAGGGACTGTTGGATTTGAAGAAACGATTTGTCCTTGTCAGGTATATATTATACGATCTGCCTCAGGGAAAAATTGCCAGATAAAACAGAGTCTGGTTTGCTGATGATTTCATTTGCTGTCACAGCGAGCTATTATTCCCGAAGGAAACATGAGTCCCTCTTCTATACTCCAATGATATCAGCTCACTCTTCTACTGTGCTGTTTAGGTTTTTATCTCACACAGACAATACAAAAGTTTGAAGGCTTTCAATATTGCACTGATAAAAGTTCGATTTTCCAGGTATAAAGTAACTTAGCTTTTTATATATTTATGCTGCTTGGTAAAGTCCATCCTCCCAGTTGAGATCATTAAAATGAAAATAAACAAAGTAACCTGTTTTTTTTGCTGGAATATCTGTCTGGAAATAACAAGCAATGTTGTTTGAATTAAATATGAAAGATCAGTAATATTTATGCACCTCACAAAATCTGCAACAATGTTCTTTTTGTCAATTGATCTCTGTAAACGTCCAGCTTGATCACTGTTTTCAGTAAAATAGTCATATAGGGATTTCCTGAGATTTGAACATAATTCCTATACATGAGCACGTGTTCAGATTTTGAGATAAAACATATTGAGAGCATAAAAATGCTCAGCTTCATCTGGAGGCTAAAATACAATGTCAGCCATGAAAAGGGATTTTTTTTTTTCCCCCTGGAAACTCTCATAGAACAGAGTAGAATAGGTATTTATTATCATTGTTTGAACAATGAGATAGTGTTTGTCAGCTCGCTGCTGGCAGTGAGAATTAATAGGATGAAATATATATGAGGGATTATTGCTTCTCAGCCTTGAGCAAGGGATGGGAGTTGGGATGTTTGAGGGTCGATGCTGTTTTTTAATGTGTTTGTTGAGGTTTTTAAGAATCTGTGTTTTCTTCCAGAGGGCATTGGGGAGTTGGTTAGCAATGGTGGGGTCTTTTAAAATACAGTTCATTACCACCAGCAAGTCTTTGCTTTATGAGTGTTACTTGCGAGGATCTTTTTGAATATTGAATTAAAAGCATAGAAGACAAGATTAATGGACAGACGAAAGATGGGAAATAATTTGATCATAGCTTCCAGTTTGTGGTCTTATGTCGCACAGTTACAGGGGTTTGTTGGATGGTTGCTGTCACTTTCATGTGAACCCTGAAAACCAATTTTAATCTTCTGACTGTCATTTCAAGACGGTCTCCTCGCTCCTTAGTGCCTCCTCTAAAGTAGTAGATAAACTTGATGAGGACCATGTCCATGTTCAACGTCTACCTCCATACCATTTTTTCCCCTTAGGCACTAACACAACGAAGTGTCCAATATTGGTTTGCATTGCTTATTTATATCCTGAAGACATGGGCAGAATTGAAGTTTGTTGTAGGATTCAAACTAAATTAATCATACTTTATAAACCTCCTCAGGGATGTCAGCTCTGGTTCGGTGGAGAGCAACAATGTTCAGTGCAAGTGGGTACTGTTGTACCACTGTTGTGCAGTAGATAAACTTATAAGACTGATGACATCACAGTCTGTATGAGGCTTGACTTCAGTTAAAACTAGGACTTCAAACCAGAGCAACCCAGTTAAGTCAAGCAGACATTCAAACTATAATATTATCAAATCGGTCAAAAAGAGAACACCCACTTCCAATGACTTGCCTCAGGTACTGTGAAAACACAATGATCGATCAGTCATTTTTATTTCTTTTTTAAACTAGCCCTTTTGTATGATCTTCTCTCTTCAGACAGATTCGATGTTGAAGTTGTGATTAGTGGGAGGTATGGTGAATGAGATTTGAACAAAAGCCCTGCAGAGCATTGAGAGCTGTGTGTGAAATTGTCTGTGTGGGTCAGTGTGTGAACTAACCCTGTCAGTCACATTACTACCTTCTGCTTGTTTTACTGAGTGACAGTCTGAGCTGTTGCATGCTGACACAGTGTGTCACACCGGTGTTAATGTGTTTCCCCGTCCTCTTTGTGCTTAAGCCTGTGCAAGTTTTAATCATGCATATGTCACATAGACTTATCTCTTCTCACATCGATGTGCACCGTCGCTGTTTGGAAGTGATGCCATTTAACTGGGAGGCCCTGTCTGACAGACTGACAGACAAGAAATTATGTAATGAAAATTGCCATGGACCACCATTCTTTCTCATCAACTTTCATCACCAAATGATGGACAGGATGTGCAAGTACACACTGTCTTATATAGTCTCCAACAAAGTAACTACAATGTCACCCTTTAAAGAAATCTGAGGGAAAAAGTTGAAATTTGAACATGTACTTCCTGACCTAAAGCACCATTCTGTGTGTGTGTGTGTGTGTGTGTGTGTGTGTGTGTGTGTGTGTGTGTGTGTGTGTGTGTGTGTGTGTGTGTGTGTGTGTGTGTGTGTGTGTGTGTGTGTGTGTGTGTGTGTGTGTGTGTGTATAGACATAGACATAGACATAGACATAGACATAGACATAGATATAGAAATATTTATTTTCTTTCTTGAAATAATAAACTCCTAATACTTTTCCGTCTCAATACTCATCTTGGCCACTGGGCAGTTGTAGTAGATCAATATTTATGACTTCACACTAGATACTAATGCACTTATTTTCAAATCAATCAAAATGGAAATAAACTTCAAACACAAACCACATTGAACCAAAGTGGTAATATGTCACATGTCTCCAAGTGGAACCATTTACTATTATTTTGAGACAACATTTCTAACGCGTACGCCTGAAAAGTGTCACATCATTACAAATGTGCTCCTTAGCTCTCTGGCCTGTAAATTACAGATCATCAGCAACAACACGTCATGTGCTTTTTACCATTCTGTTCTACCATCAGATAAATTACTTGTCTATTGAATGTAATTTGGAATGATTAGGGCCGTTTATTAGTCACGGGCCCCTGACAGAGGTCCGATAATCAATCAGTTACTTTATAATTCCCACACTCTCACGGAGCATCAATTATACTTCTGATTCTTCATCATTCTCACTTTGGTATTTCACTTAGCTCATAAATCACACATTGGAGGGATGAGTTCACGTCAAGTGTCTCAGGAAAATATTGGACCACAGCATTATCAATGATCTCCAGCATTAATCCTCTGGGTCTCTGTAATACTGCTCTCAAAAGACATTCCCACATTTATAGTCTTGGTGATGGTGCTAGTTAATGAAGTCGACATGTTTCATATCATGGCTGTAAAATGTAAAAACAGGAGGAGATAGAGTTTTATCCTTACCCACAACAAAATCATTTAGCAATGGGGAGAAATGACAAAGAAGGAATTCACTATGGGTTTTTTTTTTCTCTCAAAGTAAATGCTACTTCTTATTTACTTACTGGGGATTGCAGTTTTAAGGCATTTAACAACATTAAGACATCACTGATGCAGCAGTGAGCATCGCAATCAAAATCATAGTGTGAGGGTGAATTTGTAAATGCATGCAGTCTGAACATTGTGAAAAGTTGCAAATGAAGGACATTGTGGGATTTTCTTTTTTTGACAAAGATGATGACGATACTATAATTTTCAAAAGGTCCTTATTTTTCTTAATCTTTTTTTGATAAAAGATGTTGCATTACATGCATATGTTTTCAGATGTATGCACATGTCTCCGTATTGAAACAAAGGAAAGCATTTGCTCTGAAGCATTTTGACACATGGCACAAAGCCTGATGGAATTTTATTTGTTCATTAGTGTGCTCAGCACTGCACTTATTTACCAAATCTCACAAATGAACCATTTTGTACATTAGTGTTCCACCTTTATACGGGGCAGCTATGGTGCAGGTGGAAGCGGTTGTCTCTTAATTAGAAGTTTGAAGATTTTATCCCCCAGATGTTGAGATGTCATTGAGCAAAGCACTTGTCACTATAAGTAACATTGTAAAGTTCTTTGCGGGCTGTTAATCAGTTTAAAAAAAGTATAACCAAAAATACAAACAAAACAATACAAATCACTTTTGATAAGAGAGAAGCGTTTCTAAAGCAAGTCCATAACATTTCTGTCATCTGTTACATCTATAACATTTCTTCTTCACAACTAGAACAGATGTCATTTAAAAAATGTATTTTAGTGACACTAATTAAATGAATAAGGAACGTAAGACTGTATTAATCTTGAGATACAAAGTGAGAGATAAGAAATAAAATATCTGTAGACTTACTAAATGTCCAGCTAAACCATAAAAAACAATGGTGGTGTGGTTTATCACTCTGCTTTGGGACAACCTTCCTTTGTATCAACATCTCTCATATTTGGTGTAATATGCAGATGAACCTTGGTTGGATTTGTGATTTTATTGAGGAGAACTTGATTGGCACATAGAGATGGATTTCCGCAAAGAACAATCAAAGAAAATCGTATAAATTATGAAGAAAGCCTCTGGTACCCTCCAGTCCTCAGATTTTGAGACGATAAAGTAGTACGTTTTATTCCAACCTCAGCCTTCCCTTTGTGTCCATCCTCATCACTTGCATCCCTGATCTCTGATTTGCAGATGACTCACCCTGCTCTCTGAACCTTTCAGGTTCAACACATTTGGGTAATCCAAGTTTTTTGAATGCCTCCGGCACGCATTCAAATGAGCACATTTCTAATTGTACGGCATGACGCGTAATTGTGTGCCTTAAAATGCTGAATGTGTTTATTTCAATCCTTTTAATAAAAGCAAAAGGCAGATTGGGAAGCATTTAAGGCACAGATAGAGAAGCATTTTCACAAACAGATATGGATCAAAGAGCAGGTCCTGCTGTTTGAAGCTTGATGCAGTCACTCTTCCTGTTTTAGAAAATTATAGCACACTCTCACTAAAAGCAGTGGCTGAGGGAAGCAGCAGCAATGCCCGGCCCCTCAGTCCCTCTCTGCATCGCTGCCTACGTGTATCCCTCCACTACAAAGACCCAGCTTTCATATCACACACTTCCACCCTGGGGGTGATCAAGGAGTGGAGTTGTTTTAGAAAATGACGTAGTTGGAATTTAATGCAGCTCAAAATAAACTAAAATAGAATATAAAAAAAAAAAAAAAAAAAAAGTTTCTAATTTGTTTTATTTGCTCTGTTTTGGTTTGAATCGCCTGAGTGGACAGGCGTGGATGGAGGGGGAAGGCTGAGTGGAAGCTTCAGAGTCATAGACTGACTTTTCATAAAAAAGCTTCCAGTGTAAACAAAACACGGAGTCTGCGTTTGAAGCTTTGCACTGTCCCTTTCACATGTTTTAACGAGGCGGGGTGATTGGACACACACACACACACACACACACACACACACACACACACACACACACACACACACACACACACACACACACACACACACACACACACACACACACACACACACACACACACACTCTTCATCTCTGTCCCGCTCCCTTAACCCGTTATGCTTTAATCTCTCCACAGTTATAAAAAGGACTTCATGAGGGCAAAAAAAAAAAACCCTCTTGATGTGTTCCACTTTCCTGCAGACCCACTGTTGTACAAAATAAAAGAAAGCAGCTTAAGATGAGATGGCAGACTCATCCTTTCAATGTGTCACCAAGTCCAAACACAAAAGTAGCTTTGGCATGGCTGAGCTCAAGCCGGCTATTTTAGGATGAAAGATTAGTAAAAATGTTTCAGTGGGTTAAACGTAATGTGTGACTGCCTCTGTCAATACCAGAGGAGTCCAGTGGAGCACAAACCACATGCTAAAGATAGTTCTGTCTCAACATTCAGCACATTTTTTCACTAGTTGGCAAAAGTTCTTAGTTTTGAACCATTGTCTTGTTTAAGGAAAATATCTTGTGGGCGTCTTCATTCGTCTCACTAAAGGACTCAGAAAAAACATTAATCTTGAGAGCAAAATCAGCCTCAATTTGTTGGTAATTACATTGAAATTGCTGAACAGAGCAGAAATTCCATGAGGCTTCGTTTTTAAGATGACCTTGGAAATTCAATCACTTACCGTGTCACTCACTTTCTGAAAATAAACTATAATTAGTGTTTTAATGGTTTAGACCAAATCAGCAACACGTGTTTTAGGCCCACAACAATCAAAGCAGACAAAATGAGCTGTCTGAGGAACACGGGGTGTGAGTATTCACATTTTCTTAAGATACATTTAAATTGTGTGACTAAACTATTCTCATTTGCAATTGCTGTGATCTAAAAATATGTCAATTGTCTAATTTCATACCATTTGAATCATAAATAAAACAATTACTTTAGAATGTAAATTGGATCCCCCATATACATTTTTAAAGAAACCAAGTCAGCTATTTGTACGCTCTTTAAAATTTAATTTAACGCTGAATAATACATTAAAGTGTATGCTTATAATTCTCTAACGATATCAAATAGTTTTGTATGAGCATGGGTAACCTGGTTTGTGGTGGCGTCTTTGAACACTGGTGCTGATACAGAGAAAATATTATGTTGCCCAATGAAAGCGCCTGTAAAAAAAAAAAAAAAGAAAGCAGCAGAACAGAATTCGTTTAGGTGCCGATATTGATTACCACATGAAGATGTGTCAGGGTCGGAGCAGATTTGTTGCTCATCACAGACTAAATGCAGCTGTTATTTATGTATCAAGGTTGTTGTATCTATAGTAATGCAAATGGTAAACAGGCCTTTTATTAAGCGAGCATTATAAAAATACAAAGAATAGAACAATGGCATCACTGATTAAAAAAACAATATGTAAAAAAAAAGAATGAATTGCATGGTACGCACTACTGGAATTGCATCCTTTATCATGTTTTCTGACTTTGATAAATGTCTGATGTGATACCTAAAGTCTTAATTCAGCAACTCTCTGTGGAACATGATGAGACTGCAGTTTTCTTTTTCAATACAATCCAGTCTGCATAAGTAATGAGCAAAAGTTTTGAATACATAGTTGAAGAAAATGGTGGGATTTTCAATTAAGTAATCTTGTGATTATATTTTGTAGTAAAATACATTTTCCCTCCTCTGGGTATGGCCCTCTCAAGCCTTCCCAAGCAAAGCAAATGTATTTATGCAAATATAATAATAATAATAATAATAATAATAATAATAATAATAAGAAGAAGAAGAAGAAGAAGAAGAAGAAGAAGAAGAAGAAGAAGAAGGTTAAATCAAGGCAATAAGATACTAAATTAATTGATAGAGAATTTATGTCATAATTCCACTGTGTGTACTTTCAAACTAACTGACAAGATAGACAGTTTAGTTTGATAATCGCTGTAATTGGACCCAGTTCTCACGACCTGGCTTCTTTTAATTTGTACTCCCTCAATCTAACTCGGTCACCAAAGTCCTGACTGCACTATCCAGACCTGCAAATACCGGTAATCCAACTAACTTTCAACCATCCATCACTTTATCTAATCACAGTTTGCCGGCGGCTGGCGCTGATCCCAGCGCACATTGAGGAAATCTTGATAACACACTGGATAGATTGCCAGTCCATCACAGGGCAAACAGAAAAACAGACAGACTCGCTCCTACACAATTCAAAGTCACCAATTAACAAAAGAGGAGCCTCAAGGACCTGGAAAAAAACTGGAGTTGCACCTGGAAGATCACTAACCACTGCACTATCGTACAGCCCCAATGAGATGGATAACAAATGCAATTTAACGTTCATGTAATTGAAATGTTTTACTACAGTTTAATACTTATTACTTTATGATTTTGCATTGTGCTCGCTCGCGGTCTCATCTCAAATAAGAAAACCCTGTTCTCTCCACTGAAGGGCAGCACTGTAACCAGTCCTCCAGATTAATACGTCCTGGAGGAGGAGCTCTGACATTAATCCTGTGAGTGATTCAGTCCTTTGGGTGGCAATAAGGCAATATGAATGACTTAAAAACATAGGAAATGTTTTCTAGAGGTTTCAGAATAATATTTTTATCAGTTTACAACCCTTACATTGTCTCAGTGAAGAAGTGAAATGCTTGCACAGTGTGGCTAAGTGTCTCAAGAATTGAAGTCATTAAGTGGTTTCAATATTTCAATGTGGCAATACTTACTTCCTAGTTACTTTATAATCAATACACTTGCAGTAGCTCATGGACTAACTCCTCTACATGTATGAGAAACACCTTAAAACATTTGAATTTGTATAAGTGTAGGCATGAACACACCATACAGATGACATATTTTTGCTATCCTTAACCATCTCTACTTAACTGTTACTTTCAGATCTTTCAGAACTGCATTTAATGTTTCAGCTGTTCTTCTAAATAATTCTTTATTTATTTCCCACCTGTATTTAGAAATGTCTGCAGACAGTCGTCCACTTTCTGTTTGTTGTTTCATGAACTGTGCTCCCTGCAGCTTTTCTTGTTTGACCTCCATTGACCTGTCTTGACTCTTTCTCTCCACCCCCTCTGATCCTTCCTCCCCACAACCCAGAAGTATATTTCCTTTCCTCTTTCCTGCTCCACTCTTTTTTTTCCTTCACCTTTTCCATTTGCCCTCAAGTGTGAAATGAGAGTGCTTTGAGTTGACTTTGAGAGCAGAGAGGATGAGAGCGAGTGGTCTGTCACAGGAGAATGATCTTAACAGGCCTGTCCACCTCTAAATCCCCAAACTCCTCCGCCCCTCTCCACACCCTCTACGCTAACAGCACACACAACTTGGTTCAGCAGTCACAGAAAATCCGGCAGTGACACAGGAGCCACGGACTGCTTGGTCACTGATCGCAATCAGGCCAACCGTCCAGGAGGCTGGAAAGGCCTCCAACGCCTGAGTCATGCATCTTAATAACAATTTCTGATAGAGACAGTGAATAGCATTGCAATCTAAAAGTCCCATAAATTTAGCACGAGAATAGGCGTGAATGCACATGCACATCAAGAACTCCATCAAACCTCTCTCTATTTTCAAATTGGTTTACCCTCTCGATACAGACCAAAAAAAAAAAAGAAAAATCCAATAGCCTAGCACAAAATAACTAGGAGAAGTAATTGGATTTTAAGGAGAAACACGTCCCTCCAAGGCTGTCTCTGCAGTGCAGTTTCTGAAGCAGTAATAAATATTGATTCAGAGTGCTGACATAATATGAAAAGTCCTAAGTGGAATAAAGAGGGACGGCAGTGAAATACAAGGGGACACAGATGTAAACAAGTCAGGTTTGAGTTTAAAACTTGACACCTGTTGCATCTGTGAAGTTAATGAATACCCCTGCTTGTGCTCTGGAGCCAGATTAATTAATTGCACATGAGCAGTTTATAATACGCAGCAGTTTTGAACCTGAGCCACTGACAAAACGCTTATCCACCTCTGACTCACATGTATGTACCAAAGTGACACAACAGAGGACTGAGGCATTCCTGTCTTGACAGATACATGATGCTGGTGTCAAAAGGCTAATTTGCTTTCAGATGGAAGATGTAATAGCAAAACCAAAATAGAGGAGAAACAGATATATAACTCCAGCTACAGGGCAGAAGAGACAAAGAAGAGACGAAAAAGAGAAACTGAAGAAACGTTCGACCTTTCAAGTGCATTTTCACATTGACCTTGCGTCCATCAATCTGCTGCCATATAGATTTTATGTACCACATGTTCAATAATGCAAGTGGCTGACATTTTGAATGATATTAACCACATAAGACAGGAAAGATAAGTGAGAATATGTTGTAAACAATTGTTTTTCACCTCTTTCTTAGGCCATATTGATGTAGAATCAAAAGTTTGTTTTTTTGGGAAGGACATAAATCATTCTGCAAAAGAAGTGTAAAGAAACATTGTTAATGGTTTGTTTATGCATACTTTAATGCAGTTGAGGAGGTACATCTGTCATGACCTTGGCAACTTTCAGTGGATTAGGATTCAGAAAGAAGACTTGTTGACTCAACAAAAGCACCGGTGTGTTACAGCCTATTTGTCACTCGACTGCAGAGGAATGCTAAATGGACTCATGATGGACAGATTCAAATTACATTACCTAGACTATTTGTATTTTGTCTATATAACCCACATATTTCATCGCCACTCCACTTCACTTCCATAACAAGAGCAATCCTAACCCGTTGTCAGTGGCTGACAGGAATAGGTTAACATACACTATGTGGTTTGAAACGGACTGATCATGACATGTGAGTTTCATGGTGACCTTAAATCCAACCGAAATAGCATTCAACCTTAAAAGCCTCTTTGCCTTTTGCATGCTCACTGTCAGCCAGATGAAAGAAAAATATTTTGTAGAAGGATATTTGTATAGTACAGATGTCTTTGTGTAAACCAAGGCTTGCAGGTGCAGCCACGGAACCGCATCAGTAACCTTTAATCCTAGCAACCCAATAATGCCCTGTGAATGCCCAGCCTCACCAACGACAACCCAAAGCTGACACTTTTTCCCCCCTCTGACTTGTGCTTAGAAGTGTTCTTACAGCTTTTTGTTTTTCAGCAGGCAGTGAAAAGGGCAAGCTGGCATATCTCAACATTCACAGCAACACTTAAGGATCAATCACTGCAGCGAAGATAAGAAGTCAGAGAGACAGTATTGGAAAGTAACTGCGGGCGTTATATTTTTCCATAAGATATCAGTTTTAAATAAAACCTACATTTTTAGACCAAAGAATCTATTTCTAATCAGCTTTCAGTTTTCCTGAAATCTGTCAACCTCTTGGCTCCGTTGAGGGAGCCAGTTTAAAAATACATCTGTTTCGCTTCTTTCAAACCTGTCTCGCTGCTATTCCACCACACATTCCCTTCTGATTTTAGAAGGACTTTGATAATCTGAATAATCTGATGAGCTGGGCCTGTGAGGCAGCCGTGAAATTGGGCTATACCAGCTAGTAAATCAGCCAGTAAATCATTTTAACATTGCTGGGAGGGGGTGCAACTCCATGGAAACTGCTTGTATTACCATCCAGAGCTCTCAGATGGGAGAACAGTCCAAGACAATAAAAATGTTGTGAATAAAAGCTGGCTGCAACTCGGTTTAATTGATATGAACTAATTTGATATGAAACATCTTTAATTCAGCAAGTAGCTTTTGGCATAAAATGTATTGAAATAATGAAACACGATAAGTCACTTCAGTGTTGACTGTTTTCTTTAGGAGCAGTAAAGGGTGTCCTGCTAAAATAACTTGCTTTCACTGACTTGTCACATTACTGTATGAAAGAGAGTGAGTGAACAGCAGTAGTAGATTAGGTAGTAACAGACCTTCATTGCAAATGTAAAGGGGTCATATTATACAGTTTTTCAACACTTTCACATTGGTCACATTGGTCCAAAAACACTGTATTTAGAGTTCATTGCCTGAAATCCAGCTTTTCCTTGATTTTCATCCATTTGAATATACGTATGACCACTTTAGCGGCATTCCGAATCTCTTGTGTCTGTTTGAGCTGGATTGTCTCTGCACACACATGCCCAGAGGAGAAAGTACTTCATGTCAAGGTGTTATGTGACAGAGCAAAATTGCCTAATTGTGGGAGGGTCAAAGGGAGAGGCCAAAGGGAGGGCTTACCTTGATTAGGCTTGGTTAAACCCCCGATGACACTATTTAGGGGTTGATTTCTGCTTGAGCAAACACTTTTAAAGTAATTGAAACAAGCCATAGAGAGAGATGACAGACTTTTTACACTTCTGCGGCATCATTGCCAAGTATGCGGATGCATATTACTATTGGATAAATAATAGAAAGTGAATATGACTCCTTTAAGTGGATCAATAGTTTGCAGAAACTTATCATGCCTTTTGTTGTTTCATGGATACTTGCAAATGCCACCATGGCCTCTGTATAGTAACAAAGAAACGGTGATGAAAAGAAAATTAAACATGTGACTATTTAAAAACAACCCAAACACTGCTGCAACATTATTATTGGTGACAAAGTTTCAGAAATGGGAAAGGTTATTTTTCTATCACCTGCCATACCATTTATTGTTTCTTCTTTTGAATTCAGACTCTGTTCAAAGGAGTTCAGTGGCTGTACTGTATGAATCGACCACATTCTCTGACAGGAATAACACAGTGAATTGGGAATGTGCTGTCCGTGTATCGCTAACAGTATGCATGTGCTTTAACATCCTTGGGCTACATGTGCAATAAAGTGATATCTGCCTTTTCCTCTGTCTTTCTTTTACAGAAATTCTGTACAGAAGATATGCTATAACATGGTTTTGGAGCCAGGAGTAAAAAAAGTAATCCAAGATTACAGGCAAGAGATAAAAGAAAATATGACTGACTCATGGATAAGATAGGAAAAACCTTGCTAAGGAGGCATGTGTGTAATGAATATTCAGGCAGAGAAAGCCAAAAAGGACTGGATATAAAAATGGATGGAATATTGAATTGAATCTTCTGGTAAAAGGAGATGGAAGAAACAAAGTGTGGAAATGTAAACTGAATATGTGGACATGGTCGGTCAAATTTCATGTTTATAGGACTGTGAGCTGTTATTACATACAGTATATTCAGTCTATTTACTGTGCAGTATGTAGGCGTACCTCACATGTGTATACAAGCCTTTACATGGCCTAAATATGTACTGTAGTGTATAATCATGCATCTCGGTGTCTGAACATCATAGTTTTGAAACAGCAGGAAAAACCTTTATCCTGTGTTTTTCACTCATTTATTCTGTTAGTGCCACCTCCTTATATCTGCTTTCTGAATACAGATTACAGCTTATTGCCCTTTCAGGCTGACATGGTAATGAATCGCAGGTCATACATGAAAAGAAAGTAGATATGTAATCACAGACTGAAGAAGCAAGTACATTATGAATAATACTTAGCAGTGACTAAAATATGAAGAGAGAAAAATGGAGCACTTGTTTTAATTTACCCACTTTTAAAAAAAAAATCTGCGTCAAGTGTATGAATTATGAATGCATTAGCGTCGATAAAAGTGCAGAGATGCTATCTGGAGAACAACTGTATGTACTTCAAATGTATAGAATGCTCAGCGAAAAATACCCAAGGGCTCTCTGGAGGACTGAGCTTCCTACTTTCTGCTGTACAGTTTCTCATCAAAGGCAAGTTGAGATTTATGTAAGTCATAGACATAGATCACCTCTCTTCACGGTTATTTATATGCCCGCTTGTAAATACACAGTGGCGTGCAGGTGTACCCTTTAGCGGATGTGATGTGTGCAGAATTCCCAGAGTGAATCATTTGAAATGTGTCTCTCCAGACCAGAATACATCTAAGGATACAAACCTCTGTTCACTCATAAAACAGGTTTATGTATGTGGACTTAAGAAGAAGAATACGCTGAAATATTTACCGTATGTTTACAGCCATGCTGGAAGTAATCAGAACACATCCTGGGTGACATGTTTAGCACACAAACTGTACTCAAACCGTTGTATGTTGACTGGAAGATGTCAAAACAAGGAGGTAGGGGAATCATATTTTTGCCAACATGAAAGTTAATTCACAGCAGGCTTCCTGATGCAGCTGCATCTGGAGCACATGGTTGGCTGCATGTGTTCATGGTTGTGCCAGTCTATACAATTGCAATTCAAATACACATACAGTACTACAAGTGCATGTACAGGCCATGGATTAAACATCAAAGCAGCAGGATTAGTGCACATCATCAGTCCACTCAGTGCAATCAGAGCGATAACTGCAACCAGCATTTCAGGGAAGATCTACTCATTTTTATTGCAATTCATGTTCTTTTTTTTGCCTGCACGAGCATATAGTGGATCTCATGCATTATTAATTTATCAGACTAACTAAGGAAACTGGCATGGATATGCCTTCTTGATTAAAAAAAAAAACAAAAAACTAAAGAAAACAATCCCGTCTTTTTATCTTTTTTATTCTTTCTTTCATTTTTCTTTCACCAGTTTATTTACTGTCTCTTCCGTGGGTTTTGAAAGGCATATTTCCCTCCCATAGTGCAGGCCCTCCAACGATAATAACTTCCCCCTTGAGTATTTGTCTTTTAAATGAGAAATCAGTGAAGACTAATTGGAAGAAAACAAAACAATTATTAAGATAAGATGGCAAATTGCAGAAAAAGAAACTGAAAAGATAAAGAATCATTATCAACAGAAAGTTTATTTATTTTTAGAATCTGAATCAGGGAGAACAACATTTTTTTTTAACAAGTTTAATGATTGATTGTGGTGATTATTTGGTTGATAGAAACCTGAATGAGAATCAGCAGACAGATTACCTGTCAGATATATAAAACCTTTATTATATAATTGTCCAAAACATGGAGTGACCTTTTAAAACCTATCTTTAATAATAATGATCTGTACCACCAACTACATAAGTGATGTTTATTCAGTGGCACCGCCAGCCGGAATCCTGTGCACACTGTGCATACAATTTTTTCTGGTGTGGGAAAATAAAAGTTAAAGCCTGGGCCACTGTTTCTGTACACCCTCCCCGGGCGTACAGTCCTACAGACGAGTTCTCGCTTTACTCAATTCTGTGGACGAGCTCTCTGTTAACATGGTGTGCTTATTTATTCATATACTTATCTATACCCATATACACTCCTCTTCAACACTGTCCACAGTAGTCCTGCATCAGTCTGGGCATCACCGCGAGCAGCCTGTGTGTTTGGTGTCGGATCTCAAAGTCAAAGAGACACCAAAGATCTGAGAGGCATGCAAGCCTAACAGTTCTGTTTTGGAGCTGCAAGCATGCACCATAGTCTGAAACAGGTCTATACCTAAAGAAATGTAATAATTTCACACACTGTGACACAAATGCTTATGGACTGATTGGTTCGGCACCAGTATAGAAAGCCATACACGAGCACCCATGCAAATAAATGACGTAAGAACAGATGTAAATAAGCTGGTTTATGTCAGAACCAAATGAAGCAGCCATTTAAGAATACATATAAATTATTAGTGTGTTGAATACAAAAGTCCTCATTTGCAAATATTTTTGAATTGCTATGAAACACTTTTCCAAATGTGTGCTTCAATAATTTGAAATTCAATCTGTGCAATTTCTTTTTCTTGAACACATGCAACACATTCTGTGCCACAGACTCACAATCTCTGGACCCCTTCTGATCACCGGCCTACTCCTCGTTATCCAGTCATAAACCTCCTGACTATCACAGTTTATTACCATGCCATTTGTCATGACTTGAGCAATTATTGCCCATGGTGAAATATCTACTGTGTCTGTACAGCCCAGTGAAGCTCATATCTGATCAGACCTTGTGCTATATGATGTTTTTCAACCAGAAAATTATGAGGTACCCAACACTTATGATTTATTCTTCAAGTGTCATTCCACTCTGCAAAGTGTCTGAACAGCGTACGATATATCACACACCACAGCTTGAACTACCACAGAGGTCCTGTCACCTATACTGATATATATTCATATTTGACTGATTGTGATTTTTGCCATCAACAATTTTTATTAATTACAGATTGTCCAGCTGTAACTGCCTGATGGCACCAAACTGTGCTTATGAATACTCCCTTTTTAACATTGACTATACCGTCACTGAAATGCTAAATGTTGAGCTGCAATCATACTGTACTGTCTCAACTACTCTTTGGCTCCATGTGTCTACTCTTTATGGCCTACCATGTTTTAGCCAGGAGAACCACATTGATATTAATAATCTATTTTACAAGTGATTCCTGGAGAGCTGGGGGGGGGGGCCTGTCTTTTTGGACAGCAGGGTAAACTAGGGTACTCAGAGGAAACCCACACACACAGGAAGAACATGCAAACTCCACACAGAAAGGCCCTGCATTTGAACCCGCAACCTTCTTGCTATAAGGCGAGAGCACTAACCACTGTGCGGTTTGGCATCTGATTACCAATTAGTAAGTTCTCTCACTTCATGTAATGTTACCCCTCTGTTAAAGTTAGGTAAAGTTTAACTGTTTGAAGGGGAGATGGACAGACAGAATTTAACAGTTTCATTTCAGAGGTGCAAGAAGAGTCTCTTTTTTCAAGACCATGCTTTATTTACCCAGACCATTTTCTTAGTTAAGCCACCATAGCCACTTTTCAAAATGTTCAATTTTTTTTAAAACTTGCCACGTCTAGAAAGCTCTTCATGGTCTTGCCCCGGCCCCACTTTCTGACCACATGAAACCTAAGCCTCAGTCAGTTTTGGAACAGCCTGCCGACATATATAAGAGAATGCCCAAGTTACATCTCTTTAAAAAAAAAAAAAAAAAACAACTTAAACATTATCTTAGAGTAAATAAGTCCTGCACTCATTTTACGTAATTTAATTTGCATAGGTTTTATATTGTGTTTTTTTTTTTTTTATTGTGTGTTATATTCCTTTATACATTGTATTGCTTTTGTGACCTGCCTTGGGACTAAAGATGTAAATTCGCAATTTGTCTATAATCTGGCACATTTACAGTGTGTACGATTTGTATATGATTGTTCATTAGTGTGTGTTGTCCCGATCAAATAAATAAAGAAATAAATAGATTTAGGCTGCAAGCAGAAAGTCACTACCATTGATTCTGGTTTTCAACCTGGTTGAATTGTTTAGTTTAGTTTTTTCTTTTCACAGTTTCCCATGCGCACTAATTTTTTCTGTATCTCCTTTTTTAATGCTGTGAAAGAGCTATGAAATAACTACTGCTGCATAAATAAGACCGATTTAAATCTATATTTAATAAATCAGCACAAATAACACATTTTGTATTATTGAAACACTTTTGACGTGCAGATTCATTTTTGAAAATAACACTCAATTGGAGAGAAAAAGGTCTCTTGTCAACGAGAAGGAAGAAAACAAATATTGTTTACCTCGGTTTTCTTTTGTGAAATTATTAAAGACTGAGTAAAAGAGAAAGGCGTGTTATTCTGTTAGAAAATCTTGTGATGATTTGGCGAAGTAATATCCTCTCAAAAGGTTAGGAGTGCTGAAATGATATTGTGCCTCACGTGCTTGACTGTATTTAGGTATTCTATGAATACAAAGGGTTATATGCAGTTTCTTTAAATTGAGCAAAATGTCATGTTCCTCTCTACAACTGTACTCACATCACCTCTGACTCAGATCTCCTCTCATGGTCAAGTGGGGCAATCGTATGCATTTCACATTCATTTTTATGTTTTCATTATGTTATCTGTTTATGGATCTTTCACTTTGTCAATGTTTTCTCCACAAAACTGTTTTTTTTAGGGTTTTTCTTTCTTTTTTTTTCATTTAGAGACTTCATATCATATTTGTTAAGTATGTATAGAAAATCATTTTGGTTCTGATGAGCTCTTCATAAAACTCAAATGCAATTCATACTTCATCTTGAACTTTACCAAAGATCAACATCTATCTCCTGGTTGTAATCAGATTGCATGAATTATTTCTGAGAGTTTTCAGTTCCCATGATATGAAAATGCCAGTGCAGCTCTTACGGGAGCAACATTGCAATCACATTTTCCAATGCTAAAGTGAAAATGTCAAGAATATTCCATGTTGATTTGCCCCATGGCACTTAGTGTTCAGTGGAGGCTCATTATTATGTGTATATACAGCAATGTAAAACTCATCCATGTAGTACTGGTATATGTACCGCTTCAAAAAAAAACACGTTCTGACATCACATGGCAGCTTAATGAGGCTCAAGCAAACTGATGACTGATGTTGCTTTTCCAAGAGATCAATTTAACATAAGGTGTGAAAAGGCTGTCAAATAAGTCTATAGTAGTGCAGATGAGGGTGTGAGAGCATTATTCCGGCTTCCTCTTTTATCCTGCAATACAAAGGAGAAACATGATTTATCACATGGAATAAATGTCAATATTTACTGCATATTTATCAATAGTTACAATGTAGTTTTAATATGGGACCTCTTAGTTGCAGCTATTATTTAATTTCTTCATGTGATAGCGATTGATTTTACTCAGATGCAATGTGACTTATTACACTATAAAACCTAATCAATGCAGTTTATGAAGCACAAGATCATTTTAAGACAACTTCATACAACCTAATTGTATTTAATAATTTTTATGTGTATGCAAGATTTTATATATTTCATTCAAACTTATTTATATAGTACCACATAATTTTTTCAAATTGCTCCATGTATTATTTATGTAATTTGCTATACCATCTTGCGAAACCTAATTTTCTGACTATTACATACATTGTCACAAGAGACAGAGTAACAACAACATTAATTTATCTTTTTTGTCCCCCAGCTGGTCATATAAATCCATTTTTCTTGCTCCCATTATTTCCATTTGTGGTTCTCACAGGGATCACGAACTATTAAGCAGCTCACTGTCCTCTTACTGTATATTCAGTACCCGATAGTTGCATCATGTTTCCAGCAGGACTGGAAGAAAAAAAAATATATATATTTTTTTGTCTCTTCAAACAACTCCCTGCTAAATGGGACTTGTGAAAGAAGACACCAAATCCAAAATTAAAAAGTTCAAAGCTATCATAAATCAAAACAAAAAGCTTAAAGAACCTCAAACATCTCACAGAGCAGTAGAGATCTGCACAGTCAGAACTGTCTCCACATTAAAACATCATTAAATCCATTGTCAATATAATATCTATGATCGGTAGTGCTTCAGGAAAAAAGGCATTTATCTATAAATAAACTGGCTCATGTTGTTGTGCTGACTGTGTAATACGATTTGTTGTCTATTTGGGCTGGTTGAGAGCATTTGCTTAAGTTCCTGCCAATCGTGCCTTAAACCACAGAGTTTGTAACAGTCGCATAAAGCTGCTGCTGCATGATCCTCTGACTGCTCTTGCTGTGATATAAAGATAAATTAGTTATCCTTTTTTTCTTCTACGCTGTAGGTCTGACTGAATTTCTCCGAAAACAGTAATTTCAAGCTGAGCAATTGTGCTTTTGGAACTGCATTGCACCTCTTGAGGTGAACGCTTGTGGCCTGAAGCTGGCAACACCGTGGCTGAATAAGGTGAACCGGCCCCCTTCTCCACCTGTCTGATAAATGGCTTCAGCCCAATTCCCTTGCTTTGCTTTATATGTCGTCACCTGTCTTTGATGTCATCAGGTAATTGCTCCTTTTAGAACTCGAAAAGGGCCACTCGACGCTCCTGGGATGGAAGAGTATCCATGGTGATAATGTTTGTTATTCCACACTGCCAACAACTGTTTATTGTACTGTGGATGAGGAGAGGGCTTTTGAATGGTGACACTGCACATCTGGACACGCAGAAAAAAGGAAACGAGAAGGAGAGATGAGCAGATAGAAATAGAAAATAAGGAATGGTGAGGGGCAAACAGCGAGTGGGAGATGAGAGGCGAACCAGAAAGATCATGCGTGTGTGTATGTGTGTTGTTGAGCTTGTTATGGAGGAAAAGGGAGGCATGCACTTAAATGGATTGCCACTGTTCAGGGATGGATAGGAAGCTCGGCAGGTGCTGTGCAAGAAAAAATAAATCTCTACGATTTTCATTCCTGCGTTAACAAAAGATCTTTATGTGAAAAGAATTGATCCGAACAAGGCAGGAAATATATTGATATCCTTGTTGGCCTGCCACAAGGAAGATCATAATCTCTGTAGGCTGCCAATACATATTACAGTCACATGTCTTTCTGAGGGAACAAACATTATCTACCACGGTTCTCTTGTACTTGGTTACACTCTGGCTTCAGATACCCTTTTTCTCACATATCGTTACTGGAGAATGTACACATATCTGCAATGTGAAATTTGCATCACATCAGCCATTTGTAAGACAGTGATTCCGCTTCATTCCTTGGTCCCATCCTTCCCCTCTCCTCTTCTCCTATATTAAACTTGATCACTGAGCTGAGCTCCACCATACAGTATGTCAAAGCATTTTGAATTACAATCTTCTACACACTCCAGTGCAACAATGAAATTGGCCATCCTACATTTGACAGTTACTGCCAAATGGCTATAGCCAAATGTAATTATGGATCAAAATGCATTGCTTCGAGCTAAGGTTTGACTTCAAGTGGCAGCTGTACTCAGTTTATTGTATCTTGAAAAGGTGATGAGGATCATGCAAATGATTGAATGTGGAAGCAAGAAACTCTCATGAAGCCGGGAAGCCCAGAATAATCAGGACAATAAACTAACTGGTATTTTGTGAAGTCGGTTTTTGTCCTTCTACCAAACAATCTCCTAAAAAGAAACATCTGCAGCTCTGTCTTGAGCGGAAGAGGAATTACTCATCTCTTGGATATGTTGCCTGCAGTTCACTGTTCAATTTTTACATTTTATGCGATGGAAATGTTAGATCGTGATAGAAAGATCCTCCTTGAAGAAAATCTCCTTCTATTGTCTGACAAGAAACAAAATTCTGCTTGAGCACCAAACAGCTATATCAATTAAAAAAAAAAAAGAATTACAGTAAGTTCACTCACTTGAACATATTGCAACTGGCAAAATGTTGATGAAAATATGAACTAAACAAAACATAAAACCTAAAAGATGTTTACAATGTATACAGCATCCTAAATCAGAAGCCTGGAGTGGCAAAAACACACCATCTATTCAATTCAATTCAGTTCTACTTTATTTATATAGCACCAAACAAACCTTGATTAGGGTAGGCGGCAAGAAGTGGACCTTGGTTCGTGGAGGGGGAGATAGAGAGAGAGGCCGGGGGAAGAGAGAATAGAAGAGAGAAAACGATAGGGCAGATATATATTGGGGGGGGGGGGGGGGGGGGCTCTATCCATTCAGAGTCAGTAAAGTCTATAGTTAATATGAAAATAAAAGGGGGAGAAATTAACAGCTCACCTCTCCAAGGAATGTTCCGTAAATGGGGGAGAGCAAACAGCACAGAAATTCATTAACCGCCAGAGTGGGACATACCAAACAAAGGAAATAACTCAAGTATGAAGCATTTTTGTATCACGACTGTGTATGAATGTCAGGCTGGTTATTAACATTCCAAACATCACATGATAAGTGAAACAAAGATAAAAAAAAGATGGAACAATGCTATTGACCCTGTTACACGAACATATCAATAATGCACCGACACACACAAGCACACACATACACACTTCTCAGAGAAAAATACTTTAAAGAAGTAGATGGATAGATTACATATTCTCTGTAAACAAGTTCAAACCCATATCGTGTGAAATTGCTTCCTGTCTAAAGCCATCTTCGAATGATCTCCTCACATGATGCTTGTTGTTGTGTATGCTGAGCCATTATTTCAGTAGACCTACAGCGTTTTCTCGGGAGTCCGGAGCTCCAGTCGCTTCCCAAGACAGCATCCAAATGACAAGAGAGAGAAAGTCAGGAGAATAAAGGTGAGTTGAGGAGGAAAATGCAGAAAGAAACACAAAAGTTTGAGAGATTTTGTAAAATTGAGAGGAACAGGAGTGTTTATAAACTAGATGCCACAATCTGGTCTTCCTAGAAACTCAAGGTAACGTAACGCCTTCTCTCTGAACTTGAATAAAAGTTTTGTTTTATGATTGAAGGGAGTGTTCGTGACTGTAGCATCTTGGAAACATATTGGCCACAATGGACCATGAAAACAGCCTCAATGCAATACTTGACATCCATGTCAGAAGTCTCCAGAACTTTAGCTGGACAGAAACATGCAACCTCCTTTGGAGAGCTGATGTTTCAGTTGTAGAATTACCCATGTGGTGGCAAGTAGTTTGTCCCTGTTTTCCCTCATAGTTCCTTGATACATATCTTTTCTATTCTCCTACTTTTCTCATTCCTCTGACACTTGGTCTTGTGCTTCTCCCTGATTATACAAGGAATGTCTCCTGACACTCTTGTCATGTTTGTTTGCGTATAAACCTCAGCCCCTCCTTGTGACCTTGTCAGTTTGTCTGTTTAGTCTCATCTGTTTAGTCCTGGTTAGTTCCTATTTATCCTCATTTGTGTTCAGTCTCCTGTTAGTGTCCTGTCCTATTTCCCTCTTTTTGACAGATCTGCTGGTTTATAGATAAAAATCACCTCAACTAAGCCTTTTTCCATTTGATGATTCCAAAGTCAACAACATATGATTTATATCAGTTTCAAACTTGGAACCTCCTTTTGCATTGTGACTGGGGGATTGCAAAAGACCAGTCCACTAAAGATCAACGTGTTTTGAACATAGAGTTAAAGTCATCACAGAGTAAAACCTGGCAGTGTTTCATGGTGACCTTTTTAATTTTCATGGCAATATGAAGGACAAAGAAGCCCCAACATCGCCATACAATGAAACCTCTTCCATCAAATCCCCCGTCTCCCAGACCAAACAAACATATAATCTTCTCTGTGAGAGTTGATCTTGAGGAGATCAGGAAGTACAGTATCTTAAGCTACGGGATTGTCTTGATGTACATACTCGTGTTTTTTTTTTCAGCTGTCACCTCCTGTAAGAGAAAAACATGCCTGTCTCATGACAAACCACGTTTTTATAAATTAGCTGCTATTCTATCTCATGTAATGTCACTCATGTTTGAGAGATGCACTTTATAGTTCTATTTCCCATTTAAAAAAGATACAAAAAATAAACATGTTGCAACAAAGTTTAAATAAATTCACAAATACCTGACAATAAGATGAAAAATGTTTTTCAAAATTGTGGGCCACAGAACTGACTCGATTTTAGACACAATAGAGAATAGTGGCGCAAAATAGGACAAAGTAAGTAATAGAGTGAAAAGAATTGTAATGAAGTGCTGCAAACTGACCATGGGCTAGAAGAGAATTACAAGTGGGAGAAAGAGAGTAACTGAATGATAATGAAGGGTAATAGAGCTTGAGGACATGAAAGGAAGGAAGACAGATAAAAGAAGAACGTATTTACAAAGAAGTCAGAATAAAGCGTTAAAGTTATTTGCAGGCATGTGTCTGTGTCTTTTTCCGAGAGTGCATGTGTGCTTGTGAAGCGTACAGTAAGAAAGCCTGCAAGCCTTTTAAAAGCCCATCCACCCAGGTTTCCAATATATTGAAGTCTCCCTCTCCCCACAGAGTTTCACACAGTCATTTTTCTTTTGTCATTTGGTGAGGCTGGGTTTTGCGCAGTGCATTGTTCACACATCTCTGCTAATCCTGGTCTAGTCATGGTGGATTAGGGTGGACGATTCCTCCCCGGTCTCAGGCCTCAACTTTATTGATAATCAGTGTTGTTTGGGAGGGGAGAAAATTTTCTGGCTTAGCGGGAAGAGAATCAGATATGATTTCACTGTCTGCTGCCTTCCTCCATTTTTCCTATAACTTGTCAGTTTTCAGCTTCCATACTGCAATTTTCAGTTTTGACCAATGAATCTGTTGTGTGATATCTGTAAAAATGTCACATTTTCCCTTTCATGGGACAGTATGACATGTGAGGGCAGATGAGAGCAGCTTTACATGAAAGAAAGTCAATCAGGGCATGCATAGGGGTCCTAATCCTGTTCACTTCAAATTATCAGTGAAAAAGCAGGTCGCCACTATTCATATTTCATCAAACAGCATATTGTTCCAGTTCAGACTTTTTCTCTGTCGATGCCTTCTGTTCTTATTCCATACAGAGAGGGGATCTTTGCAATAAGCATGTTACTACAGTCTGTGTCAGGAAAAGAAAAACTATCTCTCAGCCAAAGGAAACGTATGACCTCGAAATATAAAAGTGTCACTTCTCAGATTTACTGACATTTAGCAAGCAAGTGAGTTTGAGTTTAATATATTGGTTCATCTGATCCAAGCCTCTACGGATATGGAGGGTTTGAAAAACAACTGGAGTCCTATCAACCATTTTGAATACAGAAATGTGGGAAATGCAATTAACACCGTGTCCTACAACATAGCCATTGCAACATTATGTAACATGTATGGTGGGACTGCCTCTACTGTGTAATTATTCAAATGTGGTTTCACCAGATTAGTGTTCATGGATAAACAGTTTAACCATAGAACCATGCGTGGTGCGTCTCATCCCGTCTGCCTTCAGCTGAAAGAGTTCAACCGCATGTCAAGAGCATCCCGTCATTTTTTTATTGCATAACTGCAAACGCATAGGTTTGACAATGAGGTAGTGGTACAGTAAAAATGGTCTCCCCGGTCGCTGCATTGCTTTCATATTTTTTACAGGACAGCCCTAACCCTCCCACTGCATTCATAAAGTTATTATTTCACCATGTCTCATGGTCTGCTCTCTCATCTGTGATCTGAATGATGGCATGGCTGGTTTGCTTTTGTCAAACGACAAAGGCATATTTTAATTTGTTAACACCAAGGAAAACAATATCTGGCTTAGTTGAGTATTGCCATTATTACTCTACTTTAAGAATTCTGACAAATGGGTTACAAAATGAAATGCGAGCAAATACTGTGTATTGTAGATTAAAAAAAACAGACAAAATTAAAAAAAGTTAACTGTTTGATTTCTGGCGGCTGGTTTCTGTTCTTTGACACTGACATGCTTCTGTGATGCTTTACCCACTGAAATACAATGACAAAATAACTAAAGATTGTGATTTTGTGATATATATATATATATATATATATATATATATATATATATATATATATATAACACAGAATGTGTGTGTGCATGTGTGTGTGCACACATGCAATTTGTGCGGTTTCACAAAAAATGGAACATTAGATGAGATGAACCTGGATTGTCTTTCGCATAATATTAAGTCATTGAGCATTTCATATCAACAGCATTACAGAACAATTGAATTGTGAAGCTTTACTGAAATATATGTATACCCTCACGCGTCTTCAAAAAGTACACAGCTTGTTTTCACTTCAATTGAAAGTGAATATCTTTCAGACATCTTCCCAGTTGAAATAAAATTTCCTTTTAAATATGCTCATGACCCTTTCCCGAGTTTCTTTTAGCACCTCCTCCTGAAAATTGACAGCTTTAGTTGGGTTTATCTCTTCCTCCCTCCCTCTTATCCTCTGCTGTTATTTTCCTCAGGCATTTTGAATTAAGAGTGCAGCTCCACATTTTACAGCATTCTGTCACTGAACCTTTCCTCTTACAGTATGCAACTCATTGCTACCACACGCATGGGTAGATGGCACCATGTCAAGGTGTGAATGTTAGCGGGTCAGCTGATTGGCCCCCGTCACTTTGTATGGCACTTCATGCTCCAAGCTGATCAGGGCTGAGCATGTGTTAAATTCTAAACAACACCCTTGAGACGGACACATAAGCATTAGCCCTGCCAGCTGTCAGCGGGCCTGACAACTTGAAATGCAAATCATGTGTGTCAACAGAAATTCTAATATGATCACTGGCATTGTGCACGCATCACTTATGCAAACGTGCAAAACCTCATGCAAACACGCAAACTGCTGAATCAGCCTACATGCCCAATGAACCTTCTCAGAGGACTTCAATATATTTTGGAGCAGTTTTAAGAGTAAGGATCGTAATAATATACAGAATTTTTGCTGACTTTGCAATCATTGACAGTCTGCATAATTAATAGGAGCTAAGACAAGCATATATTATCTATCCAGGCTGCAGTATCATTCCATTTTTTTTATTTACTGAACAGGAACTATTTTTGTGCATCTCAATTCTCCTTGTTCATATTTACTTATGATGATGGTTTAAATATATACCGATAATTAACTTAATAAACAGATCAATTTATCGTAGTGTTATATTTGAAAATGTTAAATGAAAATGTAAAATGCCTGGTGGTACCACCCAGTTTCATAATGATACACCAAATCTTTACCAAACTTTTTTTTTTAATGTTTCCCAACAAGAACTAACCAAGTAAATCAATCTATCCATTCACATGTCACATGTCAAAGCTGACTAAGGTATGACAGGTCACCAGTCCATCAAAGGACAAACACTCAAATTCACCCCTACAGGCAATCTAGAGTGATCAATTAACGTGAAATGCATGATTTTGGACTGTGGGAGGAAATGTGAAGTACCCAGACAAACCCCACACACAGAGGGAGAAAATACAGACTCCACTCAGAAAAGCCCAACGTCTGGACTTGAATCAGGTTATTGAGACAAAGTTGTTAACAACAATAGTACCATGCATCTCCACCCTGTGGATAGCAGACTGCAATTCAAAGCGATACGGAAAAAACGTTGCCCAGCTTAACAACTTCCAGCTCACTCTGTCCATCTAAATCTGTGTTTCTTTCAGCAGCTTCGGAAGGGCCTCTCAACATTCAAGACAAGAGGTCATGTAAGTGGGACCACAGCTTAGAAAAATCTAATAAGATCGAAAGGTCAACGATTTCTGCCAGCCAGGCAGCATTTGGGTGCTGCTCTTCATTGACCTGCTTTTCTTTCTTTGGATGTTAAGTGGGAAGTCTATGAAGCTTGACATTCGGGAGCACAGAGGACTGTTACTGGTTGGGGATTAGAAAAGGTAGAAGGAAAGAAATAAGGAAAATACAAACAAAAGAGAGAGAGAAAGACAGATAAAGAGATGAGCGAGAAGTTGAGCAAAGATGACATAAATGGAAATCGAATGAGTGTTAAGGGTTATGTGGAGAGATTCCTGTGCTCGTCACACACATCTATGTCAACGACTTTGTTATTTACCCTCATTGAAATTCATGTTGATTTTATGGTTATTGATTCGATAAAAGCAAGAATCTAAATCCCAGTCGTGGAAACACCTGTAAATTATATACAAAGAAAAGCCTTCAAATCCTTTTCAAGGACGTCTGCCAACTGGGAAGAAACCCCTGAGTAGATTCAGAACACGCTAAGCTTTTCCTCAGCCTACCTGGGAAACCCTCAGGGTTATGTGCCAGATGTATTTACGTCACGGTTGAGTGAATAGCACACACTTGTGCTGCTGGGAATGTTTATTGTTCCTTTTATATATGGTCTCTCTATATGCTCCTTGTGTAACACCCATGGTGTGCCTGTGACTTCTTACTCAGCTTTGTACAAATGACCATGCATGGCTTCCCACAGAGGTTTGTCTGTCCATGCCGTCTGTCCTTCTGTTAAATGGTGTGGTCAGAGCACAATAAGATAAGCCCCTGGCCACTGTTGGCACTGCATGTACCTAATTGGCCTCAGTTATTGGCTCGGTTTGCAAATGATGAAGTGTCAGTGAGCTCTTATCCTTTAGGCACACAGAATTGGAGCTACACAATGACAGAAACTAATGGATACACTTTGACATGGGTACTTCGGCTCATCTCCCCTATCATTAGTCGGCAGTACATGGATTGAAAGAGTGCACACACATTGCAAATTGTAACAGAAATGTACACTATAGACACAGTCTGTTTACCCATGTATGGCAATCTGGTATATTCATATAAACACCCCCGGGCTATCTGCCTATGTCCAAACACATTTAGATGACCAAATAAAAACTCATCTGAACAACACATGCGGTTTACACAGTATGTTAGTAGAAGCATAACATATGGGGTTTCTTTCCCATGCTTGAAGGAGAATTGTCTCCACATGTGCACACTGCTTCAGTATTTCTCATCTGAACCCTCAAGGTTTTTTTTTAGCTTAGCCTTTAGCCTGGAGCCCCCTCCCCTTACACAAGCCCCAAACTGAGATGTTCTCTGACTGGTAACTAATTTGTGAAATTGTGCAGCAGCATGAATTTAAAGCTCAATTTTTATAGTGAATAAAGGATTGATCCATCAAAAATCTCTCAATTTTTTCCCCTCTTTTCATGAATCTATATTACTTGGTTTCTCTCTTATGTAGGCACATATGACTCTATTGTTGAATCGACCTGCTTTAACGTATGAGCAAATCTATATTGTGGCATCATGCAGGTAAAGTGGCAGTGTTAAGTTAGTCAGTCAGACACACAGACAGACAGACAGCAGTGACAGTAATTGCAATGTAGCTCTTGCCATCTATTATTCAGCCTGCCATCCCTGAGTTCTTTCCGCGCAGAGTACATGCGAAGATTGAAATAATAAACCTCTGTTGCATAATAAACCACAGCAAGAATCACTCCAGATATGACTGGCTGCATATGAAAATGGGTCTGAAATATGTGTGAAAGCTCATGGGGTCTGTCCTGTTGGGGTTGAGGTTTGTTTTTGCAAGTTATGATGTTTATTTCACTGGCTCAGAGCCACATCGAATCAGGGATTTGTTCACGCAGAGAATTGTTTCATGGTATTTGGTGAAGTTATGCATATCATCAAAAAACAAATAAATAGCTCTATGCATACTTCATCTACTCTATTTGAGTTTATGTATGTATTCAACTGGACATATTATAATATTTAAGTCTTATTATCATCTTTAATCTGAGACAGTTGTTGAAAAACCCATAAGGTTAACACATTTCCACCAAAAACTGACAATGAACCAAGTCACATCAGTGTGAAAAAAAACTTTGTTTCCTGCATTTGAAGGCAACACAAATGCTGCTCAGTAAATTGCTCATTCACTCAGCTAACTTGTGTTACAAACTAGAGATAAAGGCTTTTACAGAAAGGCACAATTAATTGAAAACCAGGGTGTCAGGGGGGCTTAGGGGGGAAAGCATGTTTTGTTTGTATCTGTGTTTGAATGGATGTGCATGTGGGGTTTTTTTAAGTTCCCAATTAATGAGCACATCTTCTGTCACTGTCGGTATCTTTTAGGCAATTAAGTCAACATGACAGAACTGCTAAGAGGTTGTCTCAGAAGACACAAAACAGCAATCATGGGTATGATGTTGTTATTAAAGATCTATGAAGCAGCCATAAAGCCATTGTTACTGGTGGCGTAGACATGCAACTGCCAAAAAATCATACAAGGTGGATTTGAGGTTACTTGGAAACATGAAGGAAATTAAATACTGAAAAAAAAATAGTATGAGACATTTTCCCTCAAGTAAAAACCTGACATGTTAAGTTATTTATACTCAGACTGTGAACATATTTACAGGACACATGGTGTGATGCTGTGAAAATGCATTGCAAGAATTGGCACCAGATGAGAGGAAAACAGAGGGAGCTATTTTTGTGTGAAATAGTTCAATTTAAGGCAATAGATCTTACTCTTGGCAACATGCTTTACTGCTGACAGGCTCTGCAAATGATGCAATAAGCCAAGAGATGTTTCCTCTCCAAGACCTCCTTTTCTTTCCTTCTGTCGCTCACCCTCTGTCGCTTCTTCTGTCTTCCAGTGCCATTAACAAGGTGCCAGAGGCAGCACAGTCCAAACTGACACCTATATTAACTTGGTCTTATGAGGGAATCACAGCTACTGCAGTACTCACCAACACCACATTGTTATTTTCCACAAAATTTTTTAAAGTCTGCTAGACAGTGAAAGAATTGTTGATACAGGTTTATGGGTCTATAACAATAAACACACTCACAAACAACAACAACAACAACAATACTATCAATAATAATAATAATAATAATAATAATAATAATAATAATAATAATAATAATAATAATAATAATAATAATAATAATAACATTGATGATGATAATAATAATAATAACATTGATGATGATGATAATAATAATAATAATAATAATAATAATAATAATAATAATAATAATAATAATAATAATAATAATAATAATAATAATAATAATAATAATAATAATAAAAAGAAGAAGAAGAAGAAGAAGAAGAAGAAGAAGAAGAAGAAGAAGAAGAAGAAGAAGAAGAATGTAGATAATATAGGATACTGATTCCAAAGGGTGGGGCAACAATCAGCCAATGAGTGAGAAATCCTCAGAAAGATGCTGAGAAATACCAAGAGTTGAAGGAACAGCTGGAAGAGAAGAGGAGGGTTAAAGCTGATATGGTTCCTGTAGTAGTTGGAGCACAGGCTCCATTCAAATTGCACACAGAAATATCTCCAAGACTAGAATTGAACCAATGAAGCAGGAGTACAATCTACTTCTCCATCTTGCATTCTGGGTTTTAAAGTTAATTCAGTTCAAGGGCTGTGACAAGTAATTCCCTAAATTGATGGAAAACTGAATTTTTTGTGCATAATGAGTTTGCCTGTTTCCTCTGAGTGTGGGTTTTCTCCAGGTCGTCTTGTTTCTTTTCACTGTCCAGAATATCTGAAGTTAACGGGTTACTGTTAATTGTCCCTTAGTGTGAATATGACTGTCTGTCTCTCTCTGTGACCTGAAGTTGCATAAACTGGTAGAGAGTCGGGAGGGTGGATGGATTGATCAATGGATGAATGGCTTTTCCCCCCAGTGACGTGCAGGCTAACTTTCTATGGAGCACTCTGAAAGTCATATTTTGAAATGTGTGCACTGGTGAGGAATTTGAAAGCTGGTTACTCACAGAGATATTGAGCATGTAGAAAGGCATATATAGGGTTGTACTTGCTTGACAGGTCTCACCATTGTTTCCTCAGCCCACCCTTCCCCCCTACTGTTGTTCATATCTGAACTGTCTGGATTCAGACAAATGTAATTTCTATGAGTCAGATGACAGCTTAATGGTGAGCTGTAAAGCCATGTGAACCATTTCAACTTTCTTTCAAGCACCTACACATGATGTCTCCCGGATCACACCTCACACTTCAGTGATGCCAAGTCAGTCAATTCAATCACAAACCCTAATGTGATTGCTTTGTGGATGATGTTCAAACCGCTGATGAGGATGTGTGGGTTGGATGATTTTGGCTGGATGTGCTGCTGGATCATCATTACTTAAAAGAGATTTTAATTTTCCTAAAGTTGGGATTTTTGGGGGGATTTTCTTTCCCAAATACTGCCCATCAAGTCATTTTAGTTAATTTCTTCTGATTATGCTCTTTTAATGTTTCTTGCACTGCACCTTAAACAATTGTTTTAGAATTTTGCTATAACATTAAACTATCATCACCATTATTGACCTGAAAAGATGTGACTTCTGTAATATCTGTTCAGCTGCAGACTCACTCTCAGGCAAACACACACACACACACACACACACACACACACACACACACACACACACACACACACACGCACACACACACACACACTCACGCACACAAGTACACACGGACAAACACATGCAGTGGAGGAGTAATTTTCCGCAACAAAACTGGCTGCTGGGGTTGTTTTGTTTAGAGTGGCCTTTATTCAGTGATCGTGTTGAGCAGTGTTTGGTCCTCCTTGTCTGCATCTGTCTGCTGACTTCCCACCACAACACTTTAGCCAAGTGACACTGAACAATCCTCCAAGAGAAAAGAGGACAATAATAAATAAATAAAAAAAAAAGAAAGTTTAAGGGATTCAATTGAAGTGCAGCGCAGAAAGTGTTTCAGTCTTGTTGATGGGATTGCAGAGGTGTTTCTAAAGGTCTCTAAAGCTGAGGTGAAGCATTCCTCACCAGCTGTTATACTAACAGCAGCGGTGGGGTGCAACGCTTCGTCTCTGTCATGCTCTCAAACTGTTTGTAAACGCAGCAAGTGGCAGAATGGACACTTTGTTTACTTTTACTGTTTTGGTCTATTTGTCCTTAAATACCAGTTTCCATCAGAGTGATGGGTTTGTGTGAGAGTTGTTGTGCAAGCGAGTAGCCATCTATCCATCAACATTTGTACGACACTGGGGAACAGAAATGACACATCTGTTTGCAAGTAAAAAAAAAAGAAAAAAAAAGCATGTCTGAAAAACACCCAAACCCTCATTTCTCCATGTCAGAGGCAGTTTTGCAGTGCGCTTTCCTCTCTGCCTCTCTTTTCAGGCCTAGATGGGGAGACAGAGCCTCCAGTGTGTGGTGAGCTGTGGGCTGTGAGATCCCTGAAAAAAACTGACAGATCAAAAAGACCCTCAAGTAGGAGGGGGCGAAGCAGAAACATGTGTTGTGCTTGAATGTTCAGTCATATCTATTTCTCTCTTACTTCCTCTTAGTTTCAGCCCGTTTCATCTCATCATTCTCTCTTCAACCTTTTTCTCCTGTCCCTAATTTATCGTGTGTTTTCTTTGTATGATTTTCTTCATGGTTTCCGTCAGCATTCCTGTCCGCTCATCCACATTCTCACTTTGATTTAACCATGTAATCTTTCCTTACAGAACCAATGACATGCACATTTAACACTGTTGTACTTGGCGCGCGCATAATTAAGCACAGATTAAAATGAACTTGATTTGTTTTCATTGTAATGCAAAACAACTAAGCTTGATTCATTTGAACTGATATGAGTTGAATTGTCATCACAAATGTATTTGCAGTATTTTATAAGAAATATTATCAATGAAAAAAAAAACATACGCAACAAATTCAGTAGCTCCTTAAAAGAAAATATGAGAGATTTCTATTTGATGTTTGGCTGTCTTAACCACTGTTTTCTTTGTTTCTATTCACACAATCATTCCTATTCCAAAGGAAATTTGCAGAATGTTGCTTCAATTAACTTTTCCATGATGCTACACTCTATTAACAAATTGTATTTTTTTAATGAAGAAGTACTATTGTTTAAAATCTACTTTATTCAAATGGTAACACATTTGTTGCATTGAACAACTGCTATCCATTCATCTTCTATACTGCTTCATTCTGCTCATGGTGGCTGGAAGCAGAAGTCGGTCTTAGCTAACTGTGGGCTCGGCCAGGGGACATCTGGACCCGCTGCCAGTCCATCACTGGGCATCACTGGGCAACAGAAATTAATTTAATTGCCTCCTTCGTATATACAATGTTGTCTGTGTGTACAAAGTTATGTCGTTCTTGTGGACAAAAAGTGGCATCATATTTTAAATTGTACTTAAAATCTGCTGTTTGACTTGCAATTTTGTGATTGTGGGAATATTACAACTTTTTTTTTTTTTCATTGGATGTGACCTTGCGGCCACCAAAGGCCACTGGAGAGCAGAATAAACACAAAAAGTGATAAATCTATTAACTCCTAAACTTTGAAGTATGCATACTTTATTGATACTTTGTGTTGCAGGCAGCTTCTGGTATGCTGCTATTAAAAACCAAGAGGCTATGATGCCAGTACATTTTTCGGGTGCCAGCTTTTGTTTAATATTGATCAGTACAATCAATTTCAAAGTAGCACAGGGAAGAAAGCAGAAATTATGCAGCCAAATTAAATGTCACTTTAAAAATGACAAAGTTTCCTTCAGAATAACTCTTGTAATTTCCTGTGTTACCTTTCCATACAAAATCTATAAATATTTAATATGTCCTGCTGAAAGAGGAAAGAAACATAAGCACTCTAACTCATAATACTGTAAAGCTTTCCCTAAATGAGACCAAAGGTCCTTTATGTAAAGCAGAATCTGTCAGATTTCACACTTTATGGCCAAAAGACAATGCACCTACCATTGTCTTTAATCTGTATGCTAATGGAACAATCTTCTATCGTAATCCTCTGATGTTGCCAGGTTGGAGGGAAATCTGCTGCATTATCATACACAGCACCAACCTCCCTAAAGTACATTTGAGAATCTGAGAATGAGTAGGATTAAATAACAAAGTCCCACAATCCAAACCTGATATTACAACATAGTTCAAAACAGGCCAGCTTCTTCGTAATCCAGCATATCATATGTAATGATTTTAATGGTCTTTACACAGAGTATGACTCTCAACTGAGAAATATACTGGATTTTGCTCTGTACTCTATGGGCTTCTCCAAGCACATCACGAGGTCCAGACCTTGACCTTGAGGTCACGGTTATGGGATTCATTTCCCATGAAGTGTTTTGAGCACTCTGATGTGGTACTAGTCCACCACTGAGTGATGAGATGACATGAGAAATCCCAAAGCATGGGGAGTTTTTCATAACTTCCTCTCTCCACCTCAGTTTTTTTTTCCAAAGTTAAATTTGAAATCTCCATGACTTGAAAACACTGCTGCTTTGCAAACTGTGAATTGTTCCGTTCACCGGGTTTTTGTATTATTTCAGTTGTGCCATTGTTAGTGCTTATCAGGGCTGCAACAATCTTTGTATTCAATCAGGTTACTGTTTTTGGGTGAATACATTTGATTTCTGCCATATGTACAAAACGAAAAGCATTGAATTCCTGCATGAACAAGGTTATAGAACTTGATCAATTGGTAATTATAAGAATACACAATACATATATGCAGTATTCATTGTGCTTTCGCCTCAAGTGTACTGAATGCACATCAGTTTTCATCACGACATTGCTTGAGACGGAAACTGCAAAGGGTATTTACAGTGCCATCTGTGGATGTCTGATCCCAGGTCACAGCTGTTAACAAAAGGGTGATGGAGCTTTTGCTATTAGAGCTTCCACACTGTGCAAAACTCCATCTGCTGAACTCAAAGACAAAACAAAGACAACATCGGTATTTCTTTTCAAATATTTATAAATGATTCACAATTTATTTATAAATAAAATGTATTTATTTAATTTTGTCTGTCTTTTTTATGAAATTAAACTGCAAATTGCTTTTTCTTGTTATATGCAGTAAACAACAGAAAACGGTATAACCTTCACTAATATTATTATTAATATTATTATTAATATGATGATGATGATGATGATGATGATGATGTTGATGATGATGATTATTATTTTTAGTAGTAGTAGTAGTAGTAGTAGTAGTAGTAGTAGTAGTAGTAGTATTCTTAACAATTAGTAATTAATCATGCTATATATAATCCAAACCATAAATATTCTCAAATAGAGGCCTCAAAATGTGCAGGAAATGGAACAAATTGATTTTTTAACACCATTTTGTGAAATTAATGCTCGAAATGGATATTACTTCCTGAAACATGAAGACAAGTCAAGGATATTTTTCATGCAGTACTTGCGGCAAAGGTTTATAGGCTTATCAATCCTTTGTTAGCTATGAAATAACTAAAAACTGATTTCTTTATGGGATGAAAAAGCTGTATTGAAAGATGGAACCATATAAGAGATATTAAAGTAGTAGTAAAATAAAGATTATCCTTGAATCTCCAAGTACTTTAAGTCAAAATAATTCTTCCAAAGTAACAAGTAACAAGAGCTTATGGAACATGTGTTTATTTGAGTTTCACACCACTCTCTTGACTGGAAGTGTTTGTGTGCCACAGGTGTCTTCTCTAAATTGCCATCCTGCTTCTCCCATTCCTGCCTGTCCTCAGCCGGCCTGTCTGACACCCTATGTGACCCATAATGCTTTGGGCTTGATATGTTGCCATGTGAATGAGTCAGATAGCCACCCATGTTATGAGGTATGTAGGCTTCACTGGCTGCTTCTGCTTGAAAGTTGCTTTCCTCCTCCTTCCTCTTGTAATGTTTTGACACTTGTATCATGGTAGCTGCTGTAATATTTTTTTTTTTGTCTCAAATTAGTTTGGGAACAATTTCTGCAGTGAATATTATCTGAAAATGTGCTCTCTTTTCAGAGCAACCTCATCTTATTATGAGTATATGTGCAAAATTTAACTGAATGATTTGATACTAATTATGTAGTAAGCTGTCTATCCAACTCAGATTTTTTTTTCCTAAAAATGCTCCCTGCAATAATATAAAATAAAGGGAACATTTTTGATATGTCCTTTTTGGTTGTGTTTTTCCCTCTCACATGGTGTTGATTGTGTGTTTCTCAAAAACAGGAAGGTAGCCTGACAGTCTGAAATAGAGAAAATTAATAGGCCTACCCCAGGGAGAGATAGAAAACAAATCTATTCATCAATGTAATACCAAGCTGTATTTTTGAATAAAATAAAAGATAAGAAAGAAAAGCTACTTTTAACTCTGAAGTGGGTCAGTTGATAGATCGTTGGCTTTGTTTAATACCTATTTTCTGGAATATTTCAAATCCCTAATCACTGAAAACCTGGTTGTCCGTCATCATCATCATCATCATCATCATCATCATCATCATCATCATCATCATCATCATCATCATCATCATCATTATCATCACCATCATCATCATCATCATCATCACCATCATCTTCTTCTTCTTCTTCTTCTTCTTCTTCTTCTTGTGCAGTCTGTCAAAGCAAACTGATAAGTTTGCTAAACATTAGTAATGTCCCATCCCTAATGGGGGGGGGGGGGGGGGGGGGGGGTGACGACACAGGTATGAAGTGAAACTGTGGCCATTCAAAATTGGGCCCGCTCTTTTATTTACTCTTTTTTTTAATTTTCCAAACAAAAAAGATGAACTCATGTTTCTTAATGACAAGCTTGGATTGCTTTTATTGTTCTGGTGCTACAAAGCTCGTGACATGGGACAGAAAACCCTTCGTGCCTCGTGATAAAATGCATTGAATCAGCACATGACACGTCTTGCATGGCAATACAAGAATGGCTGCCTTCGCATATAGGCTATATACTGTAGCTACAACACTGATTAAACATGAGCTTGTACATTAAGAGCGAAAGTTTTTTTTTTTTTGTCTGGTCTCATTTCGCCGATGGTTTTATTTTTACACTATCTTGGAGCACACGCTGTAAAAGAGACTGTCCCTGAATCAAAGTCTGTGTATTGTTTTTTTTTTGCTGTACAATACAGCCAGCGAACATTTTACTGCTGCTTGGTTTGTCCACTTTTAAGTTTGTCATTTCTCATTGTGTGGTTTAGTGTCTGTGGAATTTACATTTAATGATCTTCTTGAAAGCATTTTGGAAGTCTTTGTTGAAGTAGGCATATATGATGGGGTTAAGGAGAGAGTTGGAGTAGCCCAGCCAGTTTATGACAGCGCCCAGCCAGTCGGGCATGTAGCAGCTTTCTGCACAGAAAGGCAGCACGAGAGCGACGATGAAAAAAGGCAGCCAGCAGAAGATGAAAGTTCCCATGATGATCCCGAGTGTTTTCACCGTTTTACGCTCCCTGGCCAGTGCAAGCTTCCTCTTAGCTCCCGAGTTCTTCTCATTCATATGTTCATAACCTTGTGAGGAAGACTGCGGAGTGTTGGGCAGAGGCAGGTGCGTCTTTGAGTTGCTGATAACTTCTATGATCTCCAGTGACTCGCCCTCGTCTCCATGCTTCACCGCTCCGTTTACGCACGGAGAACTGGATTTCGATTCGTCGCTGCGCTTCCAGCCCTTGTCGACGGCTTCCCCGTTGTTTTTTTTGTGGAAGATGGCCGGGGACACGGTCAAGCTCTTTTCTGACGTCTTCGTTTTCTCGGTTTTCTTCACCGTCTTCCGAATCCGAAACCGAGCTGCCCTGAATATTCGCCCGTACAGGACCAACATCAGAATGAGAGGGATGTAAAAAGCCCCAAACGTGGAGTAAATCGTGTAGCCCGGGTCCTGGCTGATCATGCAGGCGTCTGGATTCGCCCTGTCTTCATCGCTTCTCCAGCCTAACATAGGCGGAATAGAGATGGAAAAACCAATTAGCCAAGTCACGCTGATCAAGATCGCAGCTCTTCTTGGTGTCCGTTTATTTACATAGTCAATGGGGTCTGTTATGGCCCAGTACCTGTCCAAGGCAATTGCGCACAGATGTAGAATGGATGATGTGCAACACAGTACATCCAAAGAGATGAATAGATCACAGATCCCCTGACCCAGAGTCCACTTGTTTAAAACCTGGTAGAGGGCTGCCATTGGCAGAACCAGCACGGATACCATGAGGTCTGTCACTGCCAGGGATCCGATCAGATAGTTCGCCACATTTTGGAGAGACCTCTCCAAGGCGATCGCCGCCACGACGCATGCATTGCCAAATATGGAGCAGAGGATGAGGGCCCCCAGGAGCAGAGAGGTGATAATCTGGTAACTTAGCGCCAGATCTGGCAGAGACCCAGACCCCGTGCCATTCTCACCCCGGTCCCAGTCCGCAACTACGTCCACTCCGCCAGGGTAACCGCTGGTTGCGTTGCTGTCGTTGCCGCTTGTAGTTATAAAATCCATACTGCGCGGCCACACTCTGAGCGCAACTTTCCCAAAACAAGCAACTGTACAAACAGACAGGAGACAGTCAGCCCGTCAGACTCCTGCGGCTGTGCGTTTTACCTTGTCCATCGGAGTTACCGAGTTCGTGCCGTCGCTCTCAGGACGCATGACGCAGACGTGTGTGAGTGTGTGTGAGGGGGGGTTGTGTGTGTTGTAGCCCATGAGTGTTGACAGTCGGGTGCACTCACTGGTATTGCGAATCATCTGAGCTTGGTGACGCCGTGAATTCATTTATAGCAACTGGTTTGGGTACGTCAGACCGGGAGGAGGTCGCCCTGGAGTTTTGTGCCTTTGCTCCTCTTGTTGCGCCGCTTTTCACTGCCAACAGCTGGTGAGAGTGCAGCGCACCACTTTCTTCTTTCTTATACATAATTTTACCCTTTTGGAATCGCCGACCAGATCCTTTTAAAAACTTTTATTTTTCAGTTTAGCCTTCTCTGCGGGAGCAGTGTGACAGCAGGGACGAACTCTTGTGGGCGGATTTATTTTTTAAATATAGCAAATAGAAAGGCAAACAGGGCGAATTGGCTTTCAGGCTGTTAGAAATTAAGCTATTAACCGAACAAAGATTGGAAAAAAGAAGTTTAAAATATATATTTTTGAAACAATTTTATTCGAATCAATTTGTTTTTATTAGGTTAAAAATTATCAGTTGAATCAGGACAAAGCTGAGTCTTTACGGGTGCAGCTTTGTGTTTTGAAACAAGATTGAGAGAAGGGAGAAAATGCCCTGGGCGCTGAAAGCAAAAGGTAATTTCAGGACCAAGGACAGCTTCTCCACAGTCCAGAAAGGATTACTGCTGCCATCTGCTGTCAATTGCCAGCATAACAATACGCAGAGGCAGCTCAATCGCTGCCTTGAGTTTCGTGAAGACTTGCGCTCCGGAGCAATACGGTGGGAACAAAATGAGGACCGATATTGTGAGGAAGCTCGAGACATTCAATGCATTTGCCCGAAATTAACTTGATTCATCTAATATGGCCACTAAGAAGTAAATACATTACAATAATGAACACATTGATGGTTTAAGAGAGTATATGTGTTTGTAGGAGATGGGGGGTTGTTTATAGCAAGGGTGAAACGTGGACCTTGTAGAGAAAGAGGACCAGAATCATTCCAAAAAATTATAACCAGAATTATTACAGCAACAAAGCTGCTCCTCTATTATAATTATGACCTCTCTGTAGTCAGGCAAGGCCCTTATAAACCTTAAAACCCATAAAGCCAATCACTAAAGTGACAAATTGATATTTTGGCATAGTCATATGAAGGGAAAACATGAACTGTAGGTATAAAAGGGTGAAAATAACAGTTAATTCAAAATAGAAAACTGGATCCAAATATTGGCAGTTCGATAACCTGCTCTGTCTGTTTATGTGCCAATGTGTTTTTGGGCAAGACAATGAACCTTTATGTGTCTCCCAGTGGTCACTGCCATTGCTGGGAACAACTACAGTCCCCCCCCAAAAAAACCTCTGAGTTGATAAATGTAATATTTTACATTGTCCCCCACCATTTTCCCCACTTCTGAATATGTACAATTGGGACATTTTGACAATACAGATGCTGGTTGCTTGCAGGCATGATGTATTTTGTGAGGGGATGTTCATGATTCTGAGAGTGATGTGGGCAGCAATTTGCATATATAATTCCTGTAAATGTTTGTTACTCGTGATGCAAGCTGAAAGGTAATAAGCAAATCCACAAGAGTCAGACTAGTTCCATCATATCCATCATGAATGATGCTTCCTATGTGCAAATACATTAAATGAAGACTCACAGCCAAATACAATCTTTTTCAAGTGTATCATAAATAGTGGGGAAATGTCAATCTAAAAAGTCATTGTTATTAAATATTAGCATATCTTTTGTTCATGCCCCAAATTTTTCAAACAATCAATTGCCCCCATGTGCCATTGTGTAGGTATTAATGATGGGTTTCAAGTCGAACTAATGATATTGTGGTGTGGCAGCTTATAACATTGTGCAGCTTTGATGGCGGAGAAAATGTTTGTACTTCACTTCAGTGTGAAAGTGTAGCCAATTACCTTGAGTTAGAATGAATTCATCAATTCACATCTTGATCCAAACCTGGAGAAAAACCTCATACCACACACACACACACACACACACACACACACACACACACACACACACACACACACACACACACACACACACACACACACACACACACACACACACACACACACACACACACACACACACACACACACACACACACACACACCCAACCATCCAACTGCTTTATCCAACTTCATTGGGTCGAAGGGGTTGTGAGTGAAAAAAGCTGACGCAATGGTAGTGTACATGAGGCTAAAAAGGTGGCTCTGGCTTTTTCATCTTATTTTAGTGAGTTCAGTGCCTGCATAGTGGTGTGTTTTCTATAGGGCCCACGGGACAATAGAGAGGCCACGAACAGTGCATCTATTGTGATGGGCTCAGTGCAGGGACTTTGTCTGTGTCAACAGTGTGGAATGCCCCAGGGGGGCTGACAAGGGCAGGATAGTCCAGGCTAGAGAGCTGAGCTGCTCACCTCCTGTGCAGTGGAACAGTATTTCTAGCTCCTAAAATATAACCGAAATCTATACATTCAGAAGAGGTGGGGACTGAAAGGAAACTCGGGGAGACATGATGGAAGGAATACCAGGCTAGTTGGCTGCTCTGCTGACAACTGAAGGGCTTGAAAGTGCTGTTATGAGCGCCCACGTGGGAGCTTCCTGTGTGAATGTCTCAAGTAGTGTTGGAGGTGGTGGAATCGAGGAAGGAAGTGAAGAAAACTGTAACAATGAAACTCACTCTGTGTGCTCAAAGGTTGTGACACCTCGGCTGAGGAGTGCTGATCCAACGGGAGAGGAAAGATCGAGCAATGTGGAGCAAGTGGTGAGGCCTGGCCAAGCGGGGAGAAAAGCTTACAGGAAGACCAGTAGTGAGGGAAACAGAGGACAATGGAGAGAGAGGAATCAAGACAGGGATGAGGAGAGACTGAGTGTTGAACACATGAGAGGCTGGGAAAGAAGAAAACGGCAACAAAAAAAGGAACGATCTGTCACAAGTGGAGAGGGAAGCTGGGAAAGAGGAAGTACTGAAAGTTTGACCAGCAGCACTTCTAACGCGCAGCTCTTCGGAGAAGGGTCGAACATCTTACAAGGGGGACCCGCACGTCAAAGACCTCAGAGTATAAGCTCTACATGGACCACCAGTTCTCACTCGCAGTTCTTTCGGCCTGCTGTCCAAGTCAGATCCACACCACACTTTCCTTCAAAACACTCATCCAGACCAGCAGCAGGAGATCGACCACACTACTCATTCAGTTCAGTCAGACAGCCTGATGCATTCCGGGCTGAGCTGCGATCAGGAGTGGCAACTGGATGGCCATTGCATGGCCAGGCGCGCATACCACCGCTCATCTTCTCAGAGCCTGAAGAGGAAGAGGGAGAAGATGAGGAGTGTGAGGAGGATGAGGACGATGGCAACGAAGGCCACAGTGGTGTGATGGAGGTGATGTGTCAAACCATGCCATCGGCAGTCTTGGCACCGTGTGCTGCCTTTGGAGAGAGGAGGTTGAGTAAAAAAGAGAAGAATAGGATCAAAAGCTTGAAGAGGAGGCAGAGGAGAAGAGAGAAATGGAGGCAAAGTCAGCAACAGGAGAGCAGACAGGTAAATATTGGTCTCCAAATTTTTCTTCTTGCGTATTACCATTGAAACATTGTGTTACTATCATATATTTCACTTGTGTGCTACAAGAACAAAAACAAAAAAAGTTAGTAAGTCCTTCGTTCTGTTTTTATATCTTAAAATTATGGTTCCATAATGTCTTTACAGTGTCACTTGTTTATGAAGTATTGAAGTACTTTGTTTAATATGTGGCCATTAACAAACTTGTAGAACTATGTGGTAATGACTACAAACAAGTGGGACATCAATGCTAATTCATTGGCAGTCTCTGTGATAAACAGGAAAACTAGAGTCTACAGTGGGGCAGATAGTGGCGCTGTGAACTGCAATGTTTTTTTTTCTCCATGCCTTAATGTGTTGTGATCAGGTACTCAAGCTTTAAATTGCTTTAATTGATCCACTTAAAAGTCTATTTATATTTAAAATGGAACATTATTGCAAATCTTAAAATGGAGGAACACAACACCACCATACAACAAGACCTAAATATTGCTCCACAGCATCTTTTTTTCCTTGTGTTTATTCACACAACTTTTTCAAAGGCAGCATTAGACTAAATGTGTGTCCGTGTACATAAATTTTATGTGGACCTTGACTGTCGACAGTCGTATTAGCACCCAGCTCATTTCAATAGCCATTGTGTGTGCAGTTTAAAGTGGGGTTGCATCTGAATTAGTTGCATGATGAGGCTTGGGCAGAGAGCCCTTCACATCTAACCAGACAATAGAGCAGATTCTCTTCTGATTGGTTGCTGCGGATCTGCAGTCACGTTGATAGACTGAAATGATTCTGTCTGATGTAACATAGAAAGATAAATAGAAATAGTTACTTTCAGACCTTCATAGAACATAATTTTCTCAATTATTTGTCTTTATAGTGATACTATTGAAATATTCCTCACACACGGTGGTCAAACGGTTCATATTTGGCTTTTCTGTGAATACACAATGTAGTAACAGATATAGTTCTATTATTACATGGAGGCACCAGTGGCATGAGCCAATGATTAGCTTGGGGGTGAGGTAGATGACTTTGCTTTACCCAACTTCATAACCAAATGTTTCAATTTTTTTGTACATGATTAAATACCAACCTTGACAATGGACAAGGCTGTATATAAATTCATTCAGCACTAATGTCAGCAGACCCAAGAACACAAATAAAGTGAGGTCCCACTACTCCCTTAAGCCTGGACTCCTTGCAGCTTCAGCTCCCTGAAGCACCACCAAAGTGCCAAGAACTGAGTTGTTTGTGAACTGAAAAAAAAAGAACAGAAAAAAAGAACAAAACGTTGGTGACATTTTTAAGCAAAGTTTACCTTCACATTCTGGTAACAAGAAAGAGACCGTTTTGCTTTTCTGTATTCAGTACTATATCATCCAGTAAGTTGTGCATCTATTTGACCCAAACCACAGGAAACTATTGCATCATTTGTGATGGAGACAGCAATTAGTGGCTTGTGCAGATTATGTTCCAGTTATGTTGAGTGCTATAATTGAAAAGCTAATGTGGCTGCTATTTGGAGTTCTTTATGGACATCATGAGCATTGTCTATATTGACATCGTAAAAATGCCTCTTCCAGGTTCGTGAGTTGAGCTGCTCCCAAAGTCATTGGTTTTGAGTGGATGCAGTTTGGAGAGGCAAATTCAAAGATTAATCTAAGATTGAGTTTCCTTTATGCGAGTCAACTTTTCTTGGATCATTCGTTTAATTATAGTGTTTTCTGTAATTATGGAAACATTTACCACTGTAACCAAGACAAAGCTGCCTTGTTACTGTGCATGCTGCCAAGGGAGAGCCTCGATGTTCGTGATTACACAGGAACTATGTGCTCTATGTTCTCTCTTCTGTGTTAATGACACACCTTGGGAGGCAGGGCTGGTGTGACAGGGTAGTCCCTGGAGCTCCCCCTTGGTGAGAAAGTGGTAATTACTCTGGCAACACCCCGAGGCATCTCCAGGTCTGGAGCTTTAGACGCCGATCCTCAGGGGTCCTCTAACACCTGTCTGAGGAAGAGGTACAGGACACGAGGAGGCCCAGATACTGCTCTCTGTGCATCCTCTTCTATAAGTTATTGCTGTGATAAGACATGGAAGAAAAGCTGTGAGTTAGAGAAATTAGCAAGCAAATGGCAGCAAAGGTTTTGTGCTCTAACAAATAAAAGGTAACAAAGTTTTTTTTTAGGGCAATATTATCAATTTTATAAGTACAAAATGGTTGCAATTTCTTATATAATTCTGAATAACCTATAATGTGTGATGCATGGAAAACCACCAAAATGCAGAAGTAGTAAATCCTGAAATACAAGCCTTTATATTTTCTGTAAAGCAAATGACATTTGAAAGAAGGGCAACACTGAGGTCAGATCGCTCTCTCTTTCTAGCAAACAGTGTTTTTGCTTTACTGTGAGATTTCAGAAAATGTAGGGAGGCAAGCATTACACTGAACTGAACTCACACCTGACACCCTCATGTCCTCACACATATTATTGTGCTGATATGGTGGGCGTTGAGGAGGCTTACACTCATCAAATATGGTGGAAAAGAGATGAGAATTCTAAACAAAACGGCTAAAGAAGACATTTTCACATATAAGATATTTAATTCCAGTTGCGCACACATATCTCGTGTTGGTAATATTTCATTTGCATCTTATATGTTAGGGCTCAGAATTGTGTGTTTGGGTCTTTGATACTGCTATATGATTTCCAGCAAGTTATTAACACACCTATTTAAGAATTCAATTCAACTTTATTTTTCTAATACCAAATACAACACAGTCACTTCTTGGTGCTTTTTACCAAGAGAAACCAAACGAATCCACAAGGAGGTCACAAGTGGAAATGACTAACTCAATCAAAATCTTTGCAGAACTATAAAAACAAGATATTTCAGTACAACTATATGAACTCCTAATTGAATCCTTAGATGCATGGATATATTAATTTTCATCAAAATGAAGTAATAAAAAAGTTATTTCTCGCACATGTCGACATCAACTTTCAACAAGCTGCTTGATTTGTCTTCACTCAGAAGTGTCTCTTCTACTTGTGCCTTCTTTCCACACCCAGAGTTCAACAGGAAACCCATCAAGCAGCAGCAGCAGCAGTAGCAGCAGCAGCAGCAGCAGCAGCAGTGAGGACGAGGAGGCCCGGAGCAGCAGGGACAAAGAGGGTTACATCTGCGCTGTGTGCTTGGATGTGTACTTCAGTCCATACATGTGCCAGCCCTGCAGCCACATTTTCTGTGAACCCTGTCTAAGGACCCTGGCTAAGAACAGCCCCACAAACACCCCCTGCCCCCTGTGCAGAACAATCATCACACATGTGTTCTTCCAGAAAGGTAAGCTTTTCCGGAAATGTATTTAAGGAATATCATATTGTAACAGTAGTGCAGTAATATTTGCTTATCACATCCATTCATACTATTGCTTGGCATACTAGAAACTAAAAATGCAGTTTAAATGTCCTGACACAATTCATCCATTGATTGATTGATTGATTGATGGATGGATTGATTGATTGATTGATTGATTGATAGATTGATTGATTGATTGATTGGTTGGTTGATTGGTTGGTTGATTGGTTGATTTGTTTTATCTAATGTTCATCTATACCAGGGGTGTCAAACATGCGGCCCGGGGGCCAGAACGGGCCCACCAGAGGATCTAATCCGGCCCGCCATGTGATACATTTTTTTTTAAGTATAAATATGAAAACTGACAGAGGCTGATCTAAAAACGCTATATTAGCAAAAATGACATTCAAAAGCATCCTTGGTCAGAATTTGACCCTCAACATTAATGCATCTGTGGAGGTCACGTAACACAACGCCTTTCACAATAAAACAATGAGTCCAATTTATGTGAAGTGATACTTTAGACATGTAAACTCAAAACAATTTCCAGGTGATGACAAATTGTTTTAATCCTGAATAAAAATATGATATCCAGATACAGGTGACTGAGGGGTTTTTGTTTGTTTTTTTGCAAATATAATAATATCTGACCTCCTTTAATATGTATATTTCAGAATAGACTGGCAAATTCTTGCAGTTACAAAAGGATCAAAAGAAGGAAAGACTTTGCATTTGTCTGTATCTGCAGTTTAATATGTTATGTTTGACTTGTTGGGCCCTCCAGAGGTCAGATTAGATTGAATGTGGCCCCTCAACTGAAATGAGTTTCACACCCCTGATCTATACCATACCTACCCACCAATTGAGTGGTTTCCATTTCTTCCTGGAGAATAGACTGAAGAAAGAGTCTTATTTACAACCCTTGATTCGGGTCAGATGGAGCTTAACCTCACAAAAAACATTTTTAATTGAAATTCCAACCCATGGGCCTTCAAATATTACCACTTATTCAAATCTCAAAAGTGTGGAGATTTCATCTCACATGTTTCTGATACTGTGAGAGGAAACCAGGATACGCAGATGAAACTCGCACACACGCAGGGAGAACATGCAAACTCCACACAGAAGTGCCCCGGTCAGATCTGAACCAGGGCCTCCTTGCTGTGAGGCGAGACTGCTAACTACTGTTCCACTGTGCAGTTAGTATCGTAGTATAGAATTGACTAAAGAATCCAGAAAATGCATTTACTGCACATTAGTTGGATAAAATGCGGCACCCAGTAAATTGACAGACGTAACAATGGTATAGACATAAGCTTGAATGTATCTCATTTTTCAGTTGTTTCTTACTTTTCTTCATTGTGACACAGATGATATCTGAGCTGCAGATTGCTGGGAGGGCCCAGCTGTAGATGTCCCACAGGGAGCACAGTAGATCTTTAGCTCAGCTCCGACCAGATGAGTCACCCACACAGAGAAGACAGATTCAAACACAGTTCCAACTCTTGACCTGGTGTTGCTTCCTGAAGAGAATACCAAAGTCACATTTCTTTAGGGTGGAAAGTGTGCAACAATGAAATAAGAACTGACATTTTGTGGTGTTTTATTTTTCTAACAATATCATCCAATTTGTGATATTGCACACTGACTTCTGTAAAGTGACAAAAGCTTTTTTTCTTTTTTTTTTTTTTTATGTTATCTCATGATGATTGCAAAGTGATTGCATACAAAGTAGTCTGATTCGGACACATTTATGAATAAGTAATGATCCTCTGTGATTCATGCTGTCCTGCTTGGAGATGTATATGGCAGGAAGTGAGTGGCCGGGATGTGCTGGTTATGAGGACTGTAGAAACACTGAGGGCTCTTGTTAATGATTAGATGACAAGATTAGATTCTTGTGTTGATTACCAAAGCCAAGGTCACTCCGATGCAGAACAAGGAGAAAAATGGGTAACACCAAGTGATGCTGCATTTACTGTTTTTGAATACACTCAGCAAATCAAACCTTTTCTGTCTGGCCCATTAAGAGGTGAATGTGAGTAATGTCTTCACTTCAGATGGAATTACATGAGTGTCTTTGTCTTTCTTACAGATCTGAATCAGACAGCAAGGACATTCTTCCCAAAGGAGTATCTTTCCAGGAAACAGAACTTCCAGAAAGCGAGTTGTGCAAAGTGGCCTCTCCCGAGCTGCAGAAAACTCTTCCGCATCTTTGGAGGCAAGTTTGTAATTCCCCGTTAGTGGGATCAGTCATAGGACAAATATCCAGCTGCTCAGAAAACATGCAATTTGAGTCTAAAGCACTGCTCAGTTTGTTTATCTTGTTGGCGGAGTGAGAAAAGTATCTCAAAGCATCAAGAGGATTTAGTATATTAAAAACAATCCTTCAATTTTGTTGTAAACAGAAGAGAAATACAGGATTCTGCACAGACAACATTGTTTATATTTGTAGGGGGGGTGGATAAAATTAGAATTTGCATGTAACAGGTTTAAATTGACCTTATTTATATACAAATCACATATATAATATCATTTTTTGATTTTCAGGTTGCTACTGCCTGCTACTGGCCATATAAGGAAAACCGCGTTTTGGGCGAATTTCTCGAATTTTGCCACTTTTGACAAGTTTTGTGATTTAATGGCTCAACAGTAACGTATCATATATTACATTCACACATTTGTCATGCTAATCAATGTTTTATTTGTTTATTTTAGGTAGAAGTAGCCAAGTTTTCAGAATATTTGCCACTGTGGGACGAAAGAGAACAATGCTAACACCAGAACAATTTGGCAACAACCTCAAGATAGTTTTGGGGAAAACAACTGACAGATCCACTGTTACCTTGACAGAATCCCGTGCCGCGATGGAAAGACTGTCTGTTCAGCCATTATAATCATTAATAATGTGCATGCTATTGATTTTTTTTTTGGTGTGTTCTAGTATAAACCATACCTTTTAGTTCATAAATAAACAAAATAAAACAAGTAATCACTATATTTGTACACAATGTTGAGACAGAGTCATTGTCCATTATCATATATAGCTGAAAAAAGCGTGCAAAAGTGTGATATACGCAGTACATCAAAACATGCCAGTAGCAGGCAGTAGCAGAACCAAAATTGAAAATGCAGGTTACTTGTGTGTTTTATATATAAATAAGGTCAAAATAAACCTGTTACACGAAGGTTTTGGGAAAAAAGGTCATTTATCCACCCCCCCTAATATTTGCTGTGTAAATCTTGGATAAAAGGCTGAGATTAATAATCCCACCCATCCAAAACATGTCCCACTATTCACAAAGCCATTTCATCAGTGGAGTTAAAAAATGTTTCCTTTTTTTTTTTTTCTTCAAAAACATTTCCTCTCCTTTAAGAAGAGTCTGTGGTGTAGTGGGTAGAGGTTAGCACTCGCAGTGTGATTATCCCATCTTCTCGTCCGGGTTTGGCTTGGATGTCTTCATGATGTTTTCTCAAGCTGTGTGGGTTTGTTTTCCAAGTGCTCCAATTTCCTGCCACTGCGAGGTTAATTGCCATCTTTAAATTGCCCTTGTGCAAGAGTGTTTTTTTTCTTCTGTGTGTTCTCTGTGATGGACTAAGTGTGCCTTCAATCACACTCAACTGTGATTTAAATGTTGGCTAACTCAAGATCGATTGTGAAAACTAAAAGTCAAAGCTCAATATGGTTACTTGAGCATCTACAGAATGATTCTATAGCAACAATCCAATATCAAAATGTGTGTTAGTTACAATAAAACACAGTATGTATATTGTACACTTCTGCAGGTGTCAGTAAATTACCCACACATTTCTGAAGCATGAGACGAGATGTCAGATGCATCCTCTGTCACGTTTTCAATGCTACAAAATGCCAATGTAGTCCTTCATATTCAGTACTTCATATTCATTTAAAATGGGCAGAAAGAGTAGACCTATTTCAGTAAAGTTATTGAAAACCACTGGCTCCAACAACCAAATGAATAACAAGCGGATTTGTCATTCTAATCAGGCTTCCAGAGGCAGTCCAGCCCCATCGCTCGACGGCAGTTCCCCCATGGAGGAGGCTACCGGCTGGATACCATCGACTTCGAGGATGACTCTCGAGGCTGGCGATTTGACATGGACATGGTTATCATCTACATTTACTCAGTCAACTGGGTCATTGGCTTCTTTATTTTCTGCTTTATTTGCTATCTCTTCTTCCCTTCGCTTTGAGAGTCTTGGTGGTAACAAAGACGATGAAGAAGAGGAGGAAATGTTTGAGAGTACAGTTAGGAACTGGTGGTCAACAAGAGGGCAGGCAAGCGCACATAGAGGAGAGTGGACACTAAGCTGTGGGGGTTTAGCAAGAAGTTCGTGAGTGAATTTCAAGCAGTTAGGATGGCATGGTGGAGAGGAAAACAAATGTGTGCCAGCTTGTTGTTTCTCCTTAATAAATCATTGAAATGGGAAAAAATCATGTAGGGGGATGTTTGGGAATCCAATGTTCTCTGTTCTCTGCTCAGATGTAATGTAGACTGCACAACGCATCCTGCTCCTGTGCGGACAGGAGCTGATATGATTCCTTACAGATTATTTCACTGGAAAACATAAAAGTTACTGCGACTTGAACTGTGAAAGGAGCCTCTCACATGTACGATTGGAAGGTCAATTAAAATCATGTAATTGGCAAAAGAAAAAAGGAGCAATGTGTTACTGTGTGTCAATGTGCATGAATGATTCAAGTTAAATATTGCATTTTGAACCCAGACCACAACGTTTTGCATTTCACAGTCATGGTCACTGTCCAGCATGGAAGAAAATTGTTTAGAGTGAAAAAAAACAACAACGAATGACGCTTGTGGACATTGACATTAGAGTGTCACTTTATCAGGTCTGAACTGATGAAGCCTTTTGAATGAGAAGTGAAATATCTTCAAAACTTTAACCGAGTCCAGTAACATATAATTACATATTTATTAAACAAAATTTGACAAATATACACCTTTCTGCCATTCTTTCAATATTTTCAGATGTTTTCATGAAAGCTGTACAGTTTCCCATTTGCTGATCAATAACGCCTTCTGTATTGCTACCTTATGAATTGATTATAGCATATTTTGCACATTTTTATTATGTTTTGTTCTCTAGCAAAGTGACAGTGTTTTGTGTGAGATAAATTGTATTTTCTGTCAAATAAAAATCACACAGATACATACAGGTCTGTGTATGTGGATTTTAAAATGAATACAATTTCAGCCATGCTTAACTTTGGTGCTAAACTGCTAAACTGCTTAACTACATTCCTTTTATTTATGTATTTTTTTAATATAATGAACTTCTTTTAGGCAAAGCATTGACAAAAACTGTGAAACAGGAATATTTCAAGTGGATAAAGTAGATATTGATATCAGAAGTTTGTTATTTAGCCACACTTTTGATAAGAACTAAACTATTTGTATTTTCTTTTGAACACAATTCTTCCATTATCTTTTATATTCAGGACACTCAACAAGAGTTGCCAGCTTGGCCATGTAATGACCTCTGTCCATTACAACAACCGGGACAACTGGCTTTGTCATGATGCTGGGGTTGAAATCCTAACTAAAGTAAAAACTCACATAGCTCCACTGAATTTATTTGGGTTTCCTCTGTGTGAAAAAAAACAAAGTTTTGATACTCCTGGGTAGAGACTGAACCATGATCTCTGTCAGAGGTTCCATTACGAGAGTTGCAAGGTTGCAGCAAAAAGACAGCAAGAGGAAACTATTAATTGAAATCAACAGTGCATTTCCCATCAATTTATCTGCAAAAAATGCATACAATCTTTTTTTTTAATGAGCTTTATGGAGACCTAGAGCTTATCCCAGGTATCACTGAGTCAAGATCAGGCACTAACATTCTGAATAGACCTTTAGAGACTTTGAAGAGAAAATCATCCACACACACAAGGCTACTTTAGCTCTGTGTCAGGTAAGTGACAATATTCAGAATATTAAATATGCTGAAAATGTGACTCCAATAATTTAATATTTTTATTGCATATACTTTTATATCTTTGTGTGCACTATAATTACTCAATGCTTTCAGTTTTGATAGCCCAGCTCCAGGGCGATACAGTGATCTGTTCTTCCAAGGAATTGGTGTTGGGGGTATTGACCCCCTATCCACCATTGATTTTCACCTCTGAGTTAAGTAGCTGAAAGTCAGTAATAGCATTTCTAGCATAAGAAATCCACAAAATTAAAACATAAAGTGGAAAAAATAACCTCCCAAACCTAAAAATTTAATTAAGACAACCGACATGCAAAGATAAATAAATACCATCAGGCAGTGCTAATAATACTTTTATGTGCAAACGTTTGAAATGTGCTCATTTCACCATCCAATATCTTTATAGAAATCTGGAAAATACTTTATTGTGCTTGAAAACTATAAAGAAAGTGTCCCGCAGTCCACATGTTACACGTTTGGGAGTTTGCACCTTAGGGCGGCGGAAGGTGGATGAGTCCTATTAGTATTCTCATCCTTTGGGTGCAGCAGTGTTTGCAGCCACAGAGCCACGTCAGGCCTGTATACTGCCCCTCTACTGCCTCTCCAAGGTTAGAGACAGGCCCGCCCGTCGAGCTCCAGACACTCTGCAGTCCCAATCCAAACCGACTACGTTCAAGTTTTGTTTTTTTGTGTTTTACTTTTTTTTTCAGGACCGTTTTTTTCCCCCCTCTCTCTCCCTCAGACTCTTAAAGTGAAGGTGTGGACTCGGGAAGCCGTCGGTGTGGACTGTGTCTGCTTTATTTGTCATCTATAGGTGGTGGCACAGCTACAGATCGTTATCGGCCGTCTTATTGGCACTTCATGGGAACGCGCAGTCACACAAAAAATGGGCGCATTTGGAGAGCATCCGTGAGTGCAATCGTTTCCTCTTGACATCGGTGCGTCAGGAAAGACACCTCGACTACAGCTGGAGTCCGGGTTGGGTGTGAAGTCTTCACTGTGCACCGTGTGCTGCTGGAGTGAAGGTGACTTGGACCCGACGCAGTCGAGGCAATGCGGAGAGGAGTCACGGGCGCTCATCCGGTACTTCTGCGCTCTCAGGCTCGTCTGGGAAAATATCTGCTCCCTCTCCCACGTTAGAGGGAAAGAAAGCGGGAGGGATAGACGGAGCGACACCAGTAAATCGAGGTGCAGCCCAGCCAGCAGTTAGCGAAGGTGAAGTGAGCGTAAACAGAGGAGAGGATAAGGTGAACCGTCGCTGAGGTGCAGGGTGGTGAGGCAGGAAGAGAGAAAGTGGCGGAGTTTGGAGGGGGATTACACCGAATCGTTCTGTCCTAGGGCTGTTTTAATAGTGGATGTGTATGCATGAGTTCTGCATCGAATGGGCGCAAAAACCGCCCCAGATCCGCCGGGAACATCTTCCAGATCGGCAAGCCTCCTTACCGAGACCCACAGAGGAGGGAGAGCACCGAAAGTACCCGCAAAGCCCAGCGCGCCGTGGCCGACTGCAGAATGGTAGGTTTGCGGCACGGCAATGCCTGCATGGTGCCTCTGATTAGGATTGCTGTATGTTATGATCCCAACCTTCTCTTTGTTCCAGGACCATCAACTATCCCGTGCATGCGGAGGGTGCATGAACCGCAGCTGCTAATAGCTGCAAAAAAAAAAAAAAAAGAGAGAGAGAATGTAACCTGGTCTGGCAGCCTAAAAATAGCTATATGCATTTGCATTGCTTTGTTGGCAGTGAAGACAAACACCTTGGCGTGCAGATTGACTGTGATTTGCATTTTTTTTTTTTTTAGAGTGGAAAGCTGCTGGTGATCTTGGTTGATTTCAAAATAGATTATAAGATTATCTCCGGAGATGTTCGCGATCATGGAGTCATCATGCAGATGTCCCGTGTTTTGAATCTGTCAGGAATGATATAGCCTCTTTCACCCGTTCATACATCACCGATCGACATGGAACCTCGCTGTTCGTTTACGGGACTACGGCAAAATGCAGGAGTTGCACACAGCCCAAAAAAAAAAAAAAGAATTAATCGTGCCCCAAAAAGAAGCTTGTGCAGACAAGCGATTTCAACGAACCTACCAATCAGTTCATTAGTCGTGCACTGTGTTTTATTTAATGGCGCTCAGATATAATTGTGGCTGTGCAAAGCAGCAGTTTTTTCACACTGCTGGTGCTGATGCATGCCATCATGCACATGCACAATACACATTATGTGTCCCCTTGTGCAGAGAAAAGTAAGGCTGGGTATGATAAGGTGACGAGCCATGCTGAGGACAGAAATTGCTGCAGTCATCAAGCCAAACTTATGCGTTAAATTCGCGTGATTAAGTTCATTCGGGCGCTAACTCCTTTGTGGGGGACTTCTTTCTTTTTTTCTTTCTTTCTTTCTTTCTTTCTTTCTTTCTTTCTTTCTTTCTTTCTTTCTTTCTTTCTTTCTTTCTTTCGCTCTTTCTCTTTTTTAAACAGATCGTTCAAGAATTCAATACACTCGTGGCTCTGTACCGTGAGCTGGTCATCTCCATTGGAGAAATCACCGTGGACTGTCCGACTTTACGGGCCGAAATGCTGAAGACCCGAACTAAAGGCTGCGAGATGGCCCGAGCGGCGCACCACAGCCTCTCCTTGATATCTGGGTGAGTTGGCACAGACGCTGTCCATGGTCCTGAAAAAAGATCCCTCTCACACAAACCCGCACCCAAACGGGGCGCTGTGCAACACTGCAGCGCCCCAGGTTGCAAAGTGGCTAATTTTACCACAGAAAATCTCTCATTTGCATAAGTATCTCAGTTTCAGCCTCTTCTATGGCTTTGTAAGCCCACTTATTCAGTCCTCGAAGAAAGCGTCCAAGTTCTAAAGTAGGGCAAAGTGTGCGTGGAAGAAGAAAACACAGACAGTGGGATGAGCTTCTTAAAAACATATCTAATTTGCAAATTTCACTTTGAGAGCGTTGCCAGGAAGCAAACACAACAACTGTAACTGATCACTTGCCATTAGCTGTGCCTAAAGTATTAATGCACCAAGTGGACTGGAAGTGCGAGGCATCCCAGGATGAATATCTGCGATAAAAGTACCATTGTGGAGCAAATTAGGTTTGGTTTTTTTTGCTTGTAATGCATTGTGAGAGTGGCTGTGACGATGCTTTTGGTTTGTTTGTTTGTTTGTTTGTTAATTTGTTTGTTTGTTTTTTGTGGGTTGTGTCTTTGTTATGGTCGTTTAAACGTTTGGATTCTTGCAAGCTTTTCAGCAAAGCAAAATATATTTGTTTTGCATTTTAGAAAGATGTGTGTAACAATCCAGGTATTTCTTTTAATTTCTTTCATAGATACACTACACAATTTCCAGATGAAACAATCCATGTCGAGCAGTTATTTTTGGAGTTGTTGAATCAGAGTATATACTTCAGTGCTGAAATGCCATTACAAGTGAATTGTTAGTAATTAGAGATCTGTTGTAAGAGCTATTCTGCTATTGTTGAAACCAAAAGTTGCTGTTGACTTAGCCCATAACATCCAATCAATATTAGACTGCTTTGATGACATTGGAAAAAGGTCAAAGAGAGAATTTGGAATTTTTGGAATTCTGGTTGTAAAGTTGCTTATAAACAATTGGATGGACTGAATCCAGGGGCAAGGGAGATTTTGAAGGAGGTCTCCAGCTCCATGACATAGCCAATGCAGCTTTGGAACTATAACAGCATCAGGTTTACATAGATGTATGCAGAGGTGCAAAAAGTAAATATGTTTTGTCCTTAAATAAAACCACTGCTTTTAATTATATTGCATTTATTCCATACATTTACCTGTATAAAATAATCAGAAATACACATTTAGGCAAATGATAAGCAGATACAACTGCACAGTAGACATAAAGCAGGACTTTTCTGTTGAAAGAATATAGTGATTGACTAAAAAATTGCAAGTCAAACGTTCAGAGTTTTGATTGGAACTATGGCATGAATAAAATTGCAACCTTCTGGAAAAGAAATGTATAAAGCACAAATGCCTTGCAACACTACCCAAATACAGTAGTTTATTTAATCCGTTTGACTTCTTCCTACAGCGACTTCCTTCTACATATTTTGCACACACATCAGAAATGTTCCAGTTCTTTGAATGAACTTGTAGTAAAAGCTCTTTAACTTGTTTCTTGACTCAATAATTGTTCTTCCTGCTGCGGGATATTAACAATGCATATACTTCACTGCTTGATACATGCATGACAAAATATCTACATTGAACATATGAGGGATTGTAGCTGCATGTGCATGCGTGACACTTATTGTTAAAGCCTGAAAACACATCTACTCCAAGCTTCCTGTCAAGTGGGATGAATGAGTCACACAACAATTTAATAGGCGCAGATTATTTTTATAAACAGCCTTTTAAGAACCGATTACTGAAGTAGTTGGATAAATAATGAAGTACATCGATGTATATTTCTGTCTTGCACTATTCCTTTTTTAGCATATGGCTCATAATCATACAGAGAGAGTGAGTGATTTAATAGTCCTGAATATCCTGTTGCTGTTAAATAAAAATTTTATAGCAGCTTTAGACACAACTCAAAGTTCTGGCTGATAATAGCATCAACATCATTGTCATAATCATCCTCAGCACATACATTCTAAACATTGGCTTCTAAAAGCTCTCCAGGCCATTCCAGTATCTGCACCTACAAGTTTCACACTTTCAGTTGTTGTAATTTTTCCCGAAATGATATCACACCTCATATTAAAAAACAATAAACAATAACAAAATTCTCTTCAATTCAATTTTTACTTTGTAATTTTTTTCTTTTATCATATACAGCACTTAGCCAATTGCCCAAACTCAAAAAAATATCTGTTCGTCATTTGATAAAACAAGGATCATTTTACTGACAACTAACATTTGAGCACAAAATGAATAAATAATATGTAGTTATTGAATTTTATTGTTTGAAGTCTAGTGGATGCATGTTGGTTTGATAAACTTGATTTTAATAACTCAGAGACCACTTTTCATTCAGTTGTTGACCATATTTCTCATCAAATTAGAAGCATTTGGTCATAATTTGGCTTTTTGTCACTTACAACATTTTTGGGGCCCAAAAAATGGTCAAAGTTGTCTATCTCTGATCAAAGTTGAATAAGCGGAGCTGGTGACAGTTTTCTTCAACACATACACCCTAAATAACTAGAAGAACCTCACATAGACACATCTAAAAACACTTTTTTCCCCTATGCAGTAAAAATAGCATCATATTTGTTTTCTAATTAAAACTACACTTTTGAATCTGTGTGAATCTCCTAATTAATTATATTTTCCAGCAAGCCTCCAACCTTGTTCTTCTGTCAAAGTTTACAATGTGTCATTTCAGGCCAGAGGACGGGGAGATCCACCCTGAGATCTGTAGGCTCTTCATCCAGCTGCAGTGCTGTTTAGAGATGTACATCACCGAGATGCTCAAATCTGTCTGCTTGCTGGGTTCCCTGCAGCTCCACAGGAAAGGTTAATACACTGTTAACCCTTTGGGTTGCTCACATTCAGCATGCTTTGTCTCATTCTGTTGTTTGAGCTGCACTACTTCAACAATATCCCCAGTCTGATCAATAAACCATTAAATGTGTACAACTTGTGCACCCCCGTGAACATAAATCTACAAGGATTGTGTTTGTATTTTTCTCTCATGTTTAAACATGCCTTGCAATTTCACACAATTAAAGCTCCTCCCTCCGTGTTCTTCAGGTAAGGACTCCTGTGGACCCTCTGGAGCCGACAGTAAAACTGACGAGAGTTCGGACATCCCCATCCTGGAGGACACGTCTTCCTCCCCCACCGACTGTCCTCAGCTCTGCTGGCTGGTGGCCACTGACATAGAAAACATAGAAAAGTAGGTGGACACAATGTGCATTGGGTTGTGTGTTTATAGTGCCAAAGATTTGGCATGCGCGTCATTTTGCGAAAGGGAGAAAAAAAGTGTTGCACGCAAGTGAGAGTTTCCTCAGCTTTTGTGCCTTTACAATCTGATTTTACAAGGTGAAAAATATAACTTTTGTTATGTTTTCATCAGAAACATTCTTCAAAATTAAACACTATAATATATTAATGATATTTGAAAAATGACCGCACAGAAATGATCTCATAATAGTGCCACAGTTAAACATTTGGTTATTATGACCATAAGCAATCATATGCATGTTTCCAAGTTTAGATCTTTATAAAACCTGTAAACACTGAATTGTTTTTTTTTTTTTCTCAGAATTGTCAGAAGTTAGCATTCAAAAGATCCTTGGTACTCTATATTTTTGGAGTCTATACCTTATTGTACTGTACTCTTGGCTCATTAGTCAAGTTTTGACCTTGTGGGGACCATGGTCATAATAAATATAGTGAAGTCTCCAGTGCAGGTCACAAAAACTCACTGTGGCGACCTCTGCTGACCCAGCTGAATAGAACTGACTGCTAATAAAAAAGTAATGCATTTAAATTTAGAGACTTATTTTTCCCCATTTTGTTTCTTATTTCTAACTTAGTAACACAATTTAAGTTGTTTTTTTTTTTTTTTTTAAATGTGCCCAGTTGTTAAAATCATGTAGTGTTTGTTCCTTTTTTTTCTATTCAGATTGAATGCTATGTAACACACAATACATGTGATTAGATGTTAGATGTTGCTACAAAAACAGTTCACAATGTATTTGTGGAGATGATTTGTGTATACAATATAAATACCGAAGGTTTTTAAGTGTGAGGTGAGTATTATTCAAAAACGTGTGCTTCCATGTACCCAAATGCGGTAGAACCTCGAGTGACACTCCGATAAATCCTCGTGCTTGTGTCTGCAGGGATATGAGGGAGATGAAGAACCTTCTCAGTAAACTCAGGGAGACAATGCCTTTACCACTGAAGAACCAAGGTAAGAGACCAAATGGTCCCACCTACATACGGAAGCTCCCGCAACGCCACATATGACTTAGCCGCGGTGTACGTGTGTCCGTGTGTCCAGATGACAGCAGTTTGCTGAACCTGACTCCCTACCCGCTTGTCCGACAGAGGAAGAGGCGGTTCTTCGGGCTCTGTTGCCTGGTAACCAGCTAAGGTCCCCGCCTTGGTGGGTCAGAGGCGGCAACAAAGACACCATTACCTACTGTCCTTCACCACTTGTGTCTCCCACCAATCTATTACTGCCATTTTCCAATAAATCGTCTCTTTCTCTTTTTTTTAAAGGCTGCCCATTTTCTATTTTTATTTTGTAATACAAAGAATTGTAACTGCAATGTAATGAAAACAAAAGTCATGAACATATATTTTAAGATATTTTGCAACAGATTTGCCATTTTTGGGGTAAATGAAATCAGATATCTGCTTGTCTAATGTAAAAGAGAATGCAAGGTCATCTGAAATTGTGTCAATGTTCACAAGGCTGTGTGAATGCAATGAGGATTTATGTTTATTAAAAAGGGAATATTAATGTCTGTTTTGTCAGAAATAATGTGATAACTTATGACCAGATGCCATTCAAATACTTGAGGATGGCGCTTGCAAAGGCAAAGTTACACCTTGGTTTGTCTGAGCTGAAATGACAGGCTTGTGCAGAATAAGTTTGTTGTGTATTACAGTCTTTGTTTTCTGTTTCTTGCTGTGTTCCTTCTTAATGTACTTAATTTAGTCTTCCATAAACCAAGAACCTGTACCCAACTTTAGCTTTCCAGCTTCAAAATGGAATATATGATACAATACTCAAAAGAAAACTTCTTTGCACACAATATCTATCTATGAATCAAGACATTAGACTTGTATATACACATACTCTTTACGCAATGCTCTCTGAATTATTTTCAAAGCTGGAGGTGGTTAGTAAAGAATCTGTCTGTTGGTATAAGCAGAGCTCTCTACTGCATACGAGGCAGCCGTGTCAACAGAGAGCCTCTAGTATGAGTCTTGCTTTTTAAGGATAGTGATCAGTGTTTATGGCATGGTGAAGGTACAGTAGTCAATGCGGACATAGGTCATTTTACATTGTTAATAAAACTTTTGTTATTGAAACTTATCCACGAATGTTTGTGATTGTGTTGCATGAAGGACACTGAAGTGTCCACTGGGAGGAGACAAACGCCAAGTAGAGATAATGCAGTGAACCTGTCAGTCACACAGAAGGATTTTTACATTAGATAATTGGGTTATTATCACCATCTGCAAATTCAGTTATAGCTTAAAAATCAATCAATATTTTAAGTATATTTTACATTTATTTCTGTTCCTTCAAATTGTGGTGTGCTTCAACAAAGCATGCTGTAGCAGTTTGAACAATTAGTTTGTTTAACAATGCCTCAAATGTTCCCAACACTAAATCTGGAAATGCTCATTAGTTAATATAAGTTAAATATTTTGCCATGTTTTAACAATATGTGCAATTATAAATTGAATTCTATGTCAAATGGTTGTGAAATGCTCAGTGCTTATGTATCATTGTGTCATTATTCTCATTTTGAGGCTAAATACTGTATCAAAATGACTTGTGGGTGTGAATCTTCGTGTTTGTGGCTGTCTGTCTCACTGTGTTTAACCCTTTGATGGACTGGCGACTTGCCCAGGATGTACCCTCCTTCACTGATACTCATCTGGGATTAGTTCCACTGACCTTTGACCCTGAATTTGATCAACCGGTATAGAAGATGGATATTATCACTAGGCTGCATTTTATTGGTTAGCACTGTCACCTCACAGTCAGAAGAGTTTGAGTTTGTGCCCGTGAGATTTCTCCAGCTCCAGTTCAAAGTCTTGAACATGAGGTGAGTTGTAGTTTTAAAATTGGCTGTAGGTGTAAATGTGGGTTTGTGTGACTGTCTGACTTCTTTGTGTTCGCCTTGGGATGGGATAGTGACCTATTCATTGTGTATCCTTCTTTCATTATAGACCTTGTATGGATATATTTTATTAGCAAGGTAATAGAAAAAGTAACATGCCAATTTGTACTTTGTTCCTCAAATTAGAACTACTTTATCTATTTGTGTGTGTGTGTGTGTGTGTGTGTGTGTGTGTGTGTGTGTGTGTGTGTGTGTGTGTGTGTGTGTGTGTGTGTGTGTGTGTGTGTGTGTGTGTGTGTGTGTGTGTGTGTGTGTGTGTGTGTGTGATTCTAGAATCTTAGAATTACATCATTGCTTGAAAATATTATTGTTACCAGATGTGTTGCTCAATTTCACATGTTGCAAGCGCTGCTCGCCACACACACACACGCACACACACACACACACACACACACACACACACACACACACACACACACACGCATACGCACACACAGTTTTATTCCAGGAATATTTTCTGCGCCACAGTCTGATCGTTGTTTTTCAGCACTTCTCTCAACATGAAGAACACAAAGGTAAGTATGGAGCAGATATTTCAAACACGTTTATCAGCTACTTCACGAAGTTTGGGATAATTGATTACAGCAAGACAGTGGCCTTTGCTCTCTCTCTCTCTCTCTCTCTCTCTCTCTCTCTCTCTCTCTCTCTCTCTCTCTCTCTCTCTCTCTCCCTCCCTCTCTCTTTGTCTTTCTCTCTTTCTCTCTCTTGCTCAATCTGTGTTAACTTTAACCATAACAATGTCTTCTCTTCTCAGAACAAAAGACAACTTAGAAAAACAGTCCTGCCATGGCTGTTTTTCTTGTTCATCACCACAGGGTAAATCTGTTTTCTTCACTGCCTCAAATGCATCAATGACATATATGTTGTCTGAATTTGTTTACCCAGTGTTAATGGTCTTGGATTATTTCAGAATTTGACTTTCCTTTTCAAGGTTTTGTGACCAGAGAGTCCATTGCCAGTGGGGGCCCTATGGTGCTTGGTCTGAGTGTGATGGTTGCACCAAATTACAGGTCAAATGACTTCTCTATCTATCTATCTATCTATCTATCTATCTATCTATCTATCTATCTATCTATCTATCTATCTATCTATTACATAATGCAAAATAATGTATTTTTGCCACTTTTTGTCAACCAAAAGCACAGTAGCAACAATCATTTCTATTAGTCAGACTTACTTTGCAGATACATTCTTTGGCCAGATAATGTTCTCACCACAACCTGACTGCATGTTAAATATTTGACTACCAAAGGACATGGATGATGTTTACAGTATGTCACTACAGGCTGATCAGGCAAACAGGAGGTTACAGACATAATGCTGCAAATTTATATTTGTATTTGCATCATGCTATGAAAAAGCTTTATTCTTTGAATTTTGTGTCACAAAAAAGTATTCTAACAACAGTATCAGTCATTTTAGTAAATTTTACTTAAATCTGTCCACAATCGTTCATTGCACTTTGCCCTCATGTCCTCAATTTCTTTGAAGTAGTGTGTATTGCCTGTGATGTGTTTTTTGCTTTGAATGGGATGTGGATCTGATGTTTGCTTCTGATAATTGATTTAACAGTTTTACAGTAATGTACTGGGCTTTCAGTCCACTATAAAAAAAAAAAAAAACAGCAACAATCCACAAAGTACTGTGAGAAGTGTTCCATATTTTCTGTTCTTTCAAGTTGATAGAGATCATGTAACACGCTACAGACTAGAACCCGAGCCATGGCTGTCTTTGCTCAGTTCAGGGGGAACTCCTGTGCTGGAGGGCACAGTGAGACCAGGTCTTGTGAGACCACCAGAGGTTGTCCTTTAGAAGATGGATGTGGAGGCTGGTTCCGCTGTGTATCAGGTTAGAAATTAAACTATTCTACTTTGCGGTCATATCAAGTCCATCAAACAATACCTCATGTGTGTACATGTGGGGTTTTTTCACCCCCAGGAAAGTGCATCAGCCAGTCTCTGGTGTGTAATGGAGACCAGGACTGTGAGGGTGATATGCAGGATGAAGTACTCTGCCAAGATAGAAGATTCAGTGTCTGTACGGGATCAGTTCTGCCACCAAATATTGAACTTCTTGGACTCGGGTAAGCAAGTCTTGACAATGAATCTGTTTACATCTGTCTGGCATGTCTGGTATGTCTAGACTTGGAGATATTTTATTGTTTCTGTAGGTTTGATGTGGTAACTGGGAAGAGGAGAGCCAGTGTGATCAATACAAAGAGCTTTGGGGGCCAGTGTCGCCACATCTTCAGCGGCGTGCACAGAACCACCTATCGTTTGCCCCTCAGTACCACACAGCTCAACTTTTTGGTCAGTGCAGTTTTGTGTTACAATATCAGTGCATACGGTATAATCTAATTTCAGCATTTATGAACATCTTTGAGGATAAGAAAGGTTTTTTTGAATTAATGTACCTATGTCTATTTTTGGTCTGTTAAATCCCACTTTGGTTCCATGAATTCACTTCTTTTTGGCTTTTCATTATTTTATCCCCACCATTTACAACAAATTAGTGCAATCAAACTGACAAATACAAATGCAAGTTAGGAAACAAAGCTTTAATTCAAGTGAATCAAACACTGATATTGTGCTAATACAATATTTATTTTTACATATCCCCCAGGATTAACATAATACTTGAAGTTACTAACTTTCTCCAACCTGCCATTCTCAGGTAAAAGCTCAGAATGACTTCAGTGATGAGATGTTTACCAGTGAGTGGCACTATGCAAAGGATATTGTGAAGAGGGAAGAAGTGTCTGGGACCACGACAGGATACAACAACTATGACTTCCATCAGAGAAATGACAGAACTCAGGTGTGTGAAAAATGTGGTTTCTGTGGCTTCGGTATCGAACCAGACATCTTTTTGTAACGGAAAATCTAAATAGAAAGTGATATCAGTAATCTTTTTTTTCCCTTTTACTGTAGACCCAGAGACTTCTCGTATTGAACAATGACATTGAGATAGCTCAATTCCAGAGTAACTCTCCTCAGTATCTCCCAGTATCTGAGGACCTGTGGAAGGCTCTCATCAAGCTCCCATCTATCTATGACTATTCAGCCTACCGGAGAGTTTTAGAAAAGTTTGGGACACACTACCTATCTGCAGGAAGTCTTGGAGGCTCCTTCAAAGTCATTACAAGTCTGGATGAAGAAAGTGAACAAATGACAGGTGCAATTTTTTTTTTTTTTATCATGTGAGCACTTTATGGCAAAGGCCCAGTAAAAGACTCAAAAAAGAGTAAATGAAAGATGAGTTTTAAATGAGTTTTAAATCAAAATTTAAAGGAGTTTTAAATCATAATTTATAGGAAAAATACATATGGACAAGTTCCAATCTTAAATGTCATTTTTCTTTTCTGCTATATGTTTCATAATTCATTTGAGTTTAAAAAAAATGCATTTAAACAATTGAGGTTTAACATTTACAGCACGATTACAAATTGAAACAGATTTGATACACACACCAACTTACTTTAGATGTGTTTTTGAATGGAAGGCGAGTTTGTTATAGCAAAATACCAGATGAAAAGAGTACTGGAATAACTGATGCTGATATACCAATGAATGTTCTCTCTGCACGTGTATGGGTTTTTCTTGGGTACTCCAGTTTCCTGCTATAGTCCAAAATTATCTGAGATGAAATGATGACTAGAAAATTGTCAGTAGGCGTGAAAGTGTGTGACTGTGATTGCCTCCTTCGATGTTTTCCCTGTTGGGATCCACTCTAGTTGAGGACCACAGTAGTGTAGAACCTGAATGGATATTTGCATTTTAAGAGTCCAAAAAGCCTGAGGCATGATTGTTTTTGTAATCAGCAACCTTCAACTTGCATGCTAACATATGACTGCATGGGGTATTTTTGTTAATAATATTATGAATGATGATAAATAAAATTCTTTTTGGCACAACACAAAAGAATGTATCTGAAAATGTTATAATTCCCTTCTATGTTGCAAAAAATGTCGACCTACAATTCAAATAAATAATCCTAACAAAATAAGCACATGTGGTATTTGACAAATTAAAAATACAATAATAGTAATTGTATCAATGGGCACATCACAGTAAGCTACAGAACAAATTGAAAATGCTGCCTCACTTGTGACATTTGTTTCTATCACTGACATTTGTTTTCTTTTTGTTTTCAAGTCATGCAAAGCCATGAGTCTAATGAATGTGTACGGACCAAACGTTGGTTTCTAATATTCCCCATCACCCATGTGGATTGTAGGAGTAGTCAAAGTCAACATCAGTCATCTAACGGTAAGTCATGGATGTAATTATATATATCAAACAGCACCTGTACAGTCTTTGCATCATTCATCACCTCTGTCAACCTTTTTTTTTTTTTGTGGGGGGAAAAAGGTCATTCCGAGAGGAACAATGTGATCAAAGTAGATGTGGAGGGAGGCGGCATCTCACATATTGCCGGTCTGAAAACCATGCAGCTCAATAATGTGGATAGAAACTGGGAAATGTACACAAACTGGGCTGATTCTGTTGGATCATTTCCACAGGTCATAAAACAAAAGGTTAGGAGAAATAAAATTATCTCTTTTAAATATAAAACAAACATGATCAGAAAACACCTCAGCATCTCATCCTCATCATATAATACATTTCTCATGAAATCTACCAGCTGCGGCCGCTGTCAGAACTGGTAAAAGAGGTTCAGTGTGTCGGAGTGAAGAAGCTCTACTTGCGCAGAGCCATAGACCAGTACCGCTCTGAGAACGACCCCTGTCACTGCCGGCCATGCAGAAACAACGGCATCGCTATCATGAACGGAGCCGAATGCAAATGCATCTGCAAGCCCAACACATCAGGGCTGGCCTGTGAGCAGGGATCTGAAGTGGGAGGTCAACAAGGTCTGTCTGTCATTACTTTTTACAGCATGATGTCCTGTTTGGTAAAACTTTACAAGAGAGTCTCAACCACAAAGCTTTATTTTCATGTATTCATTTACATTTTGACTGTTCAGACTGAAAGTTTTATCTTTGAAATGATCCTCCAATTTCTGTTTTTTTTTTTTTTTTCTTCCTTTCTGCTCATTGAGGGGTGGTTAATGGTCGTTGGACCTGCTGGTCTCAATGGTCATCGTGCCACGGGGGTCGAAGGTCACGAAGTCGATCTTGCTCTAATCCGACCCCACTGAATGGAGGACAACACTGTATTGGGGAAGCTGTTGAGACATCTGGCTGTGAAGACCAGAAACTGCAATACCTACAGTCAGAACAAGCTTAAGCTTTATTGTACATGTGTTTGATGTGATTTCCATAATGGCCACAGCCAGTGAGAGGATGATTCACACATGTTGTTTTTACAGAACCATGGAACCTCAGTGCTTTGACCAAACTCTTGCAGCACCTCCAGCGTGTGGACCTCCACCTGTTTTGATCAATGGCTACATCCTGGTAAAAAAAAAAAAGAAAGCAGGGAATAGTATTGATACAGAGTTCTTTGCAAAGTCAAAACTGATGCTGTTTCTTTTGATTCAATTTTGATTCACCCATATAGTGATAAGTTATGTCATTTGTTAAACATAAAAAGTGCTGAAAGCATTAACGCACATCGGATAAGAAATTAAAACTGTTCTATTGATTTGTTTTTATCGCTCCTTCATAGGATCCGAAAGACGTTTATTATATTGGTAGTAAAATTGAGTATACCTGCACTGATGATTTCCATCTAATCGGTCACAGCATCATCGAATGCACTTCTGATCTAATCTGGTCTGCCAGCCCTGGACTGTGTACTGGTGAGTTCATACAACCAAAGGAAAATATTTCTGATCACAGTGAGTTATGTAGCTGCTTTATGAAGCACGTTTTTCCCTCCCATAGTTTCAAAGTGCACAATTGAGTCCCTCGCTGATGGTGTCACAGTCATTCCTTCAAATCAGGCATATGGCATAGGAGAGTCTGTTACCTTTTCCTGCCCGGAGGGTAGAGAGCTGCAAGGTGAAGCAACAAGTATCTGTGATCCCAGTCTTCATTTTTCTCCGGACCCAGCAGGTGTCACATGCAGCCAAGGTAAATTTATAATAGTGAGATTTTAGTCATTCTTCTCATTCAGGGTTTTGCATCTGTAACAAACGTGAAAGACTGGTGTATTTGTATCCTACAGTAAGAAGAGCAAAACTCAGTCCTACTTTGGTTCAATGTAAACAGTGGGAAAAGTTGTCCGGAGGAAGATGTATTTGTAAAATGCCCTTTGAGTGCAGGTTTGTTTCCTTCTTCAATCACCACTTAGCTGATTTGATTATTATTATTGTACTTGTGGTTATTGTCTTTGGTGCTGATGGTGTATGTATTTTTGAATTTAATTGTGATCAGTTCCTCCTTGGAGTTCTGTGCCAGGGATCCTGTGAGTGGAAAGTCAGTTGTTCTGAATGCATGCAAAATGCACTCACTGCAGTGTATGGGTAAGGACTACATCATCGCAGAGGACAGAGCCTGTACGTGGCCCCAGCAAAACACAAGAAGCTGCGCAAACTGTCACATATGGGAAACCTGTGATGGTAGGGAAAAACAACATTACAACAAAGTATGGTGTTTCTCATTTGTAGCTATCTATCCTGAGCTTTTACTTCTTTCACTTGCAGATGGAACTAAAGACTGTCGTTGTAAGGACTTTCCAGATTGCTTGAGCCCCGGATTAGATGTGTGTGTCCGTGTTGGGGAGGATGACAATGCTGGTAATCAGACCATGACTGAATGTGAAGCAGGACTTCAACAATGTAAAGGGGAAAAGGTAGTAGTTGTGGGTGTCCTACCCTGCACTACCTGAGGATTCAAATGTTCCATCTTCCAATAATAACTTCTGATATTCGTTTACTTTTCTCACAAAGGTGCATCTAAAAAAAAGAATTCAATGGAAAAGTTAATTTACCATATGATTATTTTGAAAATTAAAACATCCATATATTTTAAATTTGTTATCAAACTTGCCAATCCTTTATGATTTATTTTTCAAGGCTTTAGCTTATACATTATGGAAATTGTGTATGTTGTAATGTGTTAGTGCAGAAATACCTGACAAAACAATTAAATATTCAATGATATACATTTTTTTGGTTGCACCTATGTATTCTTTTCAATTACTCATTTTATCTTTCTGTAGAATAGCTTTTCTTAACACACTTAAAGAGCACATTGTTTTGGATCTGTAAAAGCCAAAATGACCTGTATAAAAATGTCAAATAAAAAGCACAAAACAAGTCATGTTTAATTCTCTTCTTTATATAGTATTATACTTCAATTAATGATGTGAAGGAACTGCCCTCATAATTAGGCACTGTGAATGATATAGACAAGTAAGTATCCCAGACACACTTATTTTCATAATATACCATAAAACCTGGGGTTTTCATCTGGAGGAAATTTTCCTCTGGCCTTTTGTCCTCTCATATTGTGTGTGTGTGTGTGTGTGTGTGTGTGCGTGCGTGCGTGCGTGCGTGGGTGGGTGGCTGTGTGAAAGGAAATACAACATTGCTCATGAGACCTTTGGCCAAACTCTCCCAGACCATCATCCTGAAACTGAAAGTAAATCTTGCAAAAAGAGTCAGAGCTTTCTCCAAGTGTACATTTACATTTTCCATTGCAGGAAGTTCTGGAAAACCACAGGTAATGCAGAAAGCAAGCGAAGCTAACATATACAGTATATATGGCCTGCCTAGTGTGGCATTGCATTTGACTGATGTCACAGGTCTAAAGATATTCATCAGCAGTAAAGCTTTATTCAGTTTTGGACCAGAATCCTATCCTAAATTGGCTATGTCACCTTCCAGCTAGAAGTCTTTTAATTATGTTTTTTATATATTTTAAAAGGCCCCCTTGGTAACAATGATTATTGATTTGTAATCCCAAGCCTTAATCACTGGATGGCGCCAAAGATCTGAGAACCGTCCGCCGTTCATACGTTGAATTAGGATATAAGATCGAGCACATTGTTTGGAACAACTGTTTTAAGTTTGCCCCACATTCAGAGAAAAATCAGTTATCGGAACATCCACTAAAATTAGCTGTGATACTCCAGGGGAGACGTCTTCCTGGAGACCTTTGCATGTGTGATTTGTGTCTCCCACAAATCATTGCAATACATCTGCTGTCACGACCAGTGGAAAGAGTCAAGCTGTGTGTATCCATCACATACTGGCAGCTCAAGATGGCACACTGATGCACAGAAATGTGCTTCAGCTTCTGTAGGGCACTCAAGGTTGGGCTGTGGAGCAGTGATTTCTGTAGCCTATGATTTATAAAAATAACCTGGAGATGGTTCTTTCCAAATTTATGATGTTAGATGAATGGGGGGGGGGGGGGGGGGGGGGGGGGGGGTTTAAGAAGTACAACCCTAAGCGAACTATTTGTGGCCACAATCATATATTTTCATTCACTGAAAAAGACGCTTTCTTGAAATGACCTTGAAACCAGCAAAAACCATTTTGTTGAAAAATTACCTCTAAAAGCATTCCAAGGTGACCTCTGGTCACATGACAATTTTCAGCAAATCAAAACCTCAGTCATGCATTATTCACAGACATCAGAGAAGAAGGGGAAAAAATGGAATGGAAAAGTGATTTTTTTTTTTTTTTTTTTTTCTATTTTCTCTTGCTGCATTGACCACCCGATGCTAAATGACTCAGCTACAGTGCAGCAGCAAGCCAAGTCTCAGCACCTCCGGCTTGAATAACAGTTGGCTCAGAGAATAGACCACCAGACCATGCCCTCAATTAGTTCTGCTTCTGTGGGTCTCATAATGTTCAGAGGGTCATCTTTGACCGCCATCTGCCCTGAAGTTGGGTCTGACAGAGGAGTGAAGTCTGTGATGCTGAGAACAATAGTGGAAGTGTATATTTTAATGTATAGTCACTCACAACACTTTACCATTTCACATCCAAAAGATTTGGCCTACAACATGCTGCAGATTACGAATGGTGAAATTAGAATGTCATTAACAAAGCTTTACAAAAGAAAGAGTCAATTGCACATAAATAATCAGCTTAAGATGATAAGATGACCAATAATGAGAAGTGTCTGTTCCCTTTTATATGGGTTGCCACAATTTCCACTGTCTTCAGTAAATTGTTCAACATGAACAAAATGCAAAGCTATATGAGATAACTTGTAACTGGTGTCTCAAATATATTGTTGTTCAGATCTACATATTAACTGAACCAAAACAGTGACATTATATATTCAAAATCGATAAATACCAATGAGTCCAAAATCTTCTTGTTTTCATGCATAAACATACAAAATGTTCTTATTTTATGCAATTTTTCTGATATTTCTTAAGATGTAGAATCACAGTCTGGAATGACACAATGTGTACTTGATGTATGTCTTCAGTCTAATGTTGGTGAATACCTGTTGCAGTATTTCTTGCAGCTTTTCGCATGAATGTTTCCACCAGCTCAACCTCAGAGTGTGGTTTTAATGTTTACTACTATTTTGGTACCAACTTAGGTAACTTTGACCACTGTTTCCCTGATCTACGGTTCAGTTCTGGATGTGGTGCATACTGTTTTCTTCTCGTTATAAAAGCGATTTTAGGAACAACAGTCAATATTTTGCTGCTTTTGTTGATATCTAATCACACTTTACAGAGGAGCTACTGTTCCCTCCTCTATCGCCCAACATTTAATCTAACCGGGCTATGACCGGCTGGAGCGGATCTCAGCTGACAAATTAGCAAAGACAATTTGAAATTAATTGGTGAAGCCAGATGCTCTGGTTTCATCCCACAGCCCAATGTCAGAAAGTGGGAGTGAGTGAAAACTCATGCAACTTCCAGAAAGCAAGGCCTGAAACTGAACTGGCTTTAAGTCTAAAGTAGTTTCCAGGAAATCAATTAAACTGTTTGAAAACCTATGAATGTGCATCAGTAAAGGCTTTCAAGCAAACATGCAGAACTCAACACAACATTACAAGAATAGTTAAAAAAGAAAAAGAAAAGAAAAAAGAAAACTGATTACAGTACTAATGACAATTGGAAGGAACAACACCGCTGCAATGAACAGCTCTTATTGAAGGTTTGTTAACATTTATCAAAGACTGCTAATGCTACAAAGCTACTGTGCAGAAAACAAGGCTTGTCTAAAGATAACGGCCAACACAGCGACCTAGAGCTCTACAGCTCTTTCCATTTCGAATACTAATCCTAAACAATTACAAAAGTAATATTAGACAAACAAAGAACTCCAGTACTTGTAAATGCTTTATTAATTAAATAATATTAATGTGTTACCATTATTGCTAAAAGTAGTGGATTTAAAGTAACTTGTAATTGTCTGACGCTGATGGTACTCCCTTAATGTCTGGGCATTTCTGCCCCAAGTTCTTTCAGTTCTTTCAGCTCCTTTCAGTCTCTTTTTGCACACTCCTTTGTGTTTCTTTAGTTTGCAATCTAGCCTCTTGTTTGTGTAGTTTTTATTTTCCAAGGTGAGGCCCTTGTGGCAAACTTGCACTGTTTTAACTTATATATTTATCTCGTTGTATTATTATCGACTGTTTGTTTGCCGATTTTCGGCCTCTGTTCGTGTACCTTCATGAGGAGACGCAGGAGTGGCTGGTGAAATGACTGTTCCACCTCCGCACACTCCAAACTTTTTTGAAACTGTGCATCTCACTACTGCCCCTCTTTAAACTGTCTGAATGCCATCATCCATCTCTACCTCCCACACCTCTACCTCCTCTTCATCTGTGTGCCTGCTTGTTTGTGCGTGACAGAAAGAGACAGACAGAGACAAACACGAGCTCGCTCTTAAGCATACAGCAGCAGCATATTTATATCTTCAGTGTGTGTGTGTGTGTACTCGTATTTTTGCACATTAAGCATTATTAACCACCAGAAGTCCACTGAAAGCAAAATGAGTCCCTGCAGGCAAGCAAATGTAAAGACTCCTTCCTCTATGTGAAAAAGGATCAGCAAAGAGAAATGAAATGTGCCTTTTCTTTCCCGACCCAATGTAATAAGCAATCAAAGCACTTAATACCCATCTAGAAAGTTAAGCTGTTGTTAACACCGTGACACTGCTACTGTACTGAGCGGCTTCCAGAAGAGAACGATTCTGAGAGCTGAAAAACAGTGACTTTACTCAGGCAATTAAGCTGTGCAAATAAGTGTAAAACAACCTTAATATGACAGCATGAATTATTCAGTCCAACACAGTGATTTGTTGCATTACTACATGCTTAGATTGCAAAATTCCCACAATGGTATAACTCAAGTGGCACCTATCAAAGTGCAGCAGTGAAGGATTCAATACCCACCCCCAAGCAAACATGTGAAGAGTGCTGCGCTTGGCTGTATGTACACCCTGGTTTCCCTTTCATGAGCAACACCTGGCTGCAGAATGGCAGAAGCTGAATTACAAAACACTGTCTCAGTAAGGTCACCCTGGGTGCTGCTGCCCACCCACCTTCATCCTCATCACCCTGGAAACAGGAGGATTTTTAGGATGCTCCTCGACACAGATAGGGAAAGAAAAACTGATGTGCTCATTTACAAGATGAACATCAACATTGGACCTCGAGTGCTGCCGCTTGCTGATTGAATTAGTTAATAGTTTTGATTCTCTCAATCAAGCGCCTCAGCGATTAAGCAACAGGTGGCGAGGCAGAACCTGTTGAGGGAATTATACTTCAGTCCATAAAAGTTTTAACTGGCCATTTTCCACTTAGAACAGAGTCACTTTTATTTGAACAGAGGATTTTTGAATTTTACAACAGCAAAGGACTCTCATTTTTTACAGCAGAACATAAATGCAATGACAACAGTTTGGAACAGGGGAGACACAAATGTCTTTACAACACAATTTGCAAGCATTTCCAGGTCTGCTCGTGTGTGGGTGTCATTCATGATCTGTATTAGGTTGGCGCAGTGCAACAATTAAAAAATACATAATGTTTGATATCCGTCTTGAAGGGAGGGGACATTTTAAGCTGATGTGCACACATGCTTGAAGGCAGAAAAAACACAAAGTTATGCACAACCCTGGTGGGATCTTGTGTTGTGATCATGCACATGAATGAAGTACCGCTGAGTTTGAACAAGAGTGGTTTGGCTACTCAGAGTACAAGTTAAGAAAATGTTAATGGCTCTTCGTTACAATTGAAATCATTTACAATTTATCGACAGTATACAGAATACAGAATGTAGAAACTTTGCACAATATAAAACATTTCAACATGAAACCACACAAAAGTGGAAAGAAGTAAAATAGAAGCATATAATAGAAACATGTCTTTCAAGTTAAAATCTATCACTCAAATGAAACTTTATTTTTTTTTAGGAATGGCACAGTTACGCCTCACGAGATACATACATTCACCACATCCAAAGAGAGCTTCCTGTTTTGGGCTTTTCATTACCAAACTTGATAAAAATGTCCCAGCAGAATACATTCTTTGCAGAAAATAATCAGACATGAATGTCTGATGATAACGGAACTTATTTTCATGCATAATACTGTATGCAAAACCTTTCAGTACCAATAATTCAGTTTGTCAACATGTGTTACTTTAGTATATCTGTTCATCTTGGAATAATTCAATGAAATGTGTTCAACTTCTTTTTCCCAATGTGAGTGGACCAAATCACATGGTCTTGCGCCGAGATAGCAGAAAAAAAACGTTATTCAGCCAAGGTAAGCATCTGAGAGCTACACCTTGATCGTAACCGAACCCTTTATTGTGTTGTTGTCAAAGTACTGCTGTCACATTCAATCCTCTTGACTCTGAATTTTGATGTTAAGCCTTTTTCTATCTTCAAATAAAATAGGTCTCTGAGTGACTGTTAGGCAGCTTTATCTCCTGTTATTATGAACAACACAACTCAGTTATACATCTCACGGTGACTCATGTACACTATATGAGTGCAGTGCACACACAAACACACGGGGGGGGGGGGGGGGGGGGGGGGGGAACAAACAGCAATGCAAAGACAGACTGTGGATATACTCTTGCACCCAGAAATATTATATTTTTATATATTTGGCTGTCACGACTCAGCACCCACCAGATCATACAATAACCGTGTCAGGCAGGATTTCTCACCCTCACAAATGAATAGTTACATTGACTGCATTTCCATCAGATACTTGCTGCTTATATAACATTTTTGAACACAAGGTTCATGAAAGTTCTTGTTGAATTGGCAGATTTTCTTGACTGGCCAAGCTGCAATCTAATTCTCTCTTCCTCTGTGAATTTGAATGAGTGAATCAGTGGATTTTCTAAGTTAATCCATTTCGTATCAATATACAGTCTTTACTGGAAACATAGCAGATATCAGTCAGTTAGAAACAAAGATTGATTAATTTAGTGTAGCACTATGTTTTAAATCAATTATGCATTCAAGCTGCTGGAGACATTTTTTTTTTAGTGTATGTAGAACCAAAAAAATACATGCAGTGATCAGATCAGAAATGCATATTGTTAGAACTTGGACAGATTTTCATAAACGAGACATAGACTGCTAGCTACTAACACCAGCCTACAACTTCAGTAACACAGACTTTAATTTATAAAACAAACCTCTGGAGAAACAAAACCTGTTACAACTAGAATACCAAGATTGATGTACCAGTACATTTAGCAGAGAGTTCACATATGCTCTGAGTAACCTACCTCCCCCTCCCTGGTAAGTCTAAAAACAGTGGACAAAGCAGATTATTTTACAGCATGGGGAATAAAATAAATTTAAAAAAAAGTATTTGTTTAAAAAAAAAAAAAAACATCAAGAACAACATGAGCATTTCCATCCTTAAAATTAGAAAACGAAACCAAGAAAATCTCGTTCTCCTGGCACTCCAACCAAACATCAGCAATGTGTCTTCCAGTTGCAACTCGCCTGTCAACCGCACTTGATCTCGCAATTCACTATAGCCCTAAATAAAGTGAAAGGAGCAATGCGGCTCCTCTCTTTAAATAAATGCTAAAGAGAAAAAAGTGAGGGCACACACCCAACCACTTGTGGTAGGAGCTGTGACTGCGCTCCCCGACGCAGCCTGTCGGCTCTCAGGTGGCATCATCGTCATCGTCTTCATCCAGGTGATAGTTGAGGGTGATGACGGCGCTGATAAACTCTCCGAGCTCTACGAAGTCTGCCGTGATAATGTTGATGCCACTTTCACCTGGTCTTTGTGATCTGATCCACTGCATCATGCCCGGTAATGCCCTTGGAGGATGCACAGAGAACATCACGTCAGGGGGAGGGAGCTCGGGGGAAGAATAATGTAGAAAATAGATGGAGAGGGGAAAGAATGATTCACGGATGGTTGGTTTAGCACAGAGAGGGGCACACTGTGATAAAAGATCTCTGTGACACAGCGTGTGATGTCTGCAAGCCAAACACCAGCTGTGAGAAGGACACACTGAACACACACTGGACATGTTCGTATAAGCCAAGCGCCAGGGGAGGGTGTTACTCCTGCAGATGCTTCGCCCAGATTTCTGCATGAGAAAATTTTACCAGTTGTCTCCTCCACACGCCTGCTTTCTCGTAGCGCTGAGGCCTACGCTGGCAGCCTGTGTGGCAAAACGAATGAAGTGAATTCTGAAGGATGTCTACATCAAAGTAACCAAATGCCTGGTGAGAATAGCTGATAGTGGAATTATCACATGAATAATTCATGCAAAGAAAATGGGTGGTTTACTTCTGAGGCTTTTACAGTAACAAACTGGTGACATAAAGAGGAAGTGAAATACACACAAAGCTGCGAGTAAATCAAGAAAAAAACATATCCTGCACCAAAACTGAAATGGAAAAGGGAGATTGGTTGCATCTCTTTTGGTTTGTGGCAACTGTTTCGGAAAGAACCCTCAACATGGCCTGTTATTCAGAGCCTACAACATGGCTCAGATTGTTTTAAATTGAGCCAGTGACAGTGACTTGCGTGCAAGTGTATGTGTGTGTGTGTGTGTGTGTGTGTGTGTGTGTGTGTGTGTGTGTGTGTGTGTGTGTGTGTGTGTGTGTGTGTGTGTGTGTGTGTGTGTGTGTGTGTGTGTGTTGCAGGTACACATGCCCATTTGTTTTGGGGCGTATTTAGGTGGAAGTCATGTCTCTCCTGAGGCGCCTGACTGCTGAGGTGCTGCTATAATTGCATGTCTGTGAACACAGCGAGTGCCACCAATCGTGCTAATCCTGCATCTTTTCCAGTCCTGTACAAGGCTGCATATTAATTCAAGCGAAAGCTTATTTTTTGCATTATACACAATCACACACACACACACACACACACACACACACACACACACACACACACACACACACACACACACACACACACACACACACACACACACACACACACACACACACACACACACACACACACACACACATACCTTTCTGTGATCGTCTCTCTCAGTCCGCTCGCCACTCCTTTCATCACCGTACTGGCTTTTGGAGTCAGAACCACCTGGGAGACAAAGAACGTTCCCTTCCTCCTACAGGAAGCAGTTTATCATTTGTTGGACAATTACATGAGGCTCCTTTACTCATTTGCTGTGAAGAACGTGCAAATGAACTTTATTTTGTATTTATTTATAAGCCAATGACATGATTAAGCAGAGGAAATTATCCTCTAATGAGTCACATAAGTTAAAGCCTTTCAAACTCCAACCATCATGACATCTATTTTTGAAACTAGTCAAAGTCAGTGGTTGCACACTTCATTAGGATAATGAGAAAATAACCTGCGGATATAACATGACAGGGTACCAAGTTTTTGCTGCCATAAATATACCGACTGACCTGCGGTCCGTGACGGATGACTGGAGAAACTGAACCAGCTTTTCTGGGTCAGTCGTGTTGGCCCATGGAGCGGGCATCATCTGGCCTGGCCACAGAAAGGGTACCTCCAGGGCCATGGGGTGGTGGTAGAAGACAAGCACCTGGTACTCCTTCTCCCACAGATACTGCAGACTCACCTGAGTATTAAAGGGTAACAATCAGGGAAACAAGAAGCTGAATGTAGGAATAATAAAACATTCCTTTTTTTAAAACAAGGTTAATATATGAAAGATAAGCACGTTTAATTTTCCTTCCCCATACGGCTGTGTATAGTCATGACTAATCATAGAAAGAACCACATAAACAACCACAGCTTTATATCGGATATTATAATGCTGTCTAAATAACTATATTTGTAATATATCACACTATATTAATGATGGGGAAGAACAAATTACAAACAATTACTATAACAAAGGGATTCATTAGGATTAGGAATAGGATTCATTATTTAACCACATAAAATGTATATCGCAATGAATTAAAAGAAATCTGAGGACTGGCTGCAAAAAAGATTTTACGTAGATATATGTTTTTATGTATAATTGAACTCTATAGTATAGACAGCATGTTTCTATGATGTTTCTATTTTCAGAAAAATTCAGTTGGAAGACTCCAGCTAACAAAATAAATAAAAAAACAACATCCCTTAGTCATTAAAGTGAGCAGCCAAGTACAGTAATGGTGTGCAGAGAAGTCAAACCTTTCGATCTCAACCCTTGCTGGCTGCGGCTGCATGGGCTCTGAATCTGAAAACTGAAGACCCCCTATACTTCAACTCTTTTAATGTTTACTCTCTCACACGAGCAGGTTTACTTTGTGGCAAGGACCTCAGAGCTGTACACATTTTCCTAAAATAGATCAAACAGCAGCTGAAGAGAACTGGAAGCGTGCGTATAGGAGAGTAAGTCTGAGAGCAACGAGAAAACAAGAAATGATAAAGTAATGAAGTGAAAAAGAAGAGGATAAAATACTGTTTCAATATCAATACCAGGCACGTTTCCTTTCAGAAATTATGCATCAAGCTATGTTTCCCACCGCATGAAATATGAGCATTTACTATCACTCTGGAAACCTAAAGTCTCCATTACGTTTGTCGTCTTCCCCTCACTTAATCCTCAGTCAGCTGCAGCACCTGTCAGGAGTGGGAGTGGGAATTTTACGCTCGACTCCTTCCTGCAGGTTCGTCAGACAAAGGGAGAAGGTAGAGATGGGAGAAGGGATGGATGATGCAAGAATAAATCAAAACAGCAGTCATGTCATTCCACTGATGTTTATCTGTATGTAACAATGTTGGCAGGTCACCCACCAGCTACAGCTTCTCGAGCCCAGACTTAGTCCAATAAGGAAAATGTCAAGAATGAGTCATTAATCCTTTATAGCATGGAAATGGAGACTTTGATCACTACAGATTTCTTAAAGAATATTTAAGACTTACTTTATGAGTCACTTAAGAAAGGCACAACTAAATGTTATCTATATTTGTAATAAAAATGTGTTGGAAAGTCCAAAAATGGATCAAAATTATAATGTACAATGTTTTATCAACGTTTTATCAGCAAAAAGTCTGAACACACTTAGATTTTCACTAATCCTAATCACTGCATGGTGGTATTGTCCTGCGGAAAGAAAAATTGTGTTTCTATAATTTTCTCATGCGTTTTAAAGAAAGAAGCAAAATCTGGAATTTAACGTATTTTGCTACTTTGGGGTTAACAGAAAATAGGGTTCAGCTTGAGGTAATTGCTAACTAAATATCAATCTACTGAAACTCTGACAGAACTTCACAAGATCTGGACTGAAAAAAAGTTTTTATATCTACCCTCACCTTCAACTAGTTATTCTGATTATTTCCAGGTCGGGAATCTGAAGTCATGGCTACATGTTCAGATTGAGGGCATACCAAAGACATGAACTGTGTTGGTGATATGTATTTTGCACACAGCAGTTCTCGCACACTTACATCCATCCAACTTATTAAACTAAAACTTTCCTCTGGGCCAAGAAACTCATGGATTACATGCATCATATCCTTTCTCAGATAAAAATATAGTACAATTAAATGCATGAATTATTATAATGTAATACATTAATAATAACATGTTAAAGTTTCAAATTACTACCAATCATGACAATAACATGACAATAATCTCAAACGGAGCAAGCCTTGCCAGTGTAAAGTTATCATCCAAGCTATTTGATAACTTGAAGAAATTTTGAGTATGACCGCCCAGGGCCAGACCTGACTTACAATCCACCCTTGTGTAGTATTTGTACTTCAATTGATCTACAATCATACCATGTTACCCTAAGTTGATAAAGGAGGTTACGCTTGCTCAGGTAATGATTTGAATGTTACTTTTGCCTTATGAATGCCATCCTTAGTAGTACAGGGGTTGTTGGGGGTTGATCCACATGTGACATGTGGGTGATTCTTCTTCAATTTCTCAAGTCTTTTCCATTTGGGTAGTTTCTGACTACCTACCAAATTGGATTTGATTGTTGTTGTTTCCCCTCATTTCTGTTTACCAAACCCAGTTTTCAGTAAACCCTCTTTCCCATTTTCACACCTTATCTTCTGCATTTGGGTCAAGTCGCATCTTTTCAAGTCATTATTTTCCCAAGGCAGAGCAGACAGAGAGCAGAGTCTGATCACGCAGCAAAGACTGTCTTCTGTGCAAAAGGGCATGTTCAGCATGGAAAAACTGAACTATGATTAGGGAGGTGATAATCATCATTCTGCATCGCAAGTGATCAAAACGCATGAAATACTGTCGAGCAAGGCAGAGAAACTAATAATTAGCAAACAGTCCTCAAACAGAAACAGAAAATGTCTAAATTCAGCATAATTACAGTAAAACAAGCAACTGCATTATAGTCAGTACAATATATTTGTGGCTGATTCTATCCAACGTTAAAAGTGAAGTGTATTTGTACCTCCTGAGCAAAAACAACGGGGCAGAGCTTCTCTCCAAACACTTCCTTCAACATGGCCACCAGTTTTTCATGGTGTAGGTTCTGCACGCCATAGAAATGGTTGAAATCCAGGAAAACAACCTCTCTGGCATGAGCTGACAGGAAGCTACTGATCTGGTCCAGACCTTCTCTGACCTGCAAATAAAAAGATCAGTGAGGAGACCCATACTATTCATTAGTAGGCCAGACTGTTATAGTAGGAGTGGCCAAAGGGGTCCATGACTAATGTTAGGTTCCTTCCATCACATTAGCATTAATAAGATCTCTTCTTTTGTACATGTGCATTGGCAAGTAATGGCAACGAATTGAGATTAGTTTAAAGCTATTTGAGAAACCACTTTAAAATAGGTTGACGTATTTAAACTGGATTCACAACAAATTACTCACTTGATTTACCCAGTATGTTTCAATTACTTTGATTATGTATCATTTAATGCAACATCAATAGCCTGTCCATCACCTGGAAGGACACCTGAGAAGACTAATCCGATTTCACAGATGTTCTATACTAACCCAATCACTTCTCAATCTCCACCTCTGAGTGCGATGTTATTCTGAGATTATCGCCCTTAAAACACATGCAAATCTATTAGCATACAATATGGCACACTTTAGACAGGATCTAGATAAAAAAAGGCCCTTTCAATCTGAAATCTTTGAGGGACCTCGCTCAACTAATCTGAGCATGCAAGTACCAATGCCACACAAACTGAAATGCACAAGCGCAATTTAGCAACCAGAGGTATTACACAATATTCAAAAGCCATTCAAACTCAAAGTTCTCTGCTGACCGTGGCACTGAAGAGTCCGTGGGCGAAAAACAGCTCATTGTCGGGGTCACGGGGCTTGGTAGAGATGCGCAGGTCAAAGAAGCGGATCCCAGCCTCCAGTTGGCTGATGAAGTTCATAGTTTGCGTTGCCAACCACTTCCTCATTAGCTTCTTGGCCACCGTGCCGAAAACAGAAACAAAGTTCTGCACCGTCTCCGGCTGCTCAGGGCCCACTGGAGACGCCTCATCGATGTAGAAACTGAAGGAGTCATGCGAGCCTAAAGAAGACAAAACAACATAAGAGTCTGTGCAGGAGAGGATTACTGCCTGCAGTCTTGTTGGTGCCAGACAGCTATTGGATCTTCAGACTTAATTCACCAGCTCCTAGAAACATGAGAAGAATTGAAGCACTGACGGTCATATCTTCAGGTTAGGACACAGTCTGCAAACTGAACACTGCTTGTGCTCATTATTTTACATTTTCTCACCTTCCAAGCACATTTCTATTGCAATCACTTGTTTCTTTCCTCCAGTTAATGTTTCATCTTGAAAACAGCAGCCTGACGAGGAAACTCTTAACAAAAGGTCTCGCCAAAGAAAGTATTTGTCTTCATCAGCAGATGAAGTTTCTCAGTTGTCATGGAAACTTTTTACTTGTTACGGAAGAGCTGAGGCAGGAAAAAGATGCATGTGGAAGGAGTCTGACTGTGTGTTGTGAATTGGACAGATGAATGAAGGCATATAATCATGCTCTTCAACAAATGAATTATGTTTGGTTGAGTGCTATCAATGACTTAAGTGTCTCTGTAATTGTACCATTCTCAACACAAGGGCACTTATGCTGAACATATGCTACAGGATTACAGCTAATTGTCCCATGCATCCTTTAAATAACTTGCAAATATTACTTGTGATCAATTCCTGTTCCATATTTGAATGCTTGCACAAGAATGTTTGCTGGAACACCAGGTGACGCATTTGCAAATATCTTCACAAAATTGTGAAAACACAGTTGAGTCCTCAGCATTTTTCAATTTGTAGTTTTCAAACCACCCTGAGATATGCACACTAATTTGTCTCGTCCCACACAATTGTTCATTCCCATTAATAGAATTGCTCAAGGTTGCATCCTCCATTTATTTTATTCCTAATAAACCCAATAAAGTGGAAAAAATAATGCTGGTAGTTAGTATCCAATAAAGTTTTAAATTGGCAATTTTGTATTTGCTCAGTGCAAATACAATCCTAGATGTCATTATTATTAAGTTTAATAATGTGTAGTATAGTTTTGATGCATGGTCCACAGATCAGGGAGCATTTTGCTGATACAGTACTGTATATCTCAAAACCTCAGCAAGTAAAAACCTTCATCTAAATGGATGATGATGGTGATGATTTCAAATACGTATCTTTATGAGGTATTTTTGCATTAAAATGAAACTGAGAATACAAAATACTAGAATGTAAAGGTCTGTCAATACGTTGATACAGTCTTCGGTGACACTTTGAATTGAACTGATGGAGAATGCTGGTATTTAGATATGAAGGTCATATGTTCATCCACTTGGGAGAAGGGGAACACGCACACACGGTATGCACAAATCAGTTCATGCTGCTCTTGTTGCTGCAGTCTCTCCTGACTTTTCATCACATTCCACCGTTTCTAAAATACATCAACACATCCAACTTCCACCAGCACAACACGGTGACCTGAAGTGACCTTCAGCTATCTATTCTCCAGTGCCCGATCTTCACATGCGGCACACAGAATGACCATAAGCAGGATAGACAGCTGAATCCCGGGGCAGGGCAGTAAATCGTATCACTACTGGCTGAGCCACAATACCAGGGTCACAGCGTAACAGAGCATGACCTTAACCAGTCACAGCAGATGTGTCTCGAGAAATCGTTTATATTTGGCTTTGAACGTTATGCAATCAAAGATCACAGAACTAAAGTCATTACCTCTAGCTATCACTGACCAAATAATGTATTTCATTCACATTTTATTTTCTCAATTCATCAATGAAATTGATGAATGTGGTCAAAAATACACATTTTGTCCTCAGTTCATCATAAAATCCTACATCTGTGGATGTAGGTAGTATTGGGCTTTTACCTTCAAAATGTATAATATTTGTATGATTGTAACAGCTTATTTCTGTGATGTCGGACCCCTGGATGTCCATTTTTTCATAATCTTCACATATTTATGCAGAAATCATAATCCCTGATTGTGCATGTGAAATTGTGTAAATTAATAAATAAATAAATAAATAACTTAGATATTTATCATTTATAGTTATATTAGCAGTAAAGGTGCAGTTAATATGAATTGAATCTAGCAGTTCCACCGGACTGTCTAATGGAAGGTTTAATGAATGCTAATGACTTTAGGGAAACGGATAACGGCTTGTTAGTGCATTACAAAAAAAAAAAAAAAAAATGCATCACGCTAAATGTGTATGAGCAGAAGTCATTGGATACTCTGTTATTGCTTTACTGAGGAAAGAGCGTCAACTCTGTAGGGTATAAACATGTTGCTGTGAGTGCACAAGTCCTGCTGTAGACGCAGTGCAGAGACATGGGGACTGCAGTCTAACAAAATCAGGCACCTTCACCTGAGCTCTGAAAATGATTAATTACTGTTTATGTTGTGAAATAATTTGCGCCACCTCAGAGCTGTGCCTCAAGGGCAACATTTTCATTTGGAAATGTGAGGAAACATTTTAATTGTTCAGCTGTGGCAGACATGCACTCTTAAATTGAGCTGCTTTTTCTACAGGAACTGCAAATAACTTTCATTAAACAATCTCATAACAAAGGTTTGATTGTCTAGTTGCAATCTTAAAATTAGATGAAGGAAAGTATCCAAAGAATGGCTGCAGTTTGGGGTTAATTTCTACCCCAAAAACAACTAGAATACACTCAAGATAAGATATATATCATGCAATCAGAAAATGATAAGTTGATCTCAGTTAACAAAAGCAGTGTACACCTGAAACAGCTCACCAATTAGGCACAACATGTTATCATATCCGGAAAACTGGAAGCTCTGGATTTGAACGTCTGACACGATATGAGATATCCACTACTCTGTGGAGAAGAGGAGAAAATGGATGAATGGATGGATGGATGGACTGAGAGGGGAGCAGCTAAAGTTTCAAAGTTTCTGTGTACAGGTGACATGGTGAGGCAAAGTTTTGTTGGCTAACTATAGAACCTTTGATTCTGGTGCCATGTTTGTCACTCAAAACTGTGAAGTAATAGTTCCTTCAAACAATAGGTGCAGCAACAATCAAAATCATAAATAATTGTTTGAAAGTCCCAGGGAGCCACTATGAAGGGGCTAAAAAGCCATATGCAGCACCAGAGTCACGTTTGCAGAACTGCGGTGAACTCTGGCAACACATTTCCCTCTGACTATACATGTCAGGTATATATAAAGAAAGGATTTGACTGAAAGTAGGGAGTGATTCAAAGAGGTGGGAGAAAAAAAAGATTAAAGCTGGAAGTAGGTGTGACAGAGTGATCCACTTATGGTGATGATGACGACAACAACAGTGTGGACGATGGTGAAGGATGAGAATTTTTACCTTAGAGAATTGACCTGCATTATCTGAGTCATTCTGCCTGAATGAGAGCATGCAGAGAGGACCGCGGGTGGCTTCGGTCTTGTTTGTGACTAAACAAAGCTCACAGTGACTCTTTCAGATCTATTTTAAGAGGAGAGGAGAGGAGAGGAGAGGAGAGGAGAGGAGAGGAGAGGAGAGGAGAGGAGAGGAGAGGAGAGGAGAGGAGAGGTTTTGATGAGTCTGAATTAGTTGACTTTTTCTCTCAAGATAAATATCCATCTGCTGTAAACTCAATTAAGTGGGAGTGCTGAGGTGAAGGGAAGCCGTAGAAAATGCATACTGATCCATTTCCCCCGTTTTTTAGGCTCTTTTGACTTACCGAAGCAACTTACAAGATTAAAAAGTTTGCAAGTGGATTAAGGGGCATTTATTTTTACAACGACTATGATTATACTATGCTAATATAGAGGCTTCTCTGGAACTGAGAATTCAGTGGATTGGTGTTTGGGGATTATGGATGTTACTGTGTAAATTTCTAAGCTTTTAATAGGCAGGATGTATACCTAATCAAACACAGAGGCTGCACTGATTTGGTTTGAATGATGGATGCACCTGCCAAACAGGAAATAGCTATACCTCCTGAGATAGATATGACCTCTCTCTCTATGTCCCTTCACCAAACAATTTCCCCCGTTGTTTGTACTGAGCATTATATTATCGGGTTTCAATGGCTTTTAGCAGGCTGATTTCCTGCCCTTCAAAAATCTCTCTGCACTACCCATGTTTATTCTGGTATCTGATACCGTTCACCCTCCTTGTATTGAGACTCAAGACACAAATCCAGAGAGGAAACAGAGGGTGAGATTTACAGATGAAGCCCCTGGATTGCCCTTTTTCTATATCCAGAGGGAATCGCCAAGACTTAGAGGTGCCACTTCTCTGGAATGGATTTGTTTCCATTGCCTGGAAGGCAATTTTAGCTTAATGCAACTCAAACATTTCCCAAGTGTACATTATTTATCTTTTCACCTAAAGCCTCAAGCTTTTAGAGTTAGCCATTCAAAAGGTAAAGAGCAACTCCCCTGAGTTCTGTGCAAATCTAATATTTAGGCATTATGTGAAAACTGAACTAACTGACACAATCATTTATGACATTCAGCAATTGGTTGGCTTTAAAGAGATTTAAATTAAATTTAAATGTATGTTGTTTTGTTTATCCTATATGTGACTGGCAAACACAGAGTCATAAACAATAATTCATTAAAGAACTGCATTTGTCTGAGTATGTGTAGAACTGTAATTTGGAGTTCTACTCTGGTTAAATGTTAAATCATTAAGTGTTTAAAAAGCGGAGAAATGTTATGTGGATTCTTCCTTTGCTTTCAGCAGGCATTCAGAGTCTTCCAATAATTATTTTCTCTGGTGAAATAATGACCAGAGCATTGCTAATTACCACTGACTAATACAGTGATAACCAGAGTATATTTACATCTAATCACGATGCACACCTGCATGACACGGACTGCTTCAAATTAACTGTAGCTCCAAACCAAACATGTTGAAAATCCTTATTTGAATGACCATGACAGTGATTATGACATCTTTCTCTTCCCATCATCGAAGCTTGATCACGGTGACAAAACCACAGAGAAATAGATGAACATGTCTGGCAGCGCACCGTTACAGACTGTCTCAGTCAGGAAAATGCACAGCCGGCGGTCTGCAGTACACACCTCGCAGATCTAACAATAGCTACAGGAGACCAGCCCACCATGTCCCCCACTGATCAGCTTAGGGGAGAAGAAAATGGCAACCTCACTCTATTTAACCCTTCCTTCCCTTTTCTTTGAATGACCCCCCACCCGAGGGTGACTCGGATATATATTCTTGCTCGTCTGTAATTTACATCCCTTCGTCATTTTTCCAGTACCCCATTGAGAAGAACTATTAATACTGCGTGAAATCTTGATGGGATGGCAGATTATGAGTCTCCAGCAGCATGGTGGATATAGATATAACCATCCATCCATCCATCCATCCATGGGGCAATTTACTGTGAAGATTGGAGGGATAGACCTACTAAGTCAGTTTTATCTTGGATCAAATGTATTTCATCTTCACATTACCATTAGGCAGGACCAGAACACATCAAAAAAAATTCTTTAAGATCGAACAAAAACCAAGCTGCCACCTCTCACACAATGAAGGTGGAACTCCATATTAAGCTTACAGGGGCACTGGCTCCAATCAAAGCCAAACAAAAGATAGAAGGTCAAACAGGTCACTACTTTGTCCAACACAGGGAGACACATAATCACAGACACACACATTAATTAACCTAACATGCCTTTTGATTGTGGAAAGAAAGTAGAAGAAAAAGTCCTGCATGCACATGGAGAATATACAAACTGCACACAGAAAAGATGTGAGTTCTGAGTCCTAACACTGACCTCATTAGGAGGTCCCCAAATGCCACAGTAACATTATCAAAACCAGTGTAGCATTTTGCTCATGACACAGCTAAAGTTGAAATGAAGGAGATGCTCCCTCCTTGTAGTAAATATAGGCCTCTTATAGATAGATAGAGCAATTGATAGATCGATAAACTTTATTGTCATGCAGGATCAACAAACACACATAAAGTACCTGAGTATAATATTCCTGACATAAAATAAGGTGTCTAAAATGCAGTGCAAGAATAAATAAGTGGAAATAAGTTATAACAGAAGAATAAATAAGTATTTACAGTCCTCTTTTTAAAAGACGGATGATGGTGGGGGGGGGAGGGGGAACATATTATTGAACCTGGCAGTTTTACACCTGCCTGCAATACCTCCTGCCTGAGGGGAGGAGAGAAAACAGTCCACGGGCAGCGTGAGTGGACTGTTTACCGATTGTTCACCAAGCCGGTCGGTGCTGAGCAGGTCTCCCCATTTATCCGCAGCAGTCCGAGTTCTCTCAGTAGAGCGTATTAGTGGTGGTTAGTGTAGCGTTGTCCCATCTTCAGCTCCATACACACCGATAGAAGTCCCTGACGAGTGCATGTTTGAGCTTTACTGCTGGTCAATGTTGGATTGTGGTGATCTTTGTGTGCCGCCATCTTCATTGACACACTTTTTGCTTAGTTCTAAGTTGATTTTGATAAATGTATTGAAATACATCTCAACCCAATGTAACAAAAACACAAAAAGCCTATTCAATATTAGAAACTGTTGCCAGTAATATGATGATATTTATTTAATTGATGAATGTCATCGGGTCCAGCCCCGAATGCTGTGTACCTTTAAGAATGTAGCAGGATTAAAGAAATATCTTTACCTTTGTTACAAACTGCCACCTGTTCTTAAGTTATGTGCCTTTTTATATATACACAATGGTATTGTGTCATGAGTCACATAATAATGAGAAACTACTGTACATACCTCAACAATGGTCAACAGTTAAATTCAATCATCAGAAAATCCCATCTCAGTTTAGCTGCACCTCCTTTTAAACTACTGTTATACAAGGCTCTTGAAAAATATATCTTTTTAAAGCTCTTATTTTTCATGCAGGCAAATTTCACTCTGGCATCACAATAGCATTAATTCAGATCTCCTCTGGGTGACAAATGATTCACTGGTGTCTCTTGATTCTGAAAACCAGGCAATTAATTCAGTGTATTTGCCACTTTGACAAAGCTGGTGATTGTTTTTTTTGTTGTTGTTGTTGGATGGTTTCAGCCATGTTATCAGCATATTTTGAATAATTAACAAGAAAAAAAAACCTTTTTCTCTAGATTCATGCCTTTGGCTCTTCAAATTCTGACTGACTCCAAAATGTTCGTTTTCCACTATATGACTACTGGTAAACCAAACTAAATTCATATTCATATCCTTTAAAAAAATTTAAGCACCTAATGAATAGGCACCATTGTTATTTGTTTTAAAATCTGATCAATCTTTGCAGAGCATGACTTGATAACAGACTTTAAAATTGACCTCTGTAAAATATATTTAACTAGGTTTATTACAGTTTCTTTTTGAATGGTCTAATGGTCTAATGGTCTAATTCTATGAATTAATTGAGAATCTTGATAATTAACAATCACTTTCAATATTCGCCTGAAGATATGCATGGGCACTGAGTTTCTCATATGTTATGTTGATTAAACAAGTTGTTTTTTTAATAGTTTCCTGAGATAATAATTTTTTGACAAACTCAAGCAGGCAGTCTTGTATTCATATAATCTTTGGCATCACCCTAAATAGGAGGCAAGAGCCCAAATAGAGGTTTAAAACATGCCATCAGATCCATCTCAGCAATTACCTGATGTGATCACTTTTTGACCTATCAACCTATTAACCTGTTTTTAGTTTAATTGGAAAATGAATAGCATTTAATTTCCACTCTTCATTGTCAACAAAATTAATACACACACGAGTCAAACTCTTTACTCATCCAACAGTTTTTGATGCTATTAAGTTTACCCAGTCAACAACTTGAATACCAGCTCATAGCGGTTCACAGTGTGTATCAAACTCCAGATCAAATGTCATTGCATCTACAGTATGGCAGGAAAATACATGTCATGCAATTCTGAGAGTGTTGTAATAAACCGATAAAGACTATTACATTTTGATCTCAAAAATTACTGCATGAGATAATGTAGCAAATACTCAAAACATGAAACTCTGTCAACCATCCAGCTTTTGTACCTCCTTTATCAAAACTGCAGAGGACTGATAATTCACCAACAGTGAGCTAAGGGCAAAGTACATACTGGATATATCACCAGACCGTTGCAGGGCTACACACACACACACACACACACACACACACACACACACACACACACACACACACACACCCCTCAGGTATTTTAGAGTCACCAGTTAACAAGCAAATTTTTGATATATTGGAGGAAAATCTAAATACCACGGGAGAGAAGGTCCAGACAGGCACAAAAATAATGGCAACTTTGCATTGTCCAGTAAGTTAAAACAATGAACCTTTCTCGACATAAGCACTACAAGACATAACTGAAATAAAATTACTACCAAGCAGCTTCTTGTGTATAGAGAGAAATATGGGATGGTCGTGCAACAGTGGGGACAAAGACATACTGTAGGATGTTGTATTTTTTAATAACAAAATATTACCTGGATATCTAATTATGACACATGGTGTACATGTGCATAACTCTCACTTACATCATTCAAACTGAGTAGCTGTGGTGACAGCAACAAGACATCACAGTATTTAAAGGAGGGATGAAGCTTCAAAAGGAAATGAAATTGTTGTCACTTGTTTTTTTTGTTTTTTTTTATCTGTCCCAGTTTTATTCCAGCTTGAACAAAGACTTAAAGCTGTATTCAAAAATGAGACAAAAGAATGTGATATGAGTCGCTCCTCTGAAAGAAATCAGACATACAATCAAGCATGAACACACGGTCGATGCTAAAATGGGCTGACAAAATCCCCTGGATCCGAGAATTTATCCAGGCAAACATTGTGCCAAATGTGTTCTCACAAACAGAAGAAAGTACACAGACTTGGTGCATGTTTCCAAAATCTGTATCCAGATTGGTGGTAGATGAGTGACTGAACTGCAGGGCCAGTAAGAACTGATGATCTCCAATTAGAAGGGACAGAGCATCATCCCATGCTGATCCATGTGATTCAGCAAAATTGCAGGCATGAGGTGATATGCTGTGCTGTTTCTGTCTTCAGTGATGGTTGAACAAATCTGGGATGAATTTGGTGACTCTTGGCATCATTCTGGTCAGAATTGGTAAAGTGCCACGCCTCATTGGACATCAAACACTCAGCCATCTGCATCTGAAATGCCGTCATTGCATGCCAACCATAAACACAGCAGGTATTTGCAGTTCATCAAGAGGGTGACTGGCAGGGGGCAAGTGCAAAACTGAGACAGCGCAAGCGGGGAAAGGGAGCACAAGGGATTAGAAATTCAAGAGAATGAAGAACGAAAGCTGTGTGTGGAGGTGTGATAATGGCTAAGCGGCAATATGGAATTAACTGGCTGCTAATAAGCCATTCCATCAGTCAGATCAGTGGTGGGCTTTACTACCAACATTTCCAGATTGAATGGAGCTGAGGAGAGCTACGCACTGATTGGCTGAAGGTCCAACAGCTCATCTTGTATGAAGAGGGCTGTGATCATTAGAAGCGCAGACAGAACCCATCCCACTCACCGTCTCCTCTCCCCTGTGGTCACCACCCTTGTGCGAACGCCGAAAGTCAGACACAAAACAGAGCAGCATGGTTCAAAGGCTTTGAGTGCATTGCCTCCTTTTAAATCGGATTTTTGTCGGGTGAACAAGCAGTCATCTGGGAATTATTTATGAGCTCTGGAGAGAGCGCACCATCACACCAGCGAGGCTCAACTGTTCAAAATGCGTGCCACTTCTTGTTGCGCAACAGGTCTTAGCCTTTGTTCTGAAGAGGCACAGTGAGCGCAACAAGCATTTATTTTAGGCTTCCAGGAGTTGCCCTGCGTGCAAAACTAAAAATCAAAGTTTGCAAAGCTTTGACGCGCACATAACGCCGAACTAACAGTCAGTTTGCGTATTTCTCGTCTTCTCGTTGGAGCCATACGCAGCGCGCACCGGTGAAAACGACATGAGCGTCCTCTTTCTCCCGGTATGCATTGGAGTGAACGCAAAGAAGCACCTACCGGGAATCGCCAGGTTGGTGAGCGGGGTGGTGTGCATGCTCTGCGGTAAACTCGCCATCCAATCCACGAACCGCAGGTCGCTTCTCCCGTGAGACGATGCCATGCTGCCACCTCGCGCAACGATCCGTTCTCCCGGACCGGTGCCTGCGCCAACCTGGAGAGTGCGCACGCTCCCCTCTCTTGCCCTTCTCTCTCTCTCACACACACACGCACACACTGCCTCACTTTCTCTCTCTCTCTTTCACACACACACACACACACACACACACACACACGCACGCACACACGCACACACACACACACACTACTGAGTCTGCCCACACCCCCCCTGAGCAGCTCACATCGGCGGGCAACATGATAATGAAAATGCGGTCGGACGGATCCAAATATGGCAATAGTCGTTAGGTAGTTGCCCAATAACATGAAAAAAACCCAAAACAAAACAAGGACACAGGTACATGATTGATGAATATAATTGATTAATACAATGGTCTGTGTGGTTATAGCAACATGTTGAATAATCCATGATTCCAACTTTGAGCTTTAGTACGCTCTTGTAGAATACCTTGGTGGATGCATGTGAAAACAACGTGAGTTGACCTCGTATTTCTCCAACCACAAACTTGTGATTATTAAAGAGGGTTGATATTCAAGCATGACCGTTTACAGCAGAGGTGAAAACCTGATTCTCAGCCAACCAGAGAGCTCATGTCTGAGTTGGTGTGCTGGCAGGATTGAGAGCCACACTGATGTGATTCATTACAGTTACAATTCATGACACTGAGAAAGAATCACTGGCATATTCAGTGTGTTGATAATCAGCTGGCAGGCCACCTTAAACGTGAATCATTTTGACAAATAGGCCACATTGGTATAAAGATACAGAATAATTCAGTACAGTGGAGGTTTTCATGGTATGGACCAAAGTGCTTTGCTGAACATGGTGGTTATTGCTGTGTCAAGATTTGCTTTTTGACATTTTCGCTTCGAGTTCTTCCATAATGAGGCGATGTGTCATAGGAGGAAAGGTTGGAAGGCTATTATTAGACATTCAAAGTTGAGTGTAACAATGATTCACAATCAGAAATAAAATTAAGGGTTGTGTCCTTAAATACATAAACAAGACTGTCTGCCACGAGATGCAATATCTACCACTCCACAATAAATAGAAAAAAAATACAACTTTAAAGTTGTTCAATTAAATTGTTCCTTTTTAACAACTTTCAAATACCTACAAGTTGCATTCCATGAGCTGTTGGCAAAATATGAAGAGGCATTAGTGAGTTGGGTTTTTTTAAAGCTTGTTTCATCACTATATACACCGAGTTCATGGTTTTTCATTGGCAGATCTGGAGAATGTTTAGAGGAGTCACATGGAGTCTTTTACTCATGCTCCATTTGGACTAAGTGGATTTAGACATTTAGATTTTTAATTTATGTGTTTGTCTTTCTTAATCCTGCTTTGATTAATGCTTTCTTTCTGTAAAGAGGAGGCATTTGGCTTGTTTTTCCATTGTGACAATTAAAGTAGGGTCGGGCAGGTTTTCCTCGGCGACATTGTTCTTTTCAACATATACTGCTTCAAAGCAATTCACGATAAACATAAACAAAAAACACAGAAATATAATAAAAGTGAAATTGAACCCTGCATTTAAGACTTTCACACTTGTTTTATTTTGACTCCCCCCCCCCCCCCCCCCCCCCCAAGAGAAAAAGTGTCCTCTTTCTTAAATTATTTTATTGCTGCATTTGAGTACAAGTATGAGAAATAGGTTACAAAATGTAGGCTTGTAGGATAGCACTCTGGTTTGAGTCATGAAGCATTACTGGTACAACAGCCGGTGGCAGAAGCCCTCTGTCACTTGCTTTCATTTTTCTGCTTGATGATCCAACACTGTTGATCTCCTTGGACCTAAAGGCCCAGCAGCCAGATTCTGCAGTTATGTAAGAGCCCTCAGGTAATGGCAGCGCCTCTCTACTCAAGTGGACAAATCACATCAAGAATGTCAATGTACATCCAGGACACGTATGCAGAAAGCTGTAACCTGTTAATGTGTCGGAAACTATTAACCTCACAGCAGGTCGATCAAGATGTCATTTGATTGATAATTTCAACAAACAGGTGGACTCTTAATTTTAAGAGTGCACTCATGCAGAATCACACCAATTAATCAGAGGAAACAATGAAATTCAACACATTTTACTCTGCACACCAGGTTGTACTTTATTTACATACAAACTCGGGGAACAGCAAATGTCGGCGTAAAACGAAAATGGAAGGCTTCATCTTTTTCTTGATTGGAATACACGGCCTGCCAACTCACTATGAAATATAGGAGGCTGGCAGATAAAGGGCCAGGTTGTCATGGCTGAGGTAATTATTGCAAACAGTCTTGAGTTGGAAAGACGAGACTAGACATCTCCTTCATTTTCCATATGCAGGAAAAACACGAAATGTAATGCAAAAAAAAAAAAATCCCTTTTGTTGATGTTTACATACATCGTTTTTTTTTATAATGAATGGGGAATCATTCAAACTACACTATACATTTTTAATCATACTTTATTAATTCCCCTTTGGGAAATTTCTTTGCTGAATCGATCCATTGGTAGGCAGCCACAGTACGGCGCTCAGGGGAGCGGGTGGGGGTTGCAGGTCTTGCTCAGGGACCCACGGTACATGTCTTTTGGACGTTCATGTTTTGTAATTCAACACATTTCATCTATAATTTATAGTAACTCATTCAACTAACAGTACAAACGATTCAAGTGTTTTGTTTTACTTTTTTTCAGCTTACAATAGCTTATTAGTCCTACAGTAACTGTGATTAAAGAGAGATTCTATGTCACGTTCGACTTGAAAATTAAGTAAATTTGAGCTTTACTTTACGGATTTAGAAAAGAAAATTATAAATAGTTCAAGATGAAATGTAACTTATTATTTGGTGAAAGCTGGACAAATGATATAGAAATTAGCTTAATGGTGAGACAAATGTCAATATCACAAAATAAGAGGAACCATGTACAATGGCTCAAAAAAAAAAAAAAAACCCACACACATTAAAAGTGACTGAAAACAACCTTTCCCTTATCTTCAAGCTGGCAGGGAAGTCAACCAAGGGTTGGCCTTTTATATGCAGTTTGTCCAATCTGAGGTCTTTTTTCATGAAGAACTGCAGCATCAAACACCAACAAACACAACTCAGTGCCAGCTCTTTTAAATCTGTTGCATGGCCCTCAGGTTAGGGGACACCTACAAAGCAGGAGAAAGGAAAGAGAGGTCATTCTTGAAGTAGAGATTTAAATATGCAATACAGTGCCGAGTTGAGAAACTGTTCCAATACTCACCGCAAAATCTGTGCCCGTGCATGCCTTGATATCCTCAGGAGTAAGCCCCTCCCATACTTCCGTCAGGGTCAGGCCTTTTGTCTGATCCACATCAAACACAGCCTGGTGGACGGAAAGAGGAGAGGAAAGAGGGACGACATGGAGGGTGGGAGAGAAAAATGACAGTACGTTAAGAGGGAGAGAAGAGTGCGAGTGATGTATTAGAGCCCCGTGGTGTGTGTGTGTGTGGTCACTGGGTCACAGACAAGAATGTGAGGGCACCACTTCTCGACCCCCCTACAAAAAGCCATCTGTGCCAAGAAGAGTGCCAGAGTACCACTCGAGTGTCTATACAGCAGATGACAAAATAGCCACCGTTGTGAGTGGCACATTCACGAAGGTCCTACGAGAGTAGTCCTCCAATCTCGGAGGCTGCACCATTATAAAAGACCGAGCAGGTCTATTTTAACTCTACTCTCACTTTGAATGGTTCAAATATAACCATAATTATACTGTTAAGAATAATGAACCAGCAACGTGAAAGTTCAATATTAATGGGGAATGATTCACTGTCAGTCTGTTGACAGAAATGTAGCATGAGACAGATTCACCTTCAATGTTATGCTGCTGGAACTTCGAGCAGTCAGTCATACTCCGAGACAATCAATCAGCCATCTATCACCCGTATTTTAAATAGCTCCGACTTTCTGTTGTTACTCTGGCACTCTATACATGTGATCACACTTCTCTACAGCCTGCACGGGCACTGCAGGAGGCGGTTGCGAATACACACACGTGCGCAGGCGAAATTGATAAATCCGTCGTCGAGCTCACAGATGAGCTTATGCTGAAATATTTCGAGCACCCTCAGGTTTCGGCACAAGACAGACTGAATGAGCTTTCCAGAGAAGAAATACTCAGTCATATTTGTTATAAAGGTATCTGCATCAATGGAAACAAAACAACAACCACAAAAGCTGGACAAATAATCTTCAAATATTTTTTTTAATGCCGTTTTCCCAAAATGAGACATCAATCAGACAAGCCATTCTTTTGGAGTACCATCAGGCAACACGACTACTATCACCCTTGGGAGCTTTAATTATGAGCCGATTAAATTATTTTCATTACATGATCAATTACGTAACACTCTTGTTTTTAGCTCAAATCGTCCTCTTGCTTGGATTCCTGCACATTTCATGAATAATTACAATTAGGTGTGCAATTTCCTGCTCCTCTTTTTATTCTTTGCACTGTCTCAATAAAGGTGAGTTTTTCGCACAAATGTGTCTGAAGTCCATCTCTCCACAACACAACTTGGGCAGAGAGGGGGGGGGGGGGGGGGGGGGGGGGGGGAGAAGAAAACTTTAACCTTTCATCTGCGCTTTTTTTTTTTTTTTTTTTTATTAATTCAAGAACGTGATTCCATATTTGGTTAGATTTATGCAAAACCTTTTTTCTGGATGTAGAGTTTCATGAGGAGCACGAAACAATTTATAGTTTTAGTTGATGTGAGGAATTAGCAGAAAAATGCTTCAGTTTAGTTAATTTACCCAGGATAACCTTAAACCCCCCCAAAAACATTTGAAAATAAGAACTAGGGCTGCACAATATACAGCAAATTTGGGGCGTGATTACAACTTCAGCGTGCACAATATTTAAATCGCAGAGGACTGATTTGCGATAGATTATGTTTCCAGGCAGTCATGCTCATCACATTCAACAAGGTAGAATATTAAATATAAAATAAATTAAATGTATAGAATCCATTAATTCACAACTAATTAAATAATTCCAATCAACTGACAAAAAAGAGTTATTAATAAAAACAAATCTCAAAATGCAGAAATATATTCATTATTGACATATTTAGTCCTGCTCACCATTATCAGCACTGCTTCATTTTATTATATATTTTTTTGTTTGTTTTTTGCATAATCTGCACAATATCTTCAGAACTAAAATGATATGTACCAAACTCATTATCAGGATCTTTTCATTGAAGGGCTGAAGTAATTAATCAAAGACAACAGTTTCTTAAGCTTACAAATTGTAATTTCAAAGAAGAAACAGAGTAAAACTCCACATCCAGCAATAATAGCACCCTTCTTTAATGTTTGGTTTGACAGCTTTTGACAGTGATGAAACCCTCCAAACGTTTCTTGTCATCATCGATAAGCTTCTTGCACTTCTCCGCTGATATTTCAGTTTGAAGCTGTTGTTTATCATTTACTTTTCTGTATGAAAAAGTTCTTTCACTTGATTCATTTTTTCCAAGATATATTCCACACTGATTTCCACTTGAACTTCATGGGTGCAGATTCAGTAGCAAATCAAATTGTTATTGCAATACTAAAGAACATTATAGCATATTACAGGTCCACCCAATGCTTTGCCTCTCCAATAAGCAGTCAATTGAGTGTGAAAAGCAGACAAAGTTAAAAGTATTTGTAAATCAAGCCATTTTTGAATGAAGGTCAAATGGTATGATGAGAGTTTCTACCATTTATGGTATCATCTAATGAAGTGTATATGTCAAAAAAAGGAGGGAAAAAAAGGCTTGATTGGTGTAGATACAGGAGGATATCAGTGACTGACTATAACTCAACTGGATGGATGTAGTTTTGCAGGTCAAAAAGTGACAACAGACTTGAAGAATGTGACCCACATCACCAAAGAGCAGAAAGGTCCGTCCATAAATATTCTATTACCGCTTTATCAACTTCAGGGGCGCTGGAGGCAATCACAAAGGCAGTGTCTTGGTACGGGACTGTGGGAGAAACCGGGGTACTGAGAGAAAACCCAAACATGTACCAAGAGCCTTGTTTCACACGTCACACATTGTTTAAACACATCATAGGTAAAGGAGTGGTAAAGCACAAATTAAAATGGAGTCGAACTCAAATGACTGCTCTTGTCCAGCAATGCAACAAACCCAAACCCTTTCATTCATAATTATTCAATTGCAATGAATTCTGGTTTCTTATGTTGAAATACTCACGTTTCTACTACCAAGAAACCACTGCTCTTATGCATCTCCATGATTCATTCAACAATATACAGAAAATGTATCTTCTGGAATTCAGATATAAGTTGAGGCTTTTGCTTCCCGATACAGGTCTGCACAACTGTTAAAACCGCCAGAGCATGCCATTCTTTCCTAAACATGCAAACAATGCAAAACTATTTCTTAACGACAGGCCGGGCACACTTGTGCAAGTCAGCCCTGTCTGCTTCTCCCAGCAGGGCCTGAGAGGCTCCGCCACAGTCACATCCAGCCAAAGCCTGTCAGGACTCACAGCTCATTAGAACCACAGAGGCAGCGACAGGGCAGGAGGCAGATATCTCACTCCAATAGAGCAAGACAGATGGAATGTCACAAGGAACAAGGGCGTGTGGATAGCACCAACTCTGACATGCATCTCTAATTGTGACACGTGTCACGACTGATTAAGGGAAATTAAGATTTTGTCAAAATGTGCCAGAGGTGTCGGATTTAGATGTGACCACAGTGCACAATCGCGGTGAGCGTTGGCTTATGTCGACATGAGGAAAAGAAAAAAGAAAAAAAAATCAGTGTGACTCCATCCCGATTCACAGCATCTTGATACTAATGGTTTAAAAAAAAAGAAAAAAGAAAATGCAGTCACCCAGACCATTAACCATTAGCTGACCTCATTTCTACCATCCACACTTCAATAATGACAGAAAAACAAACTGCGCCTCCATTTACAAAGCAGCCTTTTGTTGTGCAAGCGTTGAGTCACCTTTCTTCACAGTTCTCAAAGCCACCACCATCATTAACCAGATTGATGAAAGTTAGTCAGTGTGAAGCTAGTAGTCTGCCCCATGTGCTGTCTGGCAAGACGTCATGAAACAAGGAGCTGCCATCTCTCAGCCAACTTGATGTTCGGGACAAAAGCGAACACCAGAAAGTGATAAGCGTACAAATTAGCGTTTGACCTTCTAACGCACCAATAAAAGCAGAACCAGATTCTTGTCGGTGCATTCTGGCAAACAAAGGCTGGATTTGAAGATGAGTTAACACAAAAGCTCATGCAAAGTCCATAAAATTAAATTTTGTGGCTGCAGTAATAATTGCTATCAAAGATATTGCTGTCATTATGGAAAATGCCAAAGTCATTGCTTTTCTGAACTCCTTATACAAATTGAATAATTCAAGACTCATTTGGCTTTATGTGTGAATTAATGGGTGATTATCTTTTTTTTTTTACTTTTTTTTTTTTTTTTAACCAGAACATCAGGAGCCAGAGAGCAGATGTGATTTTCTCACTGAAAATCTCATAGAAATGCACACATGCAGACAAACACACATTCAGTCACTCATCAAGTAGAAAATGCTACAACCGAGTCAACCTGTACATGGCAGAAATACAGTTAAAAGAACTGGCAGCACGCAGTATAACATGATTTTACCATATAGAGGAGCCGAGTAGAGAGACAGCCTGAGGCAACAGGTTTCAGTCTCAAATCATAACATTACTGAGAACAACACTTATCAATCCCCCCCTGGCCACCGTGAGTCAAGGAACATGCTGCAATCATGAGAATATATTGCATCGTGTCGCCACATGTACATGTCACTGTGTGAAATTTTAAAAATTGGTACATTCGGAAGGTTTTGATGCTCCTGCATTCTGCTTTTATACACAAGCACATTAGAAATTTAGAACCACTGTATACTTGTTTAAAATGTGGGTTGTCTCTTAAGTCATAGCCACAGCCGGTTTTCTTAAACAATCTTGCAGTGAAGTAGGAATGAAAAAAAAACAACCCCAAAACAAAACAGCTTCAATCTTTTATATTCTGTATGTAGCTGCTGATTCATGCATATTCTTATTTGTCTGTGTAGGAGGCAACTCAAAGAAATCAAATCAGGTCTACTGGACTAACTCGCACGTCACGAGTTCAGTTGACCTGATGAATGTTAAATTTACAAAAATATCAAAACCGTAGCCTGAGGCTGTGGGAAAACTGTTTTGCTGCCATCAATCTAAAACAATTTACTGAAAGAATTCAATATTTAGATTTTCGGTGTGTGTGTATGTGTGTGAGTTTTCTTTTTCTCCCTGCGTGCCCTGGGTTTTTCTTTCGGTAATTCAGTTTCTTTAGAGTCCAAAAATGTGTGCTTGAGGTTAATTGGTGGCTCTGAACTGTCCACTGCTGTTAATGTGAGTGTGTGTGATTGTCTGTCTCAGTGTGTTTCCCCTGTGATGGACTGGCAACATGTCCAGTGTGCACTCTGTCTTCACCCTTAATCAGCTTCCATGTCCAGCGATCCTGAATTTGATAACGCGGTTATAAAAGAAAGACAGATCTTGTGTATGTTCCACTGTGGCTGAAGTATGGCTTATATAAGAGTTGTAAATCTGTGAATGCCGTTCTGGCATTGAGGGTTGTACATTGGGCAATCCAAGCTCACCATCACTGAACAGATGCACTTCAATAGTCCATGTACCAAATGTGATCGTGGCTTTTGAAATAACTTGCACCATTCATGACCATAATTAGGTGAAATGTAAAGCTTGTTTAGGTGATACAAAGGTTTTCCATGGCGGCCTCAGACATATAACTACTGTCAACAAACACGTCTTACGTCTTCTGACTGAGGACTGACAAGTGGGTTTGTTGTAACCTTATATTACTAGCGAGTTCTCTATGATTAAAGTTACTATTTGTTAATTGAAAAAAACTTAATCAGTCATTAAAATAGAACACGAACCCATTGATCGTTCTCTGAAGTATATGAGGATCTTACATTACCCCAAATTTTCCTTCTCTGAGCAAATTCTATTTCTCAGTCTAGTATAGTCTCAAATGCTCCTGTAAGCCCCGAAAATAATATTGAGTAAAAAGAAACTATATTCAGCTGTCCTTCTTTTACAGTAGGTGACCCAGTTTAAGCACGACATGACTTGGTGCAGACACAATATTAGATGGACAAACTGTCAGTGTCAAGAAAGAGGGCCTGAGGACATATAAAGCACGCTCTGAGACTACATCTACTGCAGACTGATACCTTTTTTTTTTTTCTTTACCGCCAACTCCAACTGTCCATTCTCTTAGAAGCTTATTTTGTCTTTCGGTGAAGCTGCGTAAGAAATGAGCATGTTGTAAATTACCTACTTAACTGTTGGACAACATCACTTCCCAATCAAGAGGAGAAAAAAAAGACTTTGCTGATGTCAAGACATATTGATACTCCAATTCAAATCTGTATTTTATCTCTGTATCGGGCATAAGATCATATCAATGATAGTTCTTACTGTTCAGTACAGAAGTCTGACTTTCAAAACAATCAACTCAATAATGACGAGAGGTGACAAAAAGTTGGCTTTCTTAACATTGCTGTCAAGAATAAGCTTTTCTCTGAGGTCGGAAATCTGAGACAAAGATGAATTGTCATTTGCATGCCAACCATTTTGAAAAGTTCCTTTTTTTTGGGGGATCCAAAATACAAAAGAAGGATGGACATCAATGGCACAGTGTTCTGCATGAAATAAAAGCATGTTTGTGAGGCTAATTAGACTTTAATATAGCCGTCGGTGTAAGAGTGGGTATGTGATTGTCTGTTTTTACGTGTTGGCCCTGTCATAGACTGGCAACTTGTCTCGGCTGTATCCTGCCCTTCATCCAATGTCAGCTGGGATAGGTTATAGCCCCCGCAGTCGTAGCCTGGACAAAGTGGGTGCAGATGATGGATGAGAAGGCAAATGGCACAACAATATTTTCAAATTTATTCGAAGCGCAACAGACTTGGTGTCAGGAGATCAAGCAGGAGGGGGAGCGTGAGAAGGTCAGGAAACTAAGCTGACAAAATAAATAAAAGTCATTGTATTGATAAATAAGAAAGACGGGCTCTAATTATCCATGAAAACAATATAAGAGAAACATTAAGTAAGTGTATTTATTGAAACTCAGGCTGGGAGAGCGGTGAAGTTTGCAATGGGATAGGTGAAAAGGACACAGGTCCAGTACTGACAGGCGGCAGAAAGATGTTAAAAGTTTGTGGTGATTGAATTCAGATTGCAGAAGCAAATAAGGAAGGGGTTCTCTGGGTGCAGTATCTTCGCATGATTTAAAAAGCCCAGTGACACAAATACCCCCTTGTACTTCAACCTTAGTTACTACTCTAACTATTAACTGGGCTGTATTCACCATAGCTTCTCACTATATGACATCAGCATACATATATTTAGTTGTCTAATTGGTTAACATGTCAACAGGTACGCATGACCCCCAACTCCCTCTGGGCACATAGGACATGTTTCTTGGTTATCTACAACATGATTTCACACTACCTTTCACCACAGGAGAAAGCACAAAATATACAACAGTTGTACAGTTGTAATCCTGGCACAAACATCTGTTAGAAGATCCAGGTAGCATGGAATCAACAAAGCACATAATAATAGGAAGTCCAACCCAGGCCATCCAAATAGGAAAATCACCATAACAGAATGATGCGCCTCCTCTCAGAAATCAACAGATTAAATTAGTGTTAAATGAATAAATGCAATTTCCATCCACTGATGCCACTCTATTGTATCCTGCTAATTTATCAGTGTGTATGTGTGTGTGTGTGTGTGTGTGTGTGTGTGTGTGTGTGTGTGTGTGTGTGCGTGTGCGTGTGCGTGTGCGCGCGAGTAATGACATTTGGAAATAAAGATACAAGGCAGAGATGTGTGGCTGGTGGTCTGGCTTCACAGTTTATGTGTGATGACATAATTGAACTGCTTAAATTGCATAATTAATAATTAGAGTCAGGCTGCATTAGAAATCTATACGTCACCCCACACTGAATGCAAGAGACAGGTCCTCTGACACATATTCAATGAGTACTAAACCTTACCACGTGACTGCTGCCAACCTGTTGTATTTTTGCACTTTTGAATTTAAGAAGACATGCACAGAAGACATTAGTCAAATGGGCGTGAGAGCTTTAGGGTATGAGTGCTTCTCATTTATGGTACTCTGGTTTGCTCCCACAGTCCACAGGAGACATGCTCAATCATAGCTTACTCACTGGCACCATCCAGCAAACATGAGTAAGCCAAGCAAGTTTATGACTAATGGCTCACCCATCCATTCATGCATGCATCCACTTCTCTTCAAATTTGGATTGGACACACATTTTACAAATACAAGCAGAATTATGAAAGCGCACCTTTTCTGTGATGATCCGATCCACACACTGCTTCCCTGTCAAAGGCAGGCTGCATTTGTCCAATATCTTGTGCTTTCCTCCCTAAAAGAAAAGAGGAGAGAGGCAAAAGGAAAAAAAATTATTAGACACTGAAACCTGGCAGTGGCCTAGATAGTGACCTAATTTTGTCTTGGAAACCTTTTCTATTTTGATGAAGAAAATCCATCAGCTTAACTACAGTCGGAGCACAGTACATGCAACATGTATTCCGTGCAAGTCTGTTTCAGTTTACCTGACGGGCATCTTTAAGAAAAATACACAGACAAATGACCTTCCTACGTTGTCTGAGAAACCCACATCAAACACTCGCTGCCTCTTCCCCATCATGAATGAAAACCGGCGTCAGGGCGGTAAATTTATGCTCACCTGCTGCACCATCTGGACTATAACTGGGCGCCAGAGAGAGTCCCATTGGCAAAAAGCAGCATGCTTTGTGAATGCTGAACGTTGTGCTGCCATTGCATTTTACGAGTCAGGATATTGTAAATGTAAATGCATTCAGTTGCAGTATCAACTGTTATTGTCAGAAGGCATGGAACATGTGGGTTTATTCATTTCTCGCTGCAGAAGCAAGCTAAGTAACCAGCTCTTCCTGAGCCTTCAAGTCCAATTCTAGTCTTGTATTTAAATGAGTTGAGGACAAACAAACCGGAGATAGTTTGTATGCAGGAACTCACCAGAATGAGGTGGCGCTCTCTGGTAAAGAGGCAATAAGCTACCCATTAACAAAATTAGCCCTAATCAGCCATAACAGTCACATTAGTTTCTGTAGAATGCAGATACACAGAAAGCTCTTGAAGGTACAGATGTATTTTACAAAAAAAAAAAAAAAGAACAGAGGACAGCATCTGATCTGGACTCTTGATTATGATTCTATTTTACAGAGAATAAAGCGAACTCAAAGCATCAGCTCACAAAAATGTATACACACCTTAGCTGAGTGCTCCATGGTCACCACCACCTTGGTTCCAGCACTAGCCACTAAATCCATGGCTCCTCCCATTCCCTTCACCATTTTACCCTGAGGACCAAAAAAAGACAGGTTTTGGTTATTAAAGACTGAACAGTAATATAAAGTCCTGAGAACGTTACCATAGTCCAAACCAGAGCATTGTTCAAAATTGAATGTAAAGTTGAATGCAAAATAAACAATATCAAATCATAGAAAATATTAGGCCCTGGAGAAAGAGGAAGAAATACCACACATATACCACACTGCTTCCCCATTAAAAATAAAGAAAAAGCTTAAAAAGTTCCAAAGCCATTTCATGTCTTTGGTGTGGGAATATATTACCATGTTTTGTGCTCAGTAAAGCCTTATTGTACCTCTTCACTGGAGCAACCCTCAATATGTGTGCATATACAAGACAGTGAGGTTACAATAACAGCATTACACAAAAGATGAGAATTAATGAGGATTAAAAGATTCAACCTCAGAACTTCATGTATGCATGAAATAGACTGATTAGTCCCAGTGGTCACTAAAACATTTTCTATTAACGGCTAATTGATTACAGGAGGCATCAGCTAGTCACAGCAAGGGATGTGCCTAATGAGTTGGCGAAACAACTAAACATTGGCTCCATTAATTATAAGTTAATTCTAAACAAAACATGCTTAAATTTGACTATTTTCTAAGCACTGACAGAGATAATAGGTGCCAGTGACACTCCCAGTAGCAGCTTAAGAAGCCGAAAATTAAAATTGAGCTTGTAGATATTAAACCATTTTCCACATCAAATGTAATCAACACATTTAGCGCTGAGAAAGAAGGTGGATGTATGCTGTAGCCAACAAAAGAAGTCAATGATATTCTACAACACAGGACAAATTAGGAATGTTTCTTTTGGAGATGGCCACTTTAATAAAAGCCCCTGGCCCCATGTTATGTGCATTATAAAGAGAAGCAAAGCAAGTATTTCTCAAAATACAAGATAGCTATGCTGTTGGCATCACAAATAAAATAAAATGTAAAAAAAAATCATGTGATAAAAATATCCAGACCAGATATGTCAAAGCCTGAGCAATTTAACCTAAAGCTATAGGAAGTGCACTGAATAGGACTGGAGGTGACTTTTCCCACTTGAATCCTGCTCTGGTTGCTGTCTTGTTTTGAAAATTGGGAGTAAAATTGGTGAAGTAGGGGCTTTAAAATGTTCACAATGGTTTCATGAAGAAGTCAAGTGTGCATATTCTTTTTAAAATCAGACTTCAATGTATAAATAAGACAAATAAATGTGTTCTTCAATAAAAGTCAATACAAAACAAGATTTTTTCCCATTTTAGGAGCCAAAAAAGACACTGCAAATTGTCTTCCAAGTCGCACATTGGTCCCCGTAATGAAGGTTTCCAAATAAGGACGGTGAACACACATATATAGCCACAGGGGGAAGGCTGAGTAACTGAATTAGAATCCCATTTCCTCATCAATCATGTGTAGAGCCTGTTTTCCTCTCTGCTCAATAACCAGAGGATATATAGCCAAGTGTGGTGCATCATGAGGATACTGTCTGCCTCTGGGGAGGCCAGCTGGGAAAAGAAGATATCAGCTGAGAGCAGAAGGAAGTTTAGGAGAGGGGAGTTGGGCTAGAGGAACCGTGGAATTAGCGTAGGCTAAGAACATGAAAGTAGCACCACCTAATTTAATCTTGTGGAATCCCAAGAGAAAGTGAGTTTATCAACATCCTTGACTAAAACCACTGATATCTGTTATTAAAATACCATCCATTTAGAGTTTTCATCTTGGAACAGTCTCACCAGAGCTTCTTTTCATTCAAGCTTTTTTTTCAATGCACAAAGGCTCTTCAGATGACACTCCAAGAGGAAAGTGTGTCCTCTTTCATATGGTCGATGTTAATGCACTTTATGGCAGTCGACGGCCTCAGTAGAGTGAGCATGGACGATAGGAGATAACAGTGTTTGATCTGACAGTAGCCAGCCAGGATTTATGGCATCTGTCTGATCCAAACACCTGCTGACATACTTTACCGAACAACAAGTCGGGGTCTGAGATCATCACCACACCTATTTTTAAATGTTGGTCAGGTTAAGATCGATGAAAGAGTCCATGATTTATTGACATGACAAAAATAATTTCTTTATTTATATTCTACTATGGATGGCGATGAAACACTAACTGGAACCACACCACCACAAAAGGTCTGCTGTATTTCTATAGCAAACAGAAAATAGATATTATAACAAGCCTGCCATTTTTTTAAATGAAAGCTCTCTACTCAATAAAATGATGCTTTTGGTGTGGTTGTGACGATAACAGAAAACGGGCAACAGAAAAGCATAGAGTCAGCAGCTCAGTCCGTGCCGGCCCTCGATTACGTGCATGCGTCCATCTGCTTGTGGTCAAATGTGTCACTAATGCTCACGACCTTGATAGATGTTAAATAGTCTAATAAAAGAGTGTTGTTGTAGCGACTCAGACAGGTTGCAGCTCTGTAGCTTCACTGAGCACGGGCTCTGACCCATTATGCTGGGAAGACTGGCATTTACATGGCTTCAAATACACCGTTTTTCAAATTGTTTTCTGCAACAACGTTGAGCTTGATTGTTCTGTGCATTACAGGTCAAATTAATCATGACCTATTTGTATATATCTGTATATGTGTATATGTATATGTGATAAAGACCAACATTAAGCAATACAATTCTGAGAACATCTATTATGCTAAAGTCATTTGATCAAAGGAAAATAATGATGGGTTGTTTGCTGCATGTTTTTTGTGCCTGTGTTCAGTCTGCAAACTCTAATACAACAGCTGTAGGACAAGGACAGTTTCTCCAGTTGTAGTCTGGTCTGAGGGTATGTAGAGATTTGTGTAGTTTTCAGGTCACTAACAGTGATTTGAGTTTTCTCTGGGTACTGCAGTTTCCTCCCAGTCCTAAAACGTGTTGGAGGTTAACCCTGCCCTTACTTACAGTCAGGTGGATTTGACTTCAACACCATACAACCATTAAATAAAGCGGTACAGAAGACGGCTGGATGGAGTTTTGTACTATTTCTAATTCATTCATTCAGTCATTCTTCTTCTTCTCGCTTTGACTGATGCAGTCACTCAAAAAACACATTAAAAAATCATTCTGCTTGTTAAATAAAAATAAAAAAAACCAATGCCAAGGGGGAAAAAAATGTCCTAAACCAAATACAGTATAGATATAAATGTGTATATTCGTCATCACTGTTGCTGTTCATTCATGGTGGAAATAAATTGTCTTGCGTGCTTTATTTAAAATGATGACAAATCCTAAACACCTTTATTATTATTCAGTGACCGAAAAGCCGAGTTACTATGTATGAGACGGGGCACAATATCTGTGTTGGCCTCCATTGTTGTTAGTTGCTATGCTTTGGTAAACCTCTTCATCTATGACTGTGGCACCTAAAGCAATTAGCATTTGCAAAGTACATAGTAGCATGAAGAAATGGAAGGTTGACATGGCAATTGACTTTTGACCTGCAGAACCTGCAACAAGGCAATGAAGTGGAACACATTTATTTTCAGAACAATATCCATGGAAAGAAAAATCCTCTGCCTCAGTCGCTAACAAGGGCAGGGTAATTTAGTCAGTTAATTAACAAAGCTTTGATGATATTAACCTTGCCGGTCTAACTGAGTCCCCACCGGTTTTTAATTTCTTTGACTCTGTGATTGTGTCCATTGCCTACTGTAATCATACCACCACAGGGACACTTGGGTACTTGAAAGTGTCTATCTGGACACATTTCATTAGCGGAAATGCAAAAATTTAATACACAGTGAAAACCCACCTTTTTAAACAAACATTATTAAGCTCCTCAAATGCAATCCACGACTACATTCATGCACATTAATTTAGATTAAATTAGTTATTGGTGCAAAATGTGTTTTTATTGTATTGTTCTTGTTATCACAACTCTCTAATGTGGAAGTTATTTCTCCTTTATTAATGGCGAGATTGATAAGGATGAGAAAATGCAAAACATAACATATATTAATTATTTCACAGCTCAGACAGACATACAGTTGCCAACAGATATGCTGATTAAATGGCCATTTCAGAAGATGGCAGCAATGGAGTAAGGATTCATTTAAAATACGGCTATCGAGGAGGGAGATAAAGTACATATAAAGTTGGAGTATCAGAAGTGCAGGACCTCGCTCTCGCCTTCACTTGCTTGCTCCACCTTTTTGCGAATGTGTGCTCATACAAGCGACTCAAAGATTTTCCCTTTATGACATCAACTGGTGAAATAACCTGTCCATCTGGTCGAGATGCCCCCTTTAATCCTCCCACAGGTATTTAAGCGCTGCCCTTGAAAATTACAAGCGGGTGCCATTTTTGCTCCTCACAAATGCTACCGAAAAGGGCTTGGACAGATACCGCACATCAGCATTCAAACATACAGACACAGAAACGGCCTATTCTCTATAGAGCTCATGAAAGAGACTTTTAGAATGGCTGAATTTCAGGACCAAGACTGGATGTGGGGCAATACCCTTTGAATACAATGTTGTTGGACCTCTGACACCCATGTGAAATTGTTGAAAAACTGTATAATGATCTGACTTTTAACATCAGACAGGAAAGACTTTGACGAGGTCAGTGCTAAAGAAATTACATAAAAATACAAATAAGGCATTTTACTTTGAGTGTATGAAAGAGTACAACCCCTTAAGTTATCCAAAGAACTATGCCCAAAGATTGACTTGGCCTTTTTTACTTAAAAGTTTGGAAAATCATTCTCAGTTTCAGTCCAACCCCGTCTCTGGTTAATGCACTGCCTTCTGTATTTCTGCATAACTGTATTTCGAACTCCAGTTATTCCAAACCACATGGAAAATCTTACATTAACATGGCATGCAGTGAAAAGAATCACACAAAAACTTTCCAGCGCACATGTGAACTCTCCCTTAGTTACTTCAGGATGTTTGACCGGAGCTATAAGCTGGGTGAACTGTTTCACCCCGAAAGAGCCATATGTTCCTCAAATTAAGCAATGTACATGCACTCAGTCTGTGTGTAATGTAAAAGAAAGCAACTGACAAAGCTAACCCACTTCTCCTCTTTTCATTGTTTCTTTTTACCATTGTGAGATCAAGACGTACCACTGCAGAACACCCAAAGCTAACCCTAACCCACCCCAAAACAGCTACAGTTTGGCAAAGGCTCTGACTCAGTCGTCCAGCCTTCACAGTTTGGTACAAGTTAAACTTTCTCAAACCCTTTCACTTGCCCATTTCACCTGCTCCTACCACACCAACTTTGAGGAAAAAATGTTGACTTGATGCTTCATATATCTCACGTAATAACAGGTGCCATGATGAAAAGATAATCAATATTATTCACGTCCCCTCTCAGTGGTCACGATCTTATGACTGCTTGGTGCATATTCAAGAATAATGGACAGAAAGCATAAGAAACACCCCCAAAATGATTAGTACTGTATCTCTGACAAAGATTAGGGGTTGCTTGCTTTTTTTGTGTTGCCATGACAACTCGACACAATGTTCTCATTTGCAATGCAAGTGTTCCGCTTTCCAGTCAGTGGCAGAAACACCACAGAAAATGACCCCCTTCACAATCCAAGAGTTCCCACTTACCAACTGGCATCTAACCCCCCCCCGACAACTTCCACTGTCTTATACAAATGGCTCTCTGTCTAATAACATGGCGACAGACTGCCACAAGCCTTCATTACCCAGACAGCTAATGACACGGATACGAGAGAAAGAAGTGACAGGGAGACAACATGCAACACACTCAAGAGTGACTGTGAAAAATAAATGCTTACAATGTATCATTTTGTGAATACAGTGCTGTTTGTTCTTAGTCGTGACATTTAAATATGAATATGAAATTCAGAAGAAAATATCCCACAAAAACTAGATTTTTAATATATGCACAACCTTTACTGGGAACTAAAATATAGTAGCATGTACCAATAAACTATCAAGATGTGACAGACAAAACGATAACTGTGTGTTACTGTGCCACATGGTCAGATGTACCAGTGTAAATATACCATTAAATGGTTAAAAATAGCAGTGTACATGTATACCTTGAGTTGTCAACATACCATACATTACAACGTGTGAAATAATCAGCCAAAAATCACCTTCACATAAATATTGTATCATAGATTGAGACCCATGTCTCATTTATATGATACAGCAGAAAACCAAGTGAAGAAAAAAAAATACAGTGCTATAAAGCAGCACTTTCATTAATGTTGCCATCAGGCCTTGCTATGATCACTTGAGCTGGTAACTGCATTTTAATATCAAGTAGCTCAAATTATTGCTGCTGTTTAAACTGCAGTTAAACTGAGCCTCTGGGCGTTGTGGAATTTATATCCAATGTTTCGATTATTTTCCTTCATCCACAAGGGCGACAACTATATGAACCAGGGGAACCAGGAAAACCAATACTGTTCACTTAAACTTCTAAATGAGCTTTTTGAAAATGAGCTTTTTGAAAAGGAAAAGAGAGAAGTGGACAACAAAAACATGAATAAATTATCATAATTATAATCATTGTCATCATCCACTCATTACTGAAACCAGTTTGTCTTCCTACGCTCTCATGCAATACCCACATAAAAATGCTGATTAACATGTCTTTTTTTCCACAAACAGCCATTTGAGTCACCATGACAAACAAAAGACGACAGTTTCCACAAGAAAAGAAACTAAATAATTTTCACCCCCCCCCCCACTGCTCACTGGACACATTTCTCTTGCACCATAGAAACCTGAGGCATATTGACTGAATGGATTTTAAACGTTTTGATCAACAGACTGGACCTTAAAATCAGTATAAACAGTGTATCAATAATTTTATATTTTAATCCGGCTTGAAGGTTTTAATATTCAAGCGTATTAAGCACACTGTTATTACAGCTTGTTCACTCATACATTTCTCCTTTTTCATTGCCTGTTGCTGTGAGCGCCTTCTAAATGTTCTGCATTTAAATGGCTGTTGGTACATTTCCACAGCAGCTCTGCACTCAGCTTGCAACTCGGGTTCGTTCTTTACATTATCTGTAGTGGGTGAGCTGTACATATATACTTATTTGATCATTCAAATTACATAGCACAATATAAACATGACTTTCCCACGGTAACTTGAAATTGTTCAAAACGTTCACTTTAAAAGACATCAACTAGACATTGTTTTCTCCAGTATAAATAATTCTGTCTATTATACTAATCAGACAGTTTTATTGCAAATCCTTATAAACATTTATTTGGCCTTCTTAGTATAATCCATATTCAACTTACCTTCTCACTTTGTTTCTCGTGCAATTGCCTGAAATCTTATCAAATATTAAATGGTGGAACCATAAGCTCCATATGTAACTCTTATGATCCCGAACCAAACACCAAGCGAGGAGTGTTTATATTAAGCAGCTGGGATGGTTTCTTCTTTAGAATGTATTGATAAAGCTCCACCACTAAAATTATAAAATGAGATACCAAATGTGAAATGCGCTCCTTTATTTCACTACCTTTCTCTCTCAACCTATTGTTTTTACAGATGTTTCAGCATGAGTGGAGATGAAAAATGGGTTTCAAAGCCCTCAACTGGAAAACGTTTATCTGCATTTTGCATATTAAAAGCATTGAAAATCAACATAATCATGCTGAGATTATTGCATCCCCAACTCCTACGTAAAACATTTCCAATTTCACGCTACGCAGCCATCTTTCGATAGTGAATCATTTTCATTATCAGAAATGTGGGAAACATAATTCTCTTCATCCACCCTTTCAAAAGAGGGGATAATGAAGATTGAGGCAAAAGAGAGTACAGAGGTATTTGCCGCTGTTGTGCCGTTATTTTGCCGTTTAAACTGCCCAACAATTGAATGACCAAAGAAGATTAAGAGCCTGCTGCTCTGTGGAATTCAATGTCTGCATAACATGCTTAATCAAGCGCCGTTTAATTAGCTATTACCATGGACAAACAAGCCCCAGTCAAGAGGTGTAGGGTGAAAAATTTCAGAAACCACCGTCAACAATATTATCTGCACTACCCAGGGTGAGTTATATTAGAAAATGTGTTTATTTCAACTTAATGATCTTTACTGTAGCTGTGTTGACTTGGTTGCTTCAGTAAAATGATGCACTGGCTCAGACAAATTTGCATACACACTTCAGTCGAGCAGAAAGCAGCCGTCTACCAGCGGGCATTCTGCTTGAGCCCTTCCACAGTCAGCACAGGCGTTAAATGCGTCCTCGACCTATCACTGATGAGGACCGGGACCACCATGGTCTTCAGACCAATTGACCTGATGAAACACCCAGCAATGATGTCGGCCACTCATTACACCGTAGCACTTGCAAACACACCCCGCCTGTCAGCTTCAAGTGTATCCTTGAGCTCTCGGTTAACAACCGAGGCTGCACCTTTGTGAATTCATTTCAGCAATCCTGTCTTTGGGGATATTCAAAAGGACATGTTCGCAAAACACAATATTCAAATGGCAAAAAAAAAAAAAACATTTACAAATTGACCACTGACCTAGAAGTTGGCATCAAACTTAAAGGAACATTCAAGAAAAAAGCTGAATATATGTGGAATTATCTCATCTTGCACAGAATATACAGGTATCCAGAGAACACGTGCAACCCTTGAACAGAGGTGTAAGAAAATCTACTTAAAATACTTCAGTATTATGTCTTGTGATCTTTATACAATTGCAAGTACAGTTTTTCTTAACATGAAAATGTCCACAGGCAGTAGTGCATGCTATTATGGATGCAAACATATGTATATAACTGTATAATGTGTTGTTGGCCTATTCTATACAAACCTATGTGCCCTTCCCTGAATTACTGTTAGTTTAATGTGATGCCAAGCTTTGTAAAAAGTAGCCAACCATCATTGTTTGGATTAGAAAAGGGAACTAAAACAAAACCTGAAAGTAATTTGAACAGAAACTTAATCAGCTTCAGTTTGAGGATATTTCTATTTGTTTTTCACTTTGTTAAACTGAAACAAATGTCACACTATGTGATAATTGACGGTGGTAAAATACACTTGTTAGGGTTTGTTGTTTAACCAAGAGCACACGACCAGCCTAATGACAGTTCAACTCATGCCACAAAAGTTTGAGAAAGAACTGAATACACCAACTAAACAATCAAAAAGTCTATTTATACTTGGTAATGAAAGTATTGACGAGGGACATCAACCAAAGCGTCAACTCAAGGTAAAAATCTTGCTACCTCTGTTTTGCCTTCTCCTAAAAAAAACCTGTGGATCCCTCCCATGTAGACAAATCTATTAGAGCAACTGACAAATCTGCAACTGTCATGGATAAATTATATTAGGATTCTTTTCATCCTACTGTTGTATCTATAGCATCACAGCAGCTCTGAATAGAAATGATATCAGTGACTGGCATGCTGTGCGGCATGCTGTGAAGAGTAAGCGTATATTGGTTTTCCTGACAATACACAGTCACATTAACTGATGAGTTGATCAATGGAACAGTAATCTTCAAGAGCATGACCTGACCAACAGTTTGACCAATAAAACACTTAAGTGGATATATTTGGCCTTCAGGCTAATAGCTCGACAATTTGAAGATGTCGCTTCACAACAGAGATGAAATAAGAACTGCAAGAAGAACAGCAACAGAAAAGCATGTTTCTTTTGACACAAAGAAAAAAAAAAAAAGATTGCCATCAGCCACACAATGCAGCTTTTTGTCATGCATATTGTCGTGGTGTGTTCATCCCTACCACATGGTGGCAAAAGCATAGGTATAGAAAAATGTAACAGGTGCACAAAATTAAATCTAAACTTACTGGGATCATCCAGTTGGCTAAATCTCCGTGTTTTGACACCTGCATGGCTCCCAGCATTGTCAGGTTGACGTGACCCCTGAAGAGGGTGACACAACAGAGGACGACAGCTGTCAACTACAGAATCAACCAATAAGTCCACTTGTCAAAAAACAAAACATTGTACAGTTGCCACACTTTGTGTGACAAAATTAACAGTTTGCTATCTAACATCTGAAATAGAAAGCGTCATTATCAGATATTGTCCCGAAAAAGCATGATGGATGGCATGGTGTGAGGCCACATAGAAACACATGCAAAGACTAAGAAGTTATGAATCCCATATGAAAAGTATCTAGTGCGTATTTTGAAATAACGTGGTACAGATGCTGCCATGTGTTGAGTCATTCTTCCTCAGCATCTCTCGATGCACGTGCGCATTGCACACGCACAGCCTCCATTTGGTCCCTGACAGGGTGACAGGACGGCGCTATTTATGAGCACTATTGAATTTCGACTGGGTGGACAAACAGAAATTATGCTGCAGGGGAGTGCGGGTGGGCAATCTTACTCTGCTGAAAATCAATAAGAACCAAAGACCTTGGGAATATTGACAATGCAGCTGTCAAGTTGTATGGGTGACAGTAGCTATTTGTTATTACCCGGTGTTACAATTTCTGGTTATCGACTGTGGTCAAATTCTACTTAATGTTTAAGTGCAGACAATATATATATATATATATATATATATATATATATATATATATATATATATATATATATATATATATATATATATATATATATACATATACACACACGCACGCACGCACGCACACGCACACGCACCCACACATCAGCAGAACTGAGAGATGTGTGATGACAACATTTAAGTATGTCTGCTGTTACAGTTCATGCGGTCTACAGTATTGAGAAAATTATTCTGAAAGGACTTACTTGCAAGTCTACAAATGTCAGACATAGCGATCAAGCTATCAGCCTGCAAATAAATATCACAGCCTTACCCCCGGATCATGGCAAATGACTCATCACTGGAGAAATAGGCTGCCCCTGGGAGCACAGTGACTGTCTCTTTTCCTGAAAGGAGACAAAACATTTAGACTGATTTATCCTAGCAATAAATTTAACCACAAAAATCATTTAAACTGATATATATATATCTTTTTTTTTTTTAATAAAGAATGGAGAGAGGGCAAAATACAGAATAACAACCACTTTAAAAAGAATCATAAACATTTTGTAAAATTAGTCATACAATCTTACCTGGATGCAAATATACATGTTTGATTTTTATAAAGAATGTGTCATCCACAATATTATGCACTAATGTGCAAAGGTTTAAGACATGCTTGGAAGAGAAGAGAAGAGCGCTCTTCCATCAAGCAACACCATCAAGAAGCCATATGGCTCTGGAATTACTCTGCAGCGGAGTACGATGATCTTAATCGCACAGCCAATGTCATTACGAAGGGGATTTAGATGAATTATGAGTCCTGGACGTTATGGTATGGCCCATACAGAGCCCTGATCTCATCTTCATGGAGTCTGTCTGAGATTACATGTAGAGACAGAAGACTCCCGAGACAGCCGACATCCACTTCGCTCTGTTCCGAAAAGTGTTTTACATAAACTTCCTGCAAATGCCCTTCAAAAAAGCGCCTGCAATCCACCCGATAAGTACTGGAGCAAAGGGTGCCATACTCAATACTGATTTCTCTTCTGTTCAATAACTCTACATTATATCTAGTAATATAAATTGAGTAATAACACTGTTCACTTTTAGAGCATTCCTAGTGTGCAGCATTTGGTCAACCTGTCCTAAACATTTGCACAGCACTGGTCTTGAGTTTAACCATCTTGCATATATACCACAATTTAAAAAAAAATCTTTAAAAAAATGTAGAGTAGCCACAACTGGTTGATCTTACCGCATAAACAAAGTGACTCAAAAAGCAAGAAATTGCAATTGGTAGTTTCTCACTGACATAGATTCCCCCCCCCCCCCCCCCCCCCCTCTTTTGGCTTCACTTTATTCAAAGAGAAAATGTACTTGGCATTCAGCTGAACACACACAAGTGTTGTGGTCTTATGACATATGAGGCGAATTTTGAGGTTGCAGAAAGCGCACGTGACATCACATCCCTTGAGTCATGGGTTCTGTAGTTTACAGTGTTTTCCAATATTATATAATTAAATTAAAAATGTGCATAATGAATACGGGTCTAAACATTGGTGCAATATAAATCTGACCAGATTTATATTGCACTAATCTGATCTGTAATAGTTAACTGCCACAACATTTGACATGTTTTGAAAGAATTCAGACAGGTCATTGTTTCCCCCCCATTTAAGATCAGTCAAAATATATGTCCTAAGAAACAAATGCTTGAATATGAGCTCAGTTTATCCCCTGTTCCAAGTTTTGTTAACCGATTTGGGCATCTGCTTGTAAGCTAGACCACGCTTCTCTATCGCTACAACACGGCAAATAATGTGGAAAAGCTCCCCTCCGGTAATTCAGTTAGACCCATGACAAAATACATTTTATTTTCTGATCTGTGAATTTATCACGGACAGTTATTGATTATAATGGAACCTCACCTGCATTAATCAAGTCTGCATCCACTGCATCCTCAGTAGGGTACGGGCCCTATATAAAAGAAAAGCAACAGATAAGAATGTGCACTCAAGCAGTCATTCGGCCACATATACACTAAAACATGTCCCTCAGTTTAACCACCAAGGATGGTTCAGGGGTGAGACACACACACAATCACACTTCTCTGATTGGATGACACATTGACTTTCTCTGTGCTCAACAAAGGGAGCAAGTCCTTGCATGACGGGGGAGTGAAGGAAGAAGCAGAGATCAGTGCCTTTCTAAAACTGGGCCTCATAATTAGCAGAAACTTTTACAAATAAGGTCTTAGCATAAGCACTTGCATCCTACTTATCAACACAGCTGATAGGAAATTCCCCCCACAGCAGAAGCAGAAGCAGCAGCTCCCTCCGATAAACGGCTCAGCCAGCAAATAATGATCGTGAGAAATAATAATGGGAGAGAACGTGTCAAACTGCCAACAATCTGTTACATAATAAACCAGCATATTTCAAATGAAGGTTGCAACTATGAATGAGACCAAGCTTTCCATCAATCACATCCTCAGTGCACAATATTTGGTGTAAAAACATTTACTAATATTGAAGCGTTCAGTTGACCAACCAAATAAAGGGAAAATACTGCTTGTCAGCTCATTTTGCATCTCACAGTCCTCAAACCTGAGCAGAAAGAAACTGAGTGGGTATCCTACCAGTCCCAAAATCCCATTTTCACTCTGGAGGTGAACGGTGATGTCTGGCTTTATGAAATTGCTGGCCAGCATGGGAATACCAATCCCAAGGTTAGCTGATTGACATTGTGTTAAAGAATGCACAATACAAAACAGTAAACAATTCCATAGATGTGTGATGATGAACAATACATTCTATATACAAAAGTAATACAAACTTACTTTAAATTTAAAAAAAAAAAAAATGCACAAAAATAACTGCATACAACACTTCAGAGTCTCCCACATATCACGAGGTGTCTTTTTAAACCCTATAAGTCAGCACATTCTTTTTGTGTGAACAAACTTAAAAGCCTTGGTGCTGTGAGGAAAAGGCTTGGGTTAAAAAAACATTTATAAACGTGACATTTATGATGCATCAGACATGCCATAAGTTGTGATTAAGGTCACAAGTTAAACATACATAAGCTGCTTTGAGCAGCATCTTCAATGACCAATACACAAGTATGTAAATGCAGGAGGGAAAGTATGTTCCACTCTGCCTCTGCAATCAACAGCCACAAAACTATATAAATCTGAGTTGTAGGAGAAGGCAAAGTCCAAGTTTCTTTGCTTCGCAACTTTGCCCAAAGGATACCATACATCCCGTCCTCAAACTCCAGAGCAGCTCTTCGAATGATCCTCTCACGGACAATGTCGGAATCCTTCTTTGGTTTGGGCTTCTCTTCCTGGCCTTTCCTCACCGTGCGTTTCTGAAAGAATGGAGAATGATAGAAGTAAAATTAAGAAAAGCAGCACAAGAGGTTAATTCTGATATGAGGATTAGAGACTATGTTTGAGATTTTGAGGATTAAGTTAAAGGACGTAGAAAAAAAATGCAGGTAATCCATCCACTTCTATTGTTACAGAATACATTATTTATCAATCCTGATCATGTATTAGTAAGTATTCATGTGTAATTAGATACTGGAACTTGAGATATTGCATAGATTGAATAAATAATGGATTCATCATGCTACTGTGTAGCTTAACTGTACACTTCCTACACTTGTGATAGCTCTCGCTGTACCTCAATCCTTTTCTCAAAGCTGGAGCCCTGGACAACTCTGTGGACGTAGATGCTTGGTATGTGGATGTCCTCTGCAGCAAACGTCCCAACATCCACCACCTCCTCCACCTGCACAGAAACAGAGTGGTGGTCTCTGCCTTCACCTGTAAAATGTGCTGCAGTTGTTGAGACTGAATGGTGAGAAAATGGTGGAGCCATGCCACCAGAAAATACCCTCTGCCTGTTCAAACATGAAATCAAAGAGGTGAACTGATGAAAATCAGCTACCACACTGTGAGATCATCTCAAGAGTTGACCTTGTTTTTTGTTTTTTTTTAATGTCAGAAGGTAATCTTTAAGCAATATACAAACAGTGGAGAATGTTACCAGGAGTTAGTGAATTAGATATCTGCCCTTTAAATATCATCTCACAGGTTCCTATCTGAATACTGCTACCACCATGCCCTTCACTGGAATAGAGAAGAAGAATTTGTGGAAGACAGTGTTCCATTTTTTTCTTTTAGCAACTCCTCTGAGTCTAGTGGGAGCCATCTGTTTACCTAAAACCAGCCCGGCCATCTGAAAACAAGATAGCATCATTTAACATTGCCGCGCCCACGGGATGTAGGTTGATCCTGAGTTCAAAGGCAGTTGGTGGTAAAGGTGCAAAAAGGAGATTGCATTGGTGTTAAAGGCAGCCAGGTTGGAAGTAACACAAGGGTCAGAAAAGACTTCTTACTTGTATAGGGAAAATACTTCCTAAATATTTCTATATTCAGTAACTTTCCAAAATACTCGCATCAAGACTGTCTCCCGGGGTTGACATGAAGGTTGTGTTTATTCCGGCAATTTCAATAAAGCCCACTGTTTTATCTAAGTATACATCCTGTTATCACTTGAAATTGCTTTTGTACTTTATATGGCTGCATAACAACGACAGGTCTTAGCGGCCTGCCAAACAGCATCTAAGATGGAAGTAAACCACCTTTGTGTGGAAAGTGTAGACTCTGAGAAGGAGAGTGTACATAAGGGATTATTTCTATCTGACTAACACAGACAAGGATGGAAATGGCTATTGATTCAGGCAGCGTTAGGTCAACATGACACGGATAGAAATCCCACAGGGAACACACCTGCTCCCATCTCCTTCGGTAACATTAGGAACTGTTACAAACTTAGCCTCCACTTGTACAGGGGTTTAGGGGATGTTGTACAACCTGTGTAGGCTTCATGAAACCTTGCAGTCCTTTTTTTAGCTTGATCCGGGATTTAAGTGTTTAAAGACAATTTCATATTTACACTGCAAGATAGAGCAATAAAAAGAGTCAAAGCAAGCTGAGGGAGCCAAGGGATGCATGGCCATCCTTCTTTAAAAATCTGGCTTTTCATACCAAACACATGAGGATACAGGCTGTTTCTGAGGGGTTTTCAAGGTGGCAAGGTATGGTTATTGATAAAAAAAAATTTTAAAAGGAGAGAGCATGAGATTTATCGCCACATCTCGTGGGACCAAAAGGGGGACTTTACCATGAAAACACAATTTTCGCTTTACCCTCTACTGTTGTGTGCATCACTCCTGTGTAGCTCAGATAGTAACCCACTTATTCCATTTACATGAGGGGCAAGCAGCCGTTCACGGCAAATTGAATTGAATCTCTTCTTATCTCCACTTCCTCCCTCAGCACTCAGCGCTGACTGAGAAGAGTCAATGGCTAAGAGTGGATCCCATCTTAGTGTTGTCATGGATACACAGGCTTTGGTCTCTCATGAGCTCGGGCCACTCGGGTCCATAAAGTGATTTTAGACTCCTTTTCTTGTTCTCTTCAACAGTTTATGGTGAATCTCAGATGCTTTTGCGGTGAAAAACGAGGCCAATGCGAGAAGAGATTGGTAGCGCCAGAGCGCTGATACAGCCGCCCCACACATTCACCCACATCTTTCTCCGGGGGCTTGATCTGTCTTTTGTGAGAATGATGATTCCCTTAGACGTCTTCATCAAGCAAGACTACACTCATCACATCATGAAACGGCATCAAAAGAAGAGGCTGCAGGCAGGGAAATCACAACAAATGTTCAGTGGCATACTGTAAGTTTCAAGACTTCACATGAATGGACTTAATTAACAGTATGAATGTCTCATATTTTACTTTCGATCAAAATAACTTGGATAGTAAGCTTCCTGAAAAATGGAAGGAAAAAAAAATCTATACTTCAGTTTGTAGATCTCTCACACACGTGCAGACAAACATGTATTTCGCTTTTTTTTTTTCTTTCTTTCTTTCAATTAGCCTTCCAAAGCTAAGTCACAGCACAATAACAAGCTCATACAATTTAAATGTGCCCTGTACATAAAAAAGCCTTCATTCCTTTCATCTATGTGATATATCCCGGCTGCACGAGCCCTCAGATGTCGTTCAGACAGGAGGTTCGATGGCCGGGGGAAAGATAAAGCATTTTAAATGGGAAAAAAAATAAACACAAAAAACAATCACTCACACTCAGAATACACACACGAGAATACCGCAGACACGCACGCAAATGAGCAGGTGTGTGGAGCGGGCAAACAGGCACACACATAGACATTGATATTCCTGTATCTGTGGAACGATTTTCACATCAATGAGAGCAGAGTGAGAAAAGAAGTGAGCTGGCAGGAGGATAGAGGGAATCAAAGTGCCCTCTGGGGATGCAGCGAGCGCATTTTCGAGAGTTTGTGCTTTTTTAGGCTGTGAGCTTAGTCAAATCTTGTTCGTCTCAAACTGATTGGGACACAATGCAAACCCAATTCCTGGAATAAATCAGCAGCAGTGATGATGCACAGGCAGTCCTCGATGATTGAGAGACAGTGCAGGAAATGCTGTATCAATATATACCTGACCAAAATAAAATGGCCACATTTTCATTTGAACCACATTTTCATGTAGAAGAACAATCCAATCAAATGTGAAAAGGATGCAACTGTGCTTATCCTCACGGTTATTGTAAATGTGGACGATTGCCATTATGTGTGAGGCACAAAATAAGTTACATCACACTAAACCAACTCAAAGCCCTCTGCATAAAACAATTTACTTCAGCGGTCTAAAACTTTGAATAGCATATGCAAACTGTACAGTGACATTCATTATGTCAATATATCATATTTTAAATTTCATTTATAAATTACTCTTTTTCTTACAACTTTAAGATCAGATCACATTTTAATAATCACACTTTTTCTGTTACACTATATCTTGTGCTGCCACACTACAATTTCAACTGTTTTTTAATAGATGTATTAACCTTTAAAGTATATGCGAGTCTCCTTTACTGTGCACCAACCAGGGGCTCACGTCAGTGTCTTTGTATGTTCACATACAATGACAACAAAGACATTTAAATCTACTCAGATCTCAGAGACCAGTTCGAATCACAACTAAAAGCAGCATAATGCACACACTGTTTTCGATCTATGAACTGTTAGTATGCCAAAACCACATGAAGGTAATAGTTCTTACCCTGTATAGAAAGAATTAAAGGAGTGAAGAGAGTAAATTGATCATTTTACCATTTGAAGACTTGTACTTAATAGCGAGGTGCACAACAGATGGCATGCAGCAAATCGTTCTTTTTTTACTTTAACATATACAACATTTAACTATCCCATAACATCTTGTTCACAAAATATATCAGAATCCAGATGGAGGGCGCAAATGAAGAACTCAAATCAGATCCTGCTTTTTTTGTCAAATGTTTTTGGATGTATAAATTCAGCCTGCTGGTGGAGCAAAAAGCTGCAAACTAAACAATTGGGGTTTGTGAATGCTTTAGCTGATGAAGCTAACACGCTGTTGTTTTCTCTGCGTTTGTATTTTGTTTGGGGTTTGCAGCTTCTGCAACACAACAGTCAAGAGGTCAGAAGAGAAAGATGAGGTGGCCGTGGGCAATCGGGCATGCGGATGACAGCAACACCACACTCTCATTACTGTGTATATTTATAGCCTCTCCATCTTCCTCCCATTGTGTGCGTGTGTGTGTGCGTGTGCGTGTGCGTGTGCGTGTGCGTGTGTGTGTGTGTGTGTGTGTGTGTGTGTGTGTGTGTGTGTGTGTGTGTGCATGTGCAGGCGCTAAGCCAGGACCAGTTGCCACTTTCAGAGCTCAGCTCAGGCTCTATCCTCTAACCCAGAATACTGACATCACCAGCGATCCATTTCCTCTCAGTGGATGAACGCCTTGCCTATAGAAGCCTTCAGAGTTCCAGGAAATATGGGACACACGACCAATGCAAACCCTGACAGCATTACACAGCTGGAAATACTTCTGATGAGGACATAGTGTACACTAAAGCATTTGACATTGAGATCTCACCTCACACCTCAAATCACAACGACTTGCACTTCATGCAACACCTAACCCCGCATACAATATGCTCTGTATTGATAAAATTGGCAGCTGGAGAGAAACTTTGAACTTAAATTGAGACATTCAGTTTGTGCATATGCTTAGAAAATCTGTCCTCCACTTCTACCACCCGCCATCATCTCTGATTAACCAACACTGTAATGATCTATGTAATGGCGTTTAAACCCAAACCCTCGATTGCCAGCTTTGGTTTCACTCACTCGTAAATGTCAGTGCGACACTAGAATCGAGGTGTGTGTCGCCCTGACCTATCTCCAGACATGACAATCTGAGCCTGTGTGGTCTGACTGTTACATCTCAGATAAAGCCTCGCCACATTGTGCAGTTTGAGTTCTCATTTTCCCAATTTAAGAGCCTTTTCTAAGCTCAAGGCAATTAATATTTTTACAGGTTGAGCGTCTACATTTGGCATAAATGAAGAACAATTTAATAATAATGTAATAAAGCACCTTTATAGCTACCAGCATGCAGAATGTATAAATCCTGTGTTGACAAAAGATATTGCCAGGCAATTTTCACCTCCAAGTAATCTCGACTCTTAATTGCAATTCAAGTGATGAATGCTTTCTATCAGAATAATATGAACATAATATACTTTAAGTTCACTGCATTGGGCAAGAGTCTCTGACAGGTTTAAAAACACAGCAAAGTAAAAAATCTCTTAAAAATCAAAACCAATACAAGAAATAAATAAATGTTACAAAGATGTTGAAATATAGTGAAGTCTGTGTGCTCGTGTCTGGGAAGAATAATGTTTTCCCACATTTATCTTGCTGCTAAACAGTTTTTAGTCCTATTTAAGCTTTTTTTCAATGATGTCTTCAATGCTTTCTGTTGGTGAAAGGTCTGAATTCCAGACAGGCTTCAACTGTGAAACCATGCTGTTGTGAAAAATGCCATATGCGGTTAAGCACCGTCTAACTGATATATGAAAGTCCTTCCCCAAAGAGGTGTTATCTGGATGGGAAAAGGCACTGCTCTGAAGCCCTCTGACATCGTTCCATTCCATATGTTAATTTGGACAGCACAACAGCTTTCCGTTTTGCCTCAGCTGATTTTAAATGAGCTCTATACCCCAGTGGAGAGAGCAGCAGTTTTAAAACTGTGTTCACACAAGCATTAATTTGCAATTGTGGATTCTAAGTTTTTTTCTCATTTTTAATCATTCTCACAGATAACATTTTCTGGAAGTGTTCAATGCTTTCCTTTCCAGAAGAGAATCAATAGAATCACTTTTTAATTATAAAAAAAAAAAAAACAACAAAACAAGCAAATCCTAAGATGCTTTAAAATATTGCCCAAAGTCCTGAACATCAACAGTTTCCAATATTAATCTGAAGCCTTGTTCCCTACAAGCAACAATTTCTCTAAGATTCTCTTAATCCTTTGATTAACATATGGAGTGTGGATGGTGGGATGTTCCAAGCCTTTGTAATGTTCTGTTGAATAATATATTTTTTCTAAACCACTACTGAACTTATAAATGTATTTTTGCAGATTAGTGAACCTCTGTCAATCTTTACAGAGACTCTGCTTTAAAAAAGAAAATCTGGGATGAAACGTAATTTTCCAATCACACAGCTCCCTCTTGCACAGTAATGTAAATATTACAAAATATACATACACAGTGACTACTTGCTCACAAAGAATATCAAAACTGAAAGGATTTGAGAACCGACATATTAGGTTCAAAGACTTTGTTAGGTTTAGTGCAACATGTTGGGTCCTGTTTCCCGATCTTATCTTTTTATGTTCTTATGTCATGTTTTACAGACCAGCATCCTTCGCCTCAGCTTGTCCCTCATTGGAAGATGTTCGTTTTCACTCCACATATGTATAAACCATTGCATAAATACCACGTCCTTAGTTTAATAGGATAGAACTGATTTCCAGAGGCTTTTATTGTTAAACTTAGTTATTGTCGTTTATATTTTCTTTTGGGGCTCGTTCATTTATTGAACAATCCATCGAAATATATAGCGTTTATTTCACCAACAACACCTTGTATTTTTCTTTCCTTTTCGTGGCAAATCAATTCTCTCAAAAGATAAGCTGCTTTTGGTCCTGTCATAACCCTTCGTCTCTCCAAGCAAATCACTGTCGAAGCCATTAATGCTTTTTACAAAGCTTCAATATATGGCTTCTGAAGACAATTTCGGCTCAACTGCCATTTAAATCAAACATTAATCCCATCAGGGTGACATTTACTTTGCTGAGGATAGTAACATTTAGGAGAACGCACTATTCAAGTTTTTTTCCACGATCTGTCCACATTGCAGCAATTTAACAATCTCTCTGAACACAACTATTTGCCCTCAAGAGATGTCGCCCCTCGTTCATAAAACAGCTTTTTAATTCAAATAACACATTTCAGAGTGTGTAAAATATACAGTAAAAGTCAAAATCACACTATCAAAGAACTCGTACATTTTGTGTTAAACGAATATGAATATTCTTCATATTTAAAACTGGACACTTTATATATTTTGCTTTTGTGACATGTCAGATTCAAGGATGATACTCTCACATGAAGACTTGAGTCATTAAACCAAAAAGTGTATCTGCACTTTTTACTGGTACTGTATGTTTTATTTACTAGAACTGACAAAACTTGTTTGTAACACTGTTGTGTTTATCCAAATAGGCTTGAAAGGGACTCCCCTAATCCTCTCGCTCCATTCTTTGCTACAACTTGAAAAGACAAATATGAAAAACATTCACTGCATATATTAAGCACACAAAAGTGAATTCACAAACCTGTTTATGCAGGAAATGATGAGGTAAATGAGCGATTTTCTACTTAATTGTAATCAATAGCTTGAGTAATGGAGTTAGTGAGGGGCACAAGTAAACCCAACAAGGCATACGAAGTGATGCAAATAGCATGAAAAATCTTGGCTGGGAAAACTGATTGAAATTCCAGCTGAGAGCAATAAAAGATACAAGACATTCTATCTACACCGCACAAAAGATTACAGCAATGGTGCAAGATAAGATGTGTCATTCCAAGGACCCACATTTGCTGTGATTTTTTTTTTTTTTTTAATTAACATGCACTTCAGTCAGTTCAAGTTCCCCTGTCAATACTGAAACTGATATTGTCCTTTACGAAATGTGTAAGCTGTTTTTGGCGTAACAATAATGAAAAGCCTGAAGGACAAACCCATATTCTGTTGTAGCCCTGAGTATCTATTGGTGTTTGTGTTTCGACACATATTTACAGAGGGAGGCGGATGCTGAAACCCCTCAGGATGAAGGTCATTTATATCCAATTAGACCTCTTTGCCGGTTAAAAGAGCAAAGCATGCTTAAAAATATATTCACGTAATTCTCGCATGGCTGGCTGGCGGGCTGTGCGCGCACACTTACACCCACACGGCTGCATTTCACTGCATCCAAAACGCAGTTGAGTCATTTACTGTGACTGATAGTTGCTTTGATTTGGTCTCTGGTGCATTGTAACCCACAATGCACCAGGGCCTTTCACTGTACCTGCGATAAGGGAATAACCGGACCAGTCGGATACTGTGCAACATTGAACGATTGAATAGCACTGCTTGGTTGCTTAGCAACCCTGGCGGGAGCTGGCGATGATCTGGTAATTTTCTTTTGTGTAATTTGCCTTTGTGTTCTCGTTTTCTGACACCCCTCCAAATTGTACGAGTTTAATTTAGTTTTTAAAAGGAAATATACGTGTGGAATATGGACACAAGCTGTACCAATGTACAAACTCAGAAAGAGGTGACGACATGCCATCAAAGGTGTATTTATGCATGGATAGGAAGCACCGGCCATGATGTGAAAAATCTTGAACATCGCGAATGTGGAACTGGTTAGTCATAATTGTAGGGCTTCTGATGCATAAATTAGAATCATTTGAATTTGCATCCAACAATTTCTATTACAGGTTTTTGGAGGTGTCATCACATATCTACATACCTGACAGAGCCACTTGGATTTAACATATCAAACACAAATGTACATTCATTGAGCTATTAAGACATGACAGACGGGTGAGGGTGAGGGAGGGCCGGCGTCCTGCAGGGTCTCGCTCCCTCTCAGTTGCAGCACACCTCGATTGCAATGAAGGGCTCGTTTTGGGGCTTTTTCACAACCTTGGCGATGACATCATCAGTACATTCAGGTATGCTGCAGTAAGGGAGAGAACTAAAGCATTCAGGACACCAGCCCTCCAGGACCGAGTTTGGACACCCCTGATTTAATTTATGCCTTTAAAAAAAATAATTCAGAGGTTATGGAAGCAAGTTTGTGTTTGGAGGTTGGCTGAATTGAATACCTCTGGGTGATGTGTTGCCCAACTGTAAGTCCGTGAGCAAAGCCATTAAACCCAACTGCTCAGGGCATTCAGCATGAAACTGGTGTCAAAACAAATATGCAGATCACATGATGTGATGCAGCCAAAACACACTGCTACAGAAAATGTGGATGTAGTTCCTTAAACTTCACACAAAAAACTGCTGTAGACTGATTCATCACAACATGCAAAGTTTAAGCACCTGCAATTGAAACATCTATTAGGCAGGAGTGGATTTTGTTTACTCGACAGTTTTTCCATGTGTGAAGGGGAAACTTGACAACTCATCATGGTATACTTGAACATGTTAGCGTTCAATTGGTTTTTGAAAGCAATGATGAGCATCATAGTGATAAGAACATTTGCTCATCTCCCCAACTATAGGACAAATTTCCCAGTTGATGAGGGGTTCTCAAGACAAGTGTTAATGTAACGTAGACTGATCCAATAGTGTTGTGGGCGCCTGCAGCCACTGTGTAAGCTGCTGCCCTTTGACTGAAACAATTAAGTGGCTGAGAAATCATTTTACCAAAGCTCCCGACCTTGGCTTGCTGTGACAAAGGTTACCAACAGCAGAAAATGCCGGCATTTTCTGCTGTTGGTAACCGTTAATTGCTCTGCGGGTGAACGGTTTCAATTAAGTGTATTTACGCACTGTGATTTTCACAGTCCCTGATAAAAGAAGGGAAATTGTAGCGATATCTTTGGTCATGGGTTCAAATGTGCAGTTTTATGTCGTTCATTGAGAAGGAACAGAGTGACTGCTGCTAAAGCTGCATACGATCAACAGGAACAGAGCAGAGAGTGACGTAACAACCGCAGAAATACAATAGTCAAAGGCGACAACTAAAATATTGTCCTACTTCCATATGAAGCATTTTGCTTGTGGAACAAAAGCTAGATTCTTGGTTTGCTTAACTTTTTGTGTGAAGACACCAGCGATGTTTGTAGATGGACAACTCAAATTGCAGTGTGCAGGCGCTGGAGGAATATTATCATTGTTAGGGCCACGACAATGTAACGACATTGCAACAAAGCACTTCAACCAATCGTAAAATAAGTATTAATTTCATAAAATAACAACTACTAGTCTGCTACTGCTTAAGTAGTGTGCAGTGCTTTTTACATTTTGATCCTAAAAACATTTAATATGGAAGCAGTTACAAAGTAAGTATGGTACCACTGATATCTGGTGCAAATGTGGTTACAATGAACATCAGCCGCCCAAAAGTGAAACGAAAATAATTTAGTATTGGAAAATGTGTGACACTGCCCGTCTGTTCCAAAGATTTGCTGCATACTGAGCTGAAAGGCTAATTGAAATGCAAAAAAAATCTAAAGTAAAAAAAAACAAAAAAAAACCTTGTCCTAAACCTTCAGTGTAGCAGCCAGAGTAATCGCTACTGATGAGAAACGTGCAGCTTTATGATTGAGCACACACTGACAAGACAGATGTTCAAGATAAATACATTTTTATGGCCACAATGACTGCTTCATTATCACAGATAAAGGGACCATAATGGGTATTACGATCTTCGTCCTTCATATTATTGTCACCAATAGCTTATGTCATAGATAATATTCATATAATCATAGTAAAACGTACCATAAAATATGATGTGCACACAGTCTACATGAGGATTTCAGGAGCTTTCAAAAAAGTACATCTAATGGACATTTAATCCTCGTTCCCAACAAAAAATATGCTTTCCTTAGATTACATAATTTTCCGACACAAATTTGAAAATGCTCGTCCGCACAATTAGGACAATGTTTCAGGTTTAGATTAAAAAAAAAGAAAAAAAAAAAGCCCTCAGTCTTTTAAAAGTAAGTAAAGTCAAAATTATGATTTATGTTTTAAAATGAACCACATACAAATTGAACATTTGGAAGTTTTGCAATTAGACTGCTCGACGAACCACAATCAGTACGACTTCACATTGGAGAATTTAATTGACGTGTTTTGTCATTTGAATCACAGAGACGAGGCTGAATCTGACAGTTATATGACATTATATGATAATATAGTATTTTACAGCTGGTTGTAACTGTCAATCGACATTTAAACAGACTCATTGGGTTCATACACAGATACGGAGCCCTCGCCTGAAAAGTAAGATTAATTATATCAGGTTGTGTTTTGGAAGAGGTTAATTGATTGATATGTGACGTTAAATCTTTTGGCAAAAATGCCGCGTTTCTCAAGGCCACTCGCATAACATTCACGCCGACTATGTCCTTGTTTGAAATATCAAACAACAAAAAGTTGAGATTCTGTTCTGTCGTTGTGTTTATAAGGTTTCTCAGGCCTTGTTAGAAGTGTGCCTGGCACATCATGGAGAGTTTTGATTGGGTGATCTAAATCTCACTTTCAGCTCTGTTAACCACTTTTTCCTCCTATCATTGCTGCCACTCGCCACCATATGGAGGCAGAAATGCCACAAAAACAATCTTAGAAAGGCACCTGGCTATTCTAAATTGAAAAAAACTTCCAATTTGTCAGTCAAAGTGAAGGTTGGATCTATGAGCTTTTTTAACTTTTACATCTTTTGAACTCCTCAAAACGCCTTCAGCACATGTTTCTGGGTGCATGAAGATTGGAGTCGATGGTAGACACAAAATCCCAGCCAATTATATTTGCTTTTCGTGTCGTTATCACCATTATCATTATCATTCATGTCACTGCAGTGTATAGCGCAATTCCAGCAGATGTCACACAGACACACGCCTCAGCAGCATCTCTGCCGAGAGGGCAACTAGTCTCATTATCTCTGTGGAAGGAAACTGGAAAATGACTAATATACCATGGCATTGATTCTTCATAACTCACTGATAGCCAACACTGGCATGGCTTCTATCATCACACCTCCCTCTGAATTAGGCCTGCTGCCAAGTACTTTAAATATAAGAATCCTATATGTAACGGCTGTACCTCCAGACACATTTCTGTGATCACATGACCATTAATTTACAGCTACACGGTGGCCAGATTAATTTCCCCCTTTTGGTTCTGCACAGTTTTAATCACCAACAGACTCCACATTGAGTTCAGCTCCCAGGGAATAATGGAAAAGGTGCTTCGTGAAACCCAGTTGGATATGTAGGACCCAAATTATTTTCAGTGTTTTATGCTTTTCACACAGTTTTTCTTCCTGCTGCCTCCTGAATCAAACTGTGTCTATACGGGAGGTGTGAAGCTGTTTGTGTGTTGGAGGACCAGCGAAGGACACCAAGACAAAAACACTCATACACACAAAGGAAAACCATTTTCAAGTGAGGAAACCAGACGCATGACAAGAATGCTTGACAGCTGAGAGACAGTTGGAAAACAAGACAAATGGATCTTAAAACTTCTAAACTTAGCATGATATATACGGACTACAAGTATAATCAGGGAAATATGAACAACTGAATATAAACAGAAGACAACTGTAAGACTTTACACCTGTTGCACATGTATTTTCCTGACCATGAGTGTAAAAAAAATTATAGAAAAAAAAGGAACAGCATGACCATGTTTGTAGAGAGTGTTTAGATGTGTTGTTGCTTTACTGGCTTCAGTATGTAACATTGTGTGTTGCTATTATGTGAAACCTTGAATCCTAACCCACTTTACATTGCATTTGCATCATGGTCACTGACATGGTATCGACACTTTTTTCTCCAAATATTCTTTTACAGATGATTTTCATCCATCCATCAAACTTCTATTTGAGTAATTTAATACAGATGTCTTCCAGGAGAGAAGAGGCTTTTAAAAAAATGACATTGATATATGCGATATGCAATGTCAACGTACAGTTTTGTTTGTTTTCTTAATGCTGGCTACTGTAGCTTTTTTGGAAGAAAGATAGCCTACATCAGGGTTTTTTTTTCATACATGAAAAGTCATAAAACCTATTAATATAAAATTAAAGTACAAATTTTTGAGCCAGTCACTCAAATGATAAGAATCTGTGGAGAGTTCATTAAATCACGCAACTGTGTTGTTGAGAAGACGTACCTCAACGATGGTTGTTTTGGCTGCTTTGCACATGGGCTGGTTGAAGTTTCTGGCTGTTTTCCTGACAAACAGAGGAGCATATTATAATACTGGAACAAAAACAAGAGTTTTGAAAACCCTTAAGAACACACTGCACAAAATTAAGACTGCCACTGTCTCCATAAAGGCCTGTATCAGCTCAAGTTAAAATTATAGTGGATGACACTGCCCTCGTGTGGAAGAAGTAGTCGCAACATCTTTTGACTTTGACTTCAGATATGGGAAGATTATTGCAGATTCTGGGACTTGATGTCGGTGTTGGGACTATACAGAAGCCAAATTAGGTTATAACTTACAAGAATAACAAGTAAATACTAAAACTGAATGCATATGTTTAAAACCTGTGTATATACATGCAGTCATAACCATAGACATGCGAGTATTAACGCAATTTTCAGCATGTCACTTTTGTTCACGATCACAATAGAATAGCGGAACATTTGAGTCTCGCCAGAGTCAGAATAAAACCACGATTATTGTTTTGTCATAAACTGTAACTCGAACCAGCTCTTTCAAACTGCTGCAAGCCTTCATAGAAGAGAGGACACGACTCCAAGTAGTCATTCATAACTGTTTAACACCGCCAGCATTGTGCACACTAATAAATCACTTTAGGTTTTTTGTACGTTTTTGTGTGAATACCCTCTATATATCTGATGCCATCTGTGTCCCGATAAGGCAACTTTGGTGGCAGAAATGTTCCTTCTAAAAGTCTAACCTCACCATGACAGAATATAAAGTGTCAAGAAGAAGCTGAAGTATTGATAAGACTGATACTTTGCTTCAACGATGACACGTTTCTCACCTGAAAACAATGTTTCCTGCCCTGTCAGCTTTCCATGCCTTGATGAGTGCGTAGTCTCCAGTGATGGCCTTTTCCATGACATAGTGCCTGCCATTGAACTCTCGTACCTGTGCATGAAGACAGCAGCTTGAGCAGTGAATTCAGTTGGGGACTTTACTGTAAATTTAATTGATTAAAGCACCAAAGCAATAAGCTTTTGAAATCTTGGAGAAGTTTATATATATGCATGTGCAACGCTGATTTAAAACACAGTCAAGTTGCAATTGTATGCCAAAAACAATGCCGTTTCTCTCAGATATAAGATTTTTTACAGAACAACAACCTCACTTCACATGAAAACTATTGATTTCCGTTGTGCTGTTGGCTGCAACATCACACCCTGAATTCAAACGGATGTGGAGCGAACATAAACTTCAAAATACTAAAGCCCTCAATCAAACTTAGTAAAAAAAGTTCCGAGGGGAGAAATATCTGCCATGATCTGCAGCAAAGTTGCATTCAAATAAAAAAGCCTTACAACCACAACAGCACTTTCACCTCTCTTTTTTCACTGGCAATGGCGATACTGCCATCTTTGTTGTACTTGATAGGAGAGCCTCCCTCCTGGATCAAAGTGCCATAGCCAGTGGCTGTGAAGAAGGCTGGAATCCCAGCACCCCCAGCCCTGATCCTCTCTGCAAGAGTACCCTGGTGACAAAACACACGATTGTGGCATGTAGGTCTACTGTATGTTAATGTAAGTGTAATGTTTAATTAGTATGCAGTCTAATTATAAGGATACTCGTCATGTTTACAGTGAATTTATTGAAAAAAAATTTTTTGATTGATTTGAAAAACTATGAACAATCAATTGTATATTTTTTGATGTTTTTTTTTTTTTTTAAACCAACCTGTGGTGTTAATTCCACCTCCAACTCCCCCGACAGATACTGTCGTTCAAACTCTTGATTCTCTCCAACATAGGAGGAGATCATCCTCTTGATCTGCTTAGTCTGGAGCAGGAGGCCCAGGCCAAAGTTATCCACCCTGAAGAAAACACACACACACACAGTATTACTGAGGTTTACACATGATTATTGTTCTGCAGTACACTCAGAGCAGACATATGGAGGTCTGCACTAACTTGTGCTTAGGTTTTGTACTTCAGTAGATTTACAGGCGTTACAGGTTTACCTACATTTCAACACAAATATTTGTACTTTCTACCTCTCATAGTCCTCAAACTGTCTCATTACTTCAGTTATTCTCCCTGGGTAATGATGCAGCATAAGGTTCAGAGCATGATGATAAAAATTAATGAGAGCGGAGGTGATGAGGGTGATGATATTAAAGGTGATTTCGTAATATCAACAAGATTAAATGCCAAGACGCCCTGCTTGTTTTCACAATAGAAGTGTTTCCTGTGGCAATGATAATGATTAAGCTTCTGGATCTACAATGACTAACACAGCATTACACACACAAGTTACAATGCGTGGGTGGGCACTCATGCGTGTATGAATTCCAATACCACCCGACAAAAAGTAAATAAAATGCTAAAGTTGAAAAAATATTCATTTTAATTTCCATTTGGTCACTTCGGTATATTTTAGAACTGCATTTTTACTTCTACTCATCCAAAGTATCTGTACTCCTACTTGAAGAAATAATGTTTATACTTTTGCCAATTCTACTTATTTTACTTTAGTAGTGGTGACAGTGCAGGTGACAAAAATCTGGTGCTGAGACGTGTTATGAGGTACATATATATATAAATATATTCAAATTGGTAAATACTTTTAATCCACTACTTAGCCTTTCGTATGATTCCTTGAAGTTACAAATTTACATCTTATTTTTAGAGGAATGCATGCATTTTGTATTTATACAAAGAATCATTTTCATGTGGACTGACCTTCTCGTTTCAGTGATCATAAAGACTCATTTAGCGTTACTGTTTGACTGCAAGAGGCTTCCCTTCCTACAATCAGTAACTTAGTTAACATCATTATCATAATCTCCCAGAGAGGTTATTTAGAGTTTAGTGCAGTTCAGCCAATGAGCTGCCTCTTTTAATGGTTTTAAAACCAAGGCAAAGGCACACATCCACTTCAACTGAGGCCATAATAAGAAACAAAGAGTAAAGACCCATCTTTGTTTATAATCTGTAAAACTACAGAGGACACTTGACAAACAAAGGTGAGATTTACTTCAGTCTATACTTGTTTCACAACTCTCACAGCCGAATGCATAATCCTTTGAGCAAGATTCCGAGATGGAAAAAAAGTTACTGTGTCACTACGGTTATGACACCGAATGTGAAATCAGCCAGCAGATAAAGAGACTCTTTCTGACAGATAGTCATTAAAACAGTTTTAGATGAGGTAAAACTTTATGAAACCTACGAACCTGTTTCAAACTCAAACTGTATAGTCTTGTGATACAACATGAAAGCTTAAACTATCAGATATTTTATATCACTGTAAAAGTCAAGGTCATGAGGGAACTGGACCTTATTGGAGCCACTGACAAAAAGGCATGCAGGCACACACATACACCTGTGGGCAACATGGAGTCACTGCACACCTATACAGGTTTGCAGAAAATAAATGTGAAATGATGCGAGGTGAGAATGTTAATCACTACACTACTGTGTCCCTATAAATATCTCATAAAGTACAGTAATTCTCATTCATTTGGGCTGTAATAACATAGAGTACATTTTTAATTAATGCCCTCCTTGCACCTATTACCAAAGCATGAAACTGGCCTGCTGTCGGTCAATATGACAGCATGTATCCGAAAATACTGTCTTTGACGCTGCTCCAACTAATCCGAGCCAAGAGGAAATCTGAGCTTTGCAGGGTTCTTGTTGTTTTATCGTCCCGAGGCACAAAGACTCACAGCCTACTACTTTGTCCTTAGCTCTAATCTCAGGTCACCTGCCAAGAAATCTAGGCCATATTGTTCTCAGAATACCAAAAGCAGATGATGATGATAAGGAAGACACACACAAGCACTTTTACGATTCAGTGTTTCTTCCGTATAACCGTTTTGGTAAGACACATTTGTGCTACCGTTTTTCCAACGCTATGTATCAAAGTGTGTGGTTGTTTGAAGCCTAAATCCTCAATGCTCCTTGAATGGAGCAAATTGCAGCTTTAATGTCAGACAAATGTTCACCACCTTTTGTCGTTTGTACAATAATCTTGTAGCCCGAGTCTGTTGATGGTTGTGCAAAGCTCCGAGGGGAGACGGTTCACTCTTGGCCCAATAATCTGCTCGGGTACAGCTGCATGCGTCTCATCTCATATTACAAGGCATAAAGACCTACTGTGTTGCTGCTCTGTGAGGTAAAGTAGCAGAGTATACTTTCAGTTCATAATCGTTTATTATTATTTTTGGATTATATATAGAAATTAATCTGTATTTTTAGGGGTTCTTAATTTTCGAGTCAAAGAACACAACAAAAACTACAAAACATCAACTTTTTTCATTCCTCAGAAAAATACTTGTGTAAATGACCTTGCAACAAGACAACATATCACTTCACTTCGGTTAGCGACAGCTCAGCAACGCTCACGCGTGTTCAGTCTTGGTTAGGAAGTAGAAACAGTTTCATTTGTTTAGACCCACTTTCAATCCTGCCAACATGTCAAAACATCAAGCTTATGACATGTTTCATATGGACAAGCACATACAATACTTTCAAGGAAACAAAACAAAAAAACAGCCACCTCACAGCAAGAAAAGCTGGAATTCAGCTGGGGATCTTTCTGTGTGGAGTGTGCATGTTCTGCCTGTGCAAGTGTGGATTTTATTTTTTCAGGCGCTCTGGTTTTTTTCCTCCATAAATGTGCATTTGAGGTAAACTAGCCTCTGAATTACACGTACGTATGAATAGGAGTGTGTGAGACTGTCTCTGAACTGGACAAAGCAGCATTAAAGACTGATCGGTGGATGTATTTTTGAGAATAACAGTAGATTCTGTGATTTGTGTTTATAATATCGAGTCATTACAGCAAAACCAGTACGTTTCACACAACAAAGCAGCTATTGTAGTGTAAATAGTTCCTTTTAGTACTATCTTGTGGACAATGGACAGTGATGTGAGTGGTTTATTAAGCTATTCAAAAACAACCCAGCACATGAGGGAGCGTATCCAGCCTCAGGAATCTTCCCTCTAAAATTAAAAGTTATATAACTACTCTGCTCTCCTTTGAGCACTCCTCCTTCATCTCTACTGAACCAGGGAATGTAAATGATATACATTGGACAGATCACTAGTAGGATACACCATACAACACTACAATCATTAGTTTAATCAGTTACACATTTCCCTCCTCTGGACAATGTGAATTCCAGTTAACTCCTGTAGTTGAAATCTAACCCAGATGCATGTCTGTCTTTATCTCTGTGAACTATGCACATTACACACAAAGCTACATAAAAAAACAAGATAAGCCACGACAGCACATGAAAGAGTTAAACAAACCCTCAGCAACATAAAGCCAATATTACTGAAGTTGGGACATTGATGAGAGGGGGCTAAGTCAAGTAAACATTTTGAGTACATGATCCAAGGATCAATATTCAATTGTAAGAATATGTTAAGTTTGATTATGACCACAACTGCTGACATCTATTAAAAAAAATCCAGTTTCTGACTGTACAAGTCCAGCAACTTCACAAACTCAGATCTGTAGCATTGCCAAAGAAATCTTGACTCCTCACAATACAACTGAAAACATTTCAAACGTTTTTTTTTCCGTTTATGAGAAAAGCTTGACTGTAGACGTGGTAGTGAACATGGTAGCTTTGAATCAGTGCTCTCAAGTTTCTTTGTTTCGGGTGTAAAGTGTCTCAAGTTTCAATATCACCATGTAACATTGACTGGATGCCAAACCACTTGTCATTCCACTATACTTGTACATGTGCAATGTCAGAAAAGTTACCGCAGGGAGAACTGGCTTGTGGCGGCCAAGCGTTCATAGCGACGTCGCTTTTTGATCCTTCGATGTCGGCTCTTCCTATCATTGTGAAGCAGAATTCACCAAGCGCTGGATTGTTCGCCCATTAATAGGGAATGCGAGCTGGGTTTAGACCGTCATGAGACAGGTTAGTTTTACCCTACTGATGATGTTGCAATAGTAATTATAGAGCCAAAGCATTTCATCATGCTTGATTTGGCACAAGTGGGTTTGCTGACTCAAGCCAGCAAACTTCTCGTGGCCATCTTCAGGCCATCACAGATTAAAAAAAAAAAAGGGGGGGGGCAGCTGAATATGCAGACCGAAAAGATTAATAAGGGAGAGAATCATTCACTGAATCCTACTTGAAGTCACATTAAAAATGGGGGCAATAAACAGAGCTTTTATGTTTGAGTATAAAGGATATTGTGCAGTAGAAGTGGAAAAACATGTTATTCTCCTATAGACAGGTTCATAACCCTGAGTTTAAAAGCTAACTGGGCTGTGCATCTGTATTCTTTTCGGGTTTACTGGAAAACAAATGTAAATACAAAACATGAAATGTTCCAGTTCTCCAAACAAACTTACCCTGCATTGTTACTGACTGCAGTGATTCCCTTAACGCCAGTCTTCAGTAGACTATTGACAAGATTCTCGGGTATTCCACACAATCCAAAACCTGTGGTGGGATTACAGAGAAGGACACAGAATAAGCGTTGCAACACTAAAGAAATCAGCGGGGGGAAAAAAGTGAATATGGTTAACATGGGATGAAACCTTCCACCTATAAATCAGGCCATCATTGATTTGTGCAGACAGAAAAATATCACATGATGTTTTCAACTATTGCAAATCGCACAGAAAAACCCAAAGTCCATTCGCCTTTGGAAAAATCCCCGGGCAAACTCTTGCCCCGCGTGTATGAAGTGTCAACACGACGAACCATTACTGTCAGTGAGACTGTTGTCTGTGCGTCTGTGGAAAATCACAATGTCACTCGGGACTTGACTATAAATAAGAGCTGTGGAATTTGTGCGCGTTCATTGTTGAGGGTGGCCATCAACCAGCATGCTGGAGAGACTTGAAAGTCACTCGTGGTCACAGCTGTTATTTGAATAAACTCCAGTTTATTAATTCTATTGTAACTCAGTTCTCACGAGAGCGACAGGAAAGAGCTCCCCCTGTAACGTGAACTTTTAAACTTTTAACTTGTATCCAGTTCTTGTAACACATAAGCATGAAACTTAAGTCTTTTAAAACCTGTTTGCTTTTGCCTGCAGGTTTTTAGTTTTGTTCCTTGTTGTCATCAGCTCATAAATTTGTTTCTCTCAAGAAGCACCAGCATCCACATTATAGAACATATATCGTATATATACATTACCTCCTACAAGGAGAGTAGATCCATTCGGGATATCCTTTACTGCCTCTAAAGGATCTGAGTAAAACTGTGAGCTTCTCTGGCTGGAGGTGGAAAAGTAACAACCGCAGCTCTGTGAGATGGAAAAAAGAACACAAAATGTCACCGATTAAACTTTAAACATAAAACAAAAGTGCGTTTCAATAAATGAGAATTTATGGTTAAAAGTGTGATGAAGTGCTATTGGAATTGTGCTGGGGGGGATGTCAATGTGTTTGTAGAGTTTAAATGGTTGATCCAGTTTATTCTGCAGGAGAAGGAAAGACAAACATCGCTGCAGAACAAATCTCATAACAAAAGCTGCAGAGAAATGGGGGCATCCACTGCCAAGAGTCCCAAAACAACAGTTTTAACTAAGGGGCTGTAAATCAAGCAGTGACACTCAACATCTGAAAACAATACATGCGGTTAAGCTGTCATCCATTTCACATACTAACTGTGACTTATGAGAGACTGAAAACCACTAATAGGTATAAAAACCTCAGATTTCACATTGATTCAGTTTGACTAATAACTAATGCACGGTACATTGATTTTTATTTGTTTTAACTAGTTTATTGTCGTTGTCCCATTACTCTCTTAACAAATACATAAAATCGAATTGCTATAGTGCCTTTATTTGTGACTTTTCTCTTTTTTGCCCATTTAGTTGTCATCTTGCATCTATAACTTTCTTAGAGCGTTTAGATTGTTATTCTTACTTCAGACATGGACCAGATCAGTAAATAATTTCACATTAGTGAAAAAACAAAGCACATGTTAGTGGAAACAATATAATAAATACAGATTGAGTGTCTGAAAAAGAGGTAAGAATAAAAACAACCTATTCAATCCCACCTCCTCTCAATGTATTAAAAGTAATTCGTAATCAATTCACCTTGAAACCATACGTTCAATAACTAACCCTCACCCCAAAGTAAAAAAAAAAATATATATATAGATGCAATCATTATAATACATGATGTAAGTGAAACACACCGAGTTGAAGGATACGTCATATCAGAACTTGTGACTGTTCACCTACAACACATGGCCGCATGAACTCCTGCATATAAACATGTGGGTCATACAAATAAAGTCTGGAGTGTGAAAAGCCACTGATCCGCTTCCAAAGATGTTAATCACATTATACATGAATTAAAAGTTGTCAACAGTTTGCCACGACATGTGATGATCTGACGCCAGATTGTGCAGCGAGCGTGTACATGAATATAGTCCAACCTAAACACAACACAAACAACAAAGAGAGAGAGAGGGGGAGATAGAGAGCAACCTTCAGGATCTGGTGGCATTATAATAATACTTAATACCCCTCCGGGCGCTCTCACAACAAACCCTTTACGACCGTCACCACCGGTAAGGACAAACCTTGCTCAATTGCTGGACGGCGAAGTTTAATTTGGCTGTGCGGGGACCGGGGAGGCTTTTGAAGAGCACACTCTCCGCTCTGCACAAGGCTGTGAGGGCCGCCATGTTTTGAATCCACATCAGAGGCGGATGAGTCTGAGTGGGTGGTGGTGGTGGTCGTGGTGGAGGCTCGAGCCGCTGGTAGACGTCAGAGGACGCAGGCTGAAATGTGGCAACGGCACAGCTCCGAGCCAGCCTCACATTGGCTGCTGCTTCCTCAGAGGGATGGACCTGTCCCGATTCCTAAGGCTCGACACAGTCATTTAACCCTGTCACCGTCGCGCCGCCACGTTTCCTGCTGACAGTGATAGTGGTGCACGGCGTGTGGCGCGCGCCTCCTCCAGAGGGCGCCAGAGGGAGGGCGCCAGAAGGCACACTTTATAATTATAGAATGACGCTTTGGCGCAAAACCAAACGTCCAATAAATTCAAATTAAGAATCTGAAACTAGCACGAGAAGATATCTATTTGACTTTTACACTGTCCTATCAACTTCAACTTTATTTGTCCTAGCATAATTTTTTCTACCAATTTTTGAGACGTGATCATGATTTAAAGTGATTTAATTTGACTGATTTACAGTCAAATATATATTAAAAAAAAAAAAACCTTTGTGTTTCTATTCTGTTCTATTCTATTCTAAACAAAAGTGGTAGGTGAAAGCATTCAATTAAAGCACACATGTCATAAGTTAATTTGATGAATGTGTAATAGAGATAAAGTTGATCCATTTCCTGTGCAGCACCGTTGGGGTGCTGCCGCTAACTACGGACGACGGCAAGGTGCATCTTTAACAGGGCTAACACAGAGGGGAAAAAACGCATTCACATTCACACTCACACGAATGGGCAATTTCGGGTTTACAATTAACCTCATATTCGTGTTTTTTTGGACTGGGACAAAACCAGAGTGCACAGAGGAAACGCACACAACACGGAGAGAACATGCAAACTCCAGCATAGATAAAGGTATTTTAGTTTGAAAAGATAAGTGTAACAACATTTATGATACACATAAAATCATGTGACACGAATAGAATTATGTCTTTTCGTTGGCCATTATGTATTTGTATGACAATGACTTTGACATGCCTGGTACACATTAATAATAAAGAATAGTGACGATTAATTTTAAATTGTCAGTCGCGCATGCGCTGAAAAGACGAGATGACGCTCCATGGGCACGTGAGTAATCCCCGGCTCACGTGACGTATTGGTTTAGTCATGGCCGACGACTACAGGCGACAAGGTTTCGAGTTGGAGAGAAGGATATTCGAGTTAGACATCAAGTGTTCAAGTCTTAGAGCTGAGAAGCAAGGTATCGATGAAACGCATTCGTTGTTTTTTGCCTCGAGGGGGCTCGTGGCAGCTCGTGCGCAGGATTCTTTGGTTTTTAGTAGCCGATTAGCACGCGGGCTAACTTATCCGTTAGCTGCAAACCATAACAATCGCTGCTGACTGTTGAAACGCAGCACATCAGCAAATTACACTTATCCAAACAGTTCGCCAGCATGCAGTTTATCTCCACTGTTGCGATGTTGGACTCGTTGAGTGATAGTTCGTTTTTAATTCAGTATTTAGTTTTTCCGGAGTTGACGGTGAAGGTAGTTTTTTTGCTAACGCTAGCTAAAAAGCTGAATTGTTGACAAATGTTGAGCGAAGACACGAAGATGATCTCTTGCAGTCCGCTCGGAGTAAAACGAAAATCCTGAATTTACATCGCTGTATAATTGAGCTGTGCCGCTTGAATTTGTTGTAACATCAAGAGACATATTTCGTGTCAATACTTATCTCCAGCTTGATCTCAGGTTAAAAACTGTACAGAAAGTCGATGCATGGCATTTTGGCTTGTCTGTGGTTTATAATATGTCGCTGGCTGTTGGTTGTACTCAGTGATTTGTTAACCTGTCGTTTTTCCATAGATGATGACTATTTGCAGAATGCATCTTCCATACTAGACAAGTTGAAAAGCTTTTACAGACAAGGAGGGGAGAGTAGCAACCTTTCCAAGCTCCTACAGGATTACACACAGGTACTTTACTAGATAAAGAATGCATTAAATATTCACAATATGCATATGATAAAGGTAGATGTAAGGATTTCCTTTCTCGTATTTTGCTCATAAAACCACAGATTGCTAAACGTAATTTGCGGCTTGCTACATGGCAAACCACTGACTGTTTAATCAATTTTGGAGAGAAAGTTGAAACTAATAATACAGTTTACATACATGAATGTGGTACAGTTAGTATCGTCAATCTGTGTTTATAAAGCATTTATTATACTCAAAATGTAGTTCAAATTGCTTTACAAGCTATAGAGAGCCCCTCACATTCACAACAGTAGCAGTACATAGCACATGTTTTTAGTGAAAGAGCAAGTTAGAACATTGATTTGGATATAAAAGTATCTTAGGGTTCTTAATGATATGTTAAATATACCCTCTAATGAGTCACTTCAACTTTGTGTTTACACCTTAAGTACAATGTGGTCTCGGGCATAGTATAGAACAGGTCACTCATACTAGATACTAAACTATTTGTTGATTAGACTGCTAATCTAGTTGGAGCTCAAGAGTCAATTGTATATGATGTAATGGTGCATGTCTGCAATTACCTAGATTTCAGAAAATACTTGTGACAATAGGACTTGCACTACCAACGTTGGGCCTTTGTCACGTGACAAATAGAAAACGATAATCTATAGCATGAAGGATCATGCCAGTAAATATAAAGATTTAACTATAATGTCTCTTCAACACCTTTCCCTCTTGCATCCACTATCAATCTGCTCTCAAATGAACACACATTCATGACAAAAATGTGTGTTATGGAAAAAACTTCAGTCAAATCTAAAGCACGTCAGATGATGTGTAGTTGATTTGACATTGATTAATTATACAAGGATTAATTATATCATATTACCTGTAATCATAGTATTAAGGAGGAATTGATTTCCTAAAGGTTTTGGCAGAAAGACAATTTAACCTCAGTTTTTTTTGTTGTTTGTTTTGTTTAGTTTTGTAAGATTGCCTATGTAGCAGCCTACAACTTTGGTTACCACATCCTGGTTTAATGACTTATCTAGTTCATAAATGTCAAATATAATGCAGAGTATAGTGTTGAGTATGAACCTACATTTGTTCCTTATCCTTCAGGTGATTTTAGACATCACTTTTTATGAGGAGAATAAGCTGGTGGATCAAGAATTCCCTGAGGACTGTTCACCATTTAAAATCCAGCAGCTGCTCCAAGACCTGACAGAGCCAGAGGTTTTGGCAGCAAGGCTAGCTCCAGCACAAGAGGTACGCATCTGTGTCCGAAAACTGTTTTGTTTACCTTGTGCATCACAAGACAAGGGAAATAAAATGTCGGTATATAAAAGGAGATTTAAAAATAATCATCCCTATTATGATACGGTTGTGATAGAGAATGTCTCCCGAGTTTGTGGTTTGAAAGCACTCATTTGTACATGTGTACCTCCATGGCCATGGGTTCCTATTATCGTTGCGTTACAGTAAAGTTAATGATCTGTGACAGGTGCAGTCTGTGTTGGGACTGGAGCTGTTAGAATGCCTGTACTGGAGACGTGGAGCTCTGCTGTACATGTACTGCCACACCCTTCATCAGCGAAAACAGTGGATCAAGAAGAACAAGGACACATTCCTCAAGGTACCATCCTCTTTTTAGTTTAGTCATTGAACTGAAATCGGTGCAAACAGAAGATTAATTTGCGTTACTTTTTTGTTGACATGCTTATATCAGGCTTAATGCACATTTTGACCCAGTGTATTCAGGAGGGCGTGCGCTACCTGATGCGGATGCTGCAGGTTAGAAACTCTGTGAAGCTTAACGACGGGGTGGTGCTTCATGACAGCGCCACCGCCAACTTCCTGTCTGAAGGTGAATATGCAGTAATCGTGGATTCATACAACCTATGAACATTGCATTGATTTTGCCGTACTCACGTTCTACCCATGTTTTTGGCCAGGCATCTTCTCAGACACACACCTGCTGACGATGATGTACATCGGGGAAATGTGCTTCTGGGCAGTCAAGTACGAAGATTGCAGTGCTGACACTATGGACCGCAAAGAAGATCGCCTCCAGTTTCGGGACATTGGCACACAGATCCTTAATAAATACGTGCTTGCCTGCGAGGGACCTCTGCAGGGCCAGGGCTGGAATACAGAGAATGCCAAGGAAATCCTGAGTATTTTACAGTAAACCAAGCTGCTCTTTTGTTGAAGTTGCCCTCAGGCACAGATCTAAGTTCAGTATTCAAACGTGTCAATCCCAAATAAAAATGAAACCCAAACCGGGTGTAAAGTTGCGGAAGGTAAAGTGGAGGCATTCGGGGAAGAGATGAGTCTTTGGATCCGTGTCTGCAGGCAACCCATTTCTATGCCAAACGGCTCAGGCCAAAGCAATTGAATGAGAGGTTAGAAAGTATAGGACTAGTGTGGAAAAAGAGGCTGCACAGAAGGTTGAGTAATGTTTTGCCCCGTCCTGCTGATAAAGCAGTTATCTTGATTCCAGAGTGTTGACAGGGGCACTTGTTTTGCTCTAAGAATGTGTTATAATATAACATTAATATGACTATAAAGAGGTTATTAATGAAAATAATTGACTGTTTTGTTTGTTTTTGTTTTTAAGATTGTTACAAGTTTAAAGATAATCCAGCTGGAGACGAGACATTGCACAGTAACATTTTATTTATTGTTGCCATTTTGGTATGCTTTTAATATATTAAAATAGCATATACATTATCGGATTGTGTGTATGAAATATATGCACAAGGCAAAGGAAGGCAGTGAAGACCGATTTGACAATGATGTATTCCTGACCAGTTTTAAACATGTAACGAAACACTTTTCATTTTCATCTATTGCAAGTTCATTTTTCTTTCTGCCACTTTGGTAACATTGATAGTGTAACTATTAAATGAAAATCTGTGTTGTTTGGACATAAAAATAATAATTTTCTCCTTTTTTTTTTAAATGTCCTTGTTGACAATAAACACGTGCTTTGTTTTAAGAAAAACAGCAACGAGTTGGCGTGATTGAGAGAACTACAAAACCCACAATGCTTTGCGTGCGCCACTGATGAGGAAGTGAGACACGGACATGTCGAGGTGTCTGTGGTGATTTCATTTAGGGAACACTTCATTTCTTGTTCGGCTACTTTACACGTATGTGGAGTAATGGCAGCAAAAATCCATCAGCTTGAGTCTGTGGTGATCCGAAGTTTGAGGCGGTTCAAAGACCGATATTTTCCAGATAAAGCTGTTCCAGATGACCGGGAACCCACTGAAGACCCAGAGCAACAACAACAACAACAACAACAAATAGGACTTTTGGACTTTTTACCGGTGAGATCTCAAATAGGACGTTTAACGTAACTATTGATTAAAAAAAAGTATAATCAATTTATACGTCAACTATTGAAAGTAGCCACAAACAACAAAATAGAATCCAAGTTGTGCGCTTAAAATATACAAGGTGCGTTAAAGAGAACAAATGAAATAAAAAAATATATGTATTTGACGTAAATTCCTAATTTCAATCCCACCCATACCAAAAGGAAAACGATAGTCTGAGGTTCAGGAGAAAAGTTACTTTAAATATACAGCTTGACAGACATGGAGAAGCGAAGTGACAGAAACAAACTGAGCAAAGTCAGATATGTACATGTGAACCTAAGTAAAACTACTGTTTACATTGCTTTGATTGTACTAAGTTTTAAGGAGTGTTGTTAAATTACTCGCATGAATGTACAAGATAATCCTTTATTTGTCTCGCTATGAAGAAATTTGAATTGTTGCAGCAGCTAGAACTGGACAGTAATAAACTAGTAGCAATGGAATACCAATTATATTTTACATTCTTGCATGATAATGTTAAAAATATAACATGTTGTCATAAAGCACTCCCATCAATAATGAATCATGGTTTGATTTACTTTTTAAACACATTTACAGATAGAAAACATGTAGGTTCAACATAGGTTTCTTGTACAAAATGAAGTCAATTATCTGTAAACAATTGCAGCTATAATGCAGGGAATTTATTTGCCTGAAAGATGCAGATCAAAAGGATGAAATGTTAAAGCTTTGACTTTTAATCAGTAGCTTTGATTTTTAGAAGAGTGAGATATATTACTTACATTGAATTGCATTTACAGTGAGTAGCAGTAAAGTTGCATGACTAAGATATTCAAGTACCCAAAATATGTATTTACAGTAACCTGAGTGTTTGTAATAAACTAGTCAATTTATTCCTGGTAATAACATGCCTGTTCAATCAGTAGAAAAAAAACTGTCCAGTATCTGTTTCAGTCCTCTGCATCATGTTTCTTTACTCTGGCCTTGTAGACGTCACAAGAATTAATTTACCAATACAGATTTTTTTCCATACTAGAATGTGGGAGTGTACTTACTTGGAATTACCTCATAACTAGAATTTTGTGAGCACAAGATAAGAGAAGAAATATTCATCTAAAACTATATATCAACTAAGCAGTGACGGCCAGGAGATTTGTGTTTTGTTAATTTTTTTTTTACATTGAAATAATGCTTCTCAGCAATACATCTCATACAGTAAGAACAGAATTTGATTTCCTATTTAAATTGTGGTACATTCAAGATGCATTTGTTGGATGACCCAGCTGAGCGCTGAGTATGCTGGCTCTGTAGAAAGACAAAATAGTCTACCAACTACAGATTTCTTCATTTCAGTTGTTCTCAAAAAGTGTATCATCTTTCCTGAAGGTGGACCTGCAGTTTCTTATCATGACCTTTCTGTCTCCTGCGGATATCTGCCGCCTGGGAGCCACCAGCCACTACTGGAGGGCCATGGTCCGGGATCCATTACTGTGGAGGTACTTTCTGTTGCGGGACATGCCGTACTGGCCCTCCATCGATAATGTGACCATGCCTCGTCTGGAGATGCTGGATACCCCACTAAGCAGTGACGATGAGAGCCCTGATGATATGGAGGGAGACAATGGAAGGATGGACCTTAGGTTTGACTTCATGTCAGAGTGGGTATCCTTTACTTTCATTCTTCAGCAGCATCAGCTTGAGTTTTGACCACTTTTTTTTTCTACAGATATCTGAAAGGTTGCCCATCCTGCAGACAACAATGGCTTCCTTCACGGCCGGCATATGAAGTTGTGACCTCATTCCTTCAGTCACTGGTGCCCTCGGCTGAACCACGATTTGCCATGTTTGGCCCTGGCATGGAGCAACTAGATGTCTCTTTTGTCACAAGGCTGATGCACGCGCCAGATATGCTTCCTGTGTTGGGAACTCCACACAGACAAATAAATGGTGAGATGTCAATGGTGTTGAGTGTTCATGAAGCGGGAAACAAATCTCTTGGTTAATGACGTTGTAAAACAAAGCCTCAATTCAAGTCGGAATATTGAAGTTCAACAACTTGAATTTGATAATTTTATATGATAATTGTTTCTGGTACCCATGTAAATATTACATGTATGCACACTAATAGACGTGTTGGGTTATTTGTCTTCCACTAGGTGGCAGTGTCAGCCCAGTATCTCACATGTTACTGTTGACTGTTGCTCGTCCATCGCTAACCTTGTATTCATTGTAGGTATTGGCTCAGGAATCAGTTACATGTTCAACAACCAACACAAATTCAACATCCTGACTCTTTATTCAACCAACAGGTAATGAACTTACTGAATGACTTTAAATGGTTCATCCATCTTCTGTACCACTATCTCCCTGTAAAATGCTCCCAAATGCACAGGGGCAAAATGTGAAAAGGTTTTCACAACCAGACTCAAACTGTCAATGTGAACCTTCTAGTGATGATTTTTTTTTTTTTTTTTTGCTGATTTTCCATATTATTTGATCCAAACTGTGTATCTGTGTGCAGGGCGGAGAGAGAGAGGGCCAGAGAGCAGCAAGTAAGCGTCAATAACAAACTTTTCACTATTGAAAGAACTGATGAATCTGGCTGCCCAGTGTACAGCCCTGCTCCTCAGGTCCAACAAGTGTGCCAGGTGGTGGACGGTTTCATTTATGTGGCCAATGCAGAGTCCGGTAAAGGTGAGCTAACCCTTTGTGTTTTCTTTGCTGGCCCTCCTCTGATGCTTCGAGTGTTTGCAATGTTTTTCACTGATCATTTGCATGTCTTCAACAGGTGACGGAGAGTGTGAGGAAGCCCAGATTCACGCTGTGCTGAACTGTGCTGGTGGCTCCACACCCAAACCCCTGCTTGTGCTCTCCTGTGTGTCCAGAGAACAGCCGCAAACAATCAGCCAGCAAAACAGAGCAGACGAAGGCGGGACCCGGTGTCGAACTCCCTGCGTAGACATGGCTAAGAGACTCGGCCTACCGAAGATCAGTAACTGCTGGATGGTAACTGCTTAATATTTGCGCATGTGAAAAAGTTGAAACCCAATGTATCCGGTGTTATTTTGGGTGGTTTTCCCAACGTATGGTTTTTCTTTTTCTAGGTGCAAGATACAGTGGCAGAGTCCCTGTCAGGCCTCCTGGACGGTATTTCCTGGTTGCTGAAATGTTCCGGAGTGAAGCTTTATGGTAGCTAGTTCATTAACTCCTTCTGCTGCCAGATGGATTAAAGCCACAGACCTCAGTGTAATGTCATCTTCACACCAGTATGCACTAGAGTATTTCCTACCTTAACATACACCAAGTGTGCAGCAAAGGTCTTCAGATAGGAATGCTGCACTTTGGATTTAATGACCTGGATGAGCAGAAGAGGTCACTTGATAACAAGAATGCATCTGAAAGATCAAAAATGAAGTTGTTTACAGAAATAGCCAAATGAAGGACATATCGTAGCTCAAAGAGTTCTACAAACACATGGGTGCTTCATGAAGCAAACTCTGAAAAATGATTAAAGCAATAAAAATGTAACCAAATAAAACATTCATAAATGCACATTCTTCTTCATATTATTCATAACAGTAATATTCACTCTGTTAATTGTTTAAAAAATTGTCAAAAGCCAGGAGCATTTTGACTTCTTTGGTGAATGTTTTTTTTGTAGATTTTGGGCTTCAATGGAGTTAGTTTATTTTTATATCACTTGCTGTTTAATTTATTTATCTTTTCATATATGGAATACTAGCTATACATGCTAGTGGAACACTTCCCTGACATTTACAATGACTTTTAAGGGATTTTAGCATTGCACATGCTTTCTGTACGTTTGGAGCATATTGAAATAAATGAACGGGTGAACTTTCAATTATGATTTTTTTGATACATATAATTTCTAAAATGTGAGAGATGTGTGTTCAGTCCATTTTTTCCCCCTCTGAGGTCAACTCTACAATGTGAAGTCGAAACAGAGTCAGACTCATAAAAAACTTTATGTATCCCCAAGGCGTAGTTAAGGAGACATGCACAGCAGCAAAACGCACGTAAAAATCAGTGTGACATAAAAATAGACGTCTATATGTCAGCAAGCATGAAGGAGCATGGTGCTTGGCTCCCAAGAAGATGCCTTTTCTAACTTGTTTTCTTTGAATTTTAATGATTGTGTTTGTTTGCTCGTAATTTGCTGAATATAAACATGCTTACAGAATCACTGTATATTAAATTTGCCCTCATAATTTGCCCACACCTGCAATATGTGAAAGCCCAGCAATAAAACATAATGCTGATTGATCCTACAGAGATTGCATCCACAATACCCCAAAATCAGATTTACTTCCCATCAGTTTAACATAAAATACATATAGCAAAAAACAACATTTTGAAATTCAAATCTTGGTATGCTCTGTTTCACCATTGCTGGTTCAAAATGACACGCATGTCTGCCTCCTAAAACTGCAGCAATACAATGCCAACACAATTGCAGCAGTTATATCATTTAATCTTTTATGCGTTTCAGTTCTGTGTCCTCTGAAAATGACCACCTGCTTCATATTAAGCATCCTGGCTGGCAATGTTCACATGCTCTGCTGGCAACAATGGAATAACTTTTGCAGCATGTAAGGCATGACAAGATAATGTGTTTCACTGAGGCTCTTTTGTTCCTGTCCCCTTGGAAACCACAAATCATTGATAAAAGTATATCTACCCGGACCATCAAAATGTTCTGAAGTCGCAACTGTCATTTTCATACACGTACAGTTTTAGAATAAGACGATGATTACTGCAATTTGGATGCATTAAGCCGAGCAGAATGCTGGTGGAGGGGAGAGTGGCTCTATTTTTTTTTGGAATTTATTTTTAGCAAAACGATGGAAGTGTGTGTGTGTGTGTGTGTGTGTGTGTGTGTGTGTGTGTGTGTGTGTGTGTGTGTGTGTGTGTGTGTGTGTGTGTCGTGCGTGCGTGCGTGCGTGCGTGCGTGCGTGCGTGCGTGCGTGCGTGCGTGTGTGTGTGTGTATGTGAGATAGAGAGAGAGAGAGAGAGAGAGTGAGAAACCATGCTGCTTACACAAACTGTCCAACAAGTAAGATGCACCACATCAGGAAAACCACATAAACCATGAGAACTTGTTGTCAGGGCAGGTATGCAGGGAACAAGAGTGTGTAATCCTCTGTTATTACTCTGTGATCCTAATGTAGCCAATGGAGGTAGAAAACTGCTGAGTGGTGCTGCCTGTATGCATGAACATGGAGTTTTGTGGCTCATCTGAACGTATAAAAACATGAATGAGCAGAGTTGATAAACTAATTCTATGGGGATGCAAGATGAGCAAAGAAAAGTGCATTGTGGGAGTTAGTTTGAGTTTGCACTTTGCAGTCAGGGTGTGTTGCATTCACTGTTGGAACTTGTCTGGATAGCAGGATTTTCAAGGTTTGTTTATTTAGACTGCAGACTGTGAAACATTAGCACACATCCCTTCGTAATGGTGGATGGGGGCTTGGTGGGGGAGGGTCTCATGTCGTGTTTTTCAAAGGGTGAATGAATACCAGACCTCCAGCTGCTTATTGTCCCAGAAGGGGCCCTGCTGAGATTTTCTGTCATGCAGGAGAAGCTATTTACTGACAGCTTACAGACACATGTGGTCTGTAACATTTTGAGAATAGCTGAAGCATACCATGCAGCTAATAAGTTGTATATAGAACCACTGGGACAAATATTTTAAAAATACTGTGTACATAACAGCAAAGAGAAGGTCAGATGTGTCAGAATGTGGAGTCAAATGTCAAAAATTGGATTTCAGCAAGTTCTGATACTAAACAGTGGCAGTGTATGTTAGAGAAAAACAACTATTAGGATACATTTAAATTGTCATGTGAAAAAAAGCAGCTGTAACAACGTCAGAGATTGGCTTGATGCACAAAAAGCCACATAATATTAATTTGTTGTTCTTATTGTTATAACTTGCCTCAGGTTTTTTCAAGTCTAGCTCGTTCGGTGGTGAAGAAGTGAATATGAAGTCACTTTAAATATAATAATCTTACTGGAGCCAGAGATCAGGCATCAATGAACTTTGAACTTAAAACATGAGATAGAACAATTAGCATAAAACAAATAGATGCACTGTGGAAAAAAACGATATAGCTGCCTGTTAATATGATGAAATAGACTGTATAAACCCTGTAACTGAATGAAATATGTCCTTTTTTATCTTCTACTTGTTCTCTTTTCACATATACAACCATATTTCTGCTTCACGCTTTCCTCTTTTCATTTAAGATAAGTTACTCATTTGTATTCTATGGCAACAGCCAAGATTAAGGCAGATCTAGGAAAAAAAAAACATAATTTGCATGATGCATTGGCTGATTAAGCTAAGCGTCCCTCTTAATTGTGTTGTTTTGCACATGGTGGGGCTTTCATGCTGATACTCACTCATCCCATGCAATCTTACCAATTCAGTTCAATTTCCTCCCCTCTTCACTGCATCCATCAGACCTACCTCTTGCTGTTATGTATATGGCAGGTTAAGGTCATTGGAGTACTGAATGAATAGTGAATTATTTGTGAGTCACTTTGAGTTTATCAGCAGGTCTATATTAACCAGGAGCACGGTGATCTGTCCTCACATTTGCTGTTGTTGTTTTTTTTCTCTCTGTGCATGTGCGCGCATGTGTGTGTGTGTGTGAATGTGTGTGTGTGTGTGTGTGTGTGTGTGTGTGTGTGTGTGTGTGTGTGTGTGTGTGTGTGTGTGTGTGTATGTGTAGGCACATGTTGAAGTGTCCTCCCTGTAGCCAGCTCTTCTCTTTTATCCTAATCCAATAGGCAGCAAGGCACTGACATAATTGTAGATGGTCACACTTCGATGTGAAACTGCACTAAACCCATTACAAGTGACTTGAGGGGGATGACACAAAGGGCACTCTTACATTATGTGTCAAATAAAATCAGACAGCCAAATACAAAGTACAAGGCTATTGTAAAGCATGCGAGTGCACAAAAACCAATTACAAGAATACGGTTGTGACTTATGTTGCCTGGAGCAGCTCAGTTAGGTGCAGGTGAAACTGCAAAATCAAACCATGAGACAATCATCAAACGTAGCATCAGCTGGGGGGAACTTGAAACGCCTCGTGGGATGGTCAAACATAAGCTACAGCTGAAATGGCCCCTCATGGGATGAGCTATAACACATCATACAGCGTTGTTGGTGTTGTAATCCAAGTATTGACAACACAACAAAGGGTAGAACAAATGACAAAGGATCAATTTATATTATGTGTTATCGTCCAGCAAAATCAAAATGTCTCCGATGAAATCATCTTCAGTTTATTTGCATTAAAGCATTATTATCAACATAATATTGAAGAAAATAATAAAATAATTCAGACACAAATTCAACAGCTAAAGATAATAAAGCTGAATGTGCAATTCCACATCCTGAAGCAAGCAACATGTACACATCATCAGTCTGATTCAGCCTGTTTTTCTCTGAAGACTCCTTTTAATGAAAGTAGTGAGGTTTGGATGTCTCACACACTGAAAAGAAGATTTGTGTTTTGCATTAGCATTTACATGGCTGTGTCCAAAATGCAGCATTTCATATATTTTTGAATAAATGGCACAACATGGTGAGCATTTTTCTGACCACTTTATACAGCACTTAGGGTATCTCGCATGCATGAAGAAATAACAAGCCCAGCATATAATTACAAACCCGCACATCACTATCCCACTATCAACTGAGCAGAAAATAACAAGAGACCTTCAAGAGACAAAGAAGCAATGACAATAGTCTATAATAGCATCAAGAAAAACAGTGCTGAGGAAAGCATCCATTTTTTTTCTTTAATGACTTTTTTTTTTTTTTTTTTTTGCTGAGAAAGCAAAATGGTCCACAATGTATATTGATTAAGGAGTAACACATGAGTTACTGGTTTGGACAAAGCCATTTGTATGTGCCTAGAGGCCCTGTGCCCCGGTTGACACTCCTCAATCAGTAACATTGGATAGATTAGTTGACTGTGCACGTTATGCTTACATTCAATAAGAATTGTATACTTCATTGTAGATTAAGCAAATAAAATTGTTACACTTGTTGTCTCCAAATATGGTAAAAGTAGCTTAGTACCTTATTGTTTGCTTATGAATTAGCTGGATTAGCTCTCTGTGTCTTCTGGCTGTACAAATGCACAAAACGTATTGACTTTAACCTAAAATAAAAAAAATCTATCTGAGCAAACTAAAGTATTTATTTGTGCCCCCAAGCTTAACCTGAAGCATTAAGGGTAAGGATCAATTAATTCTTACTATGTAATAAGACTTTTCACTTGGAAACGTACAACTAATTGGATACCCTAATGAATTCATCCAGTTCCACTTAATTTCATGGTCATTAGAGTGACTTCCAAGACTGCGTTAGGATGCTGTGAAAGTCATGAAGAAAAACAGTATTTCATTTGCAAGTGGCTGTTAAAGTATTCACCATACAGCTCATCAACCATGGATATGATACTCCTGTTAGTCCAATGGGCCTCATGCAGCCCAATTCGGCATTGAGTGGGTCACATCAGTAAAATCAATTAAAAACATTATAATTACATTTGCTCCAGTGCATTTAAGATGTTCACTTGAAAGCTGCATGTGTTGTACATTTCCAGAGGCATTTGTTATGTGGGTCAGATGAATTGTTCTGCTGTTACACTTGGTGGTACAGAAGTCCTTATGATTTCAGGACAAAGGAAGTAATTTACTGCACGCCCCCACACTGCTCCAATCAGGGTCCTCTGTAAACAACACACCAATACAAGGGCATGCAGGTCATTTATTACATCCAAACTGTTTGCCAATATTTTTTCTCTCTGCTTGCTAATTAAAGTCACAGGTAAGCAAAACAAACCTTAGTATTAGACAATTTTACATATGGCTTCAGGCAATACAGATTTATTTATATCGCAACATTAAGACACAAGGCAGTTCAAAGTGCTTCAGAAAACCTTAGAAATAGATTCAAATGAAAAGAACATGAAAAGAGTAAACAAAGTTATTTTAACAGAGCAAACTGATCAATAGTATAAAGTACCTGTGAGCCTTGTTAAATATATTTCCATTCCACTTTATTCGTCTGCATTGGTCATAAGTCATCATTTGTATTGTTTATTTTGTATGAGAGGAGCGCCAGTGTCTCATCAAGTGTTTTTATGTGCAGTGCACTGGAAGTAGCTGGAAAAAGCCAAGCCATAACTTGTGGACCTTGTAAACCAGAGGGGGACGAGGATATAAAAATACAAGGACGGCTCAGCTCAATACAGACGGGCCAATTCCATTTCTTTGCCATAGCGTCACAAATCATGTCAACAGGGCATCGATGCATTAGCAGGAAGAAAAAGACGTGGGACCGGGGGAGTACAGACACATCCTCCGTCAACACCTTTATCAGGGCATTCGTCTGCGTTTGCCTGTTTATAGCACAGCGTGTTAAATACTACAAACGACACTAAAGTTATAACTGTTTCTTTTGGTTTTTGTACTGATTCCTGTACCAGGTCCGAGAGCAGGGGGTTGTCACATACAATCTGGAGCCACATGTGGTTCTTTAACCCTTCTAATGTGGCTTCCATCAGCTTTCAAAAAGTGACATGTACATCACCATTTTTTTAAGATCTTTTTTTTTCAAGAAATTTTCATTTGATTTTCATTTTTAACAGGCATCTTAACTTGCAGTTCATGGTGTCAGGTATGATGTTTAAATTATACCGAAATAAACTAAAATATGTGTCACATTGTGGCCTGCATGGTGTCTTTTGCTTCATATGATAAATGTTAGTTTCAACTAAAAACATGTTTATGGAAGATAAAGTATCATTCAATATGAACAGAATAATAATTATTCATTGCCATCATTTCTGGTTTATGCGGACATGTGTGAGGAGAAATTACCAAGTTATATTAAAATAATTTAAAAATTAAATACATGTTTTAAAAATGCTAAATGTGTTATTTCTTTGAAAGAAAAAAAAGGTAAAAAAAAAAGAAAAAAGAAGTGGAATGGGCTTCCAGGTCTTTGAAACAATGTAACAATGTAATCTAAAACTCAAAATGCTCGAAGGTCTCCCCATAAGTTAATGTACCTGTTGGTACGAGGTTATACATCTTTGTTTTGTGTTTTATTTGTTCTTTTGTTCTACCCATTTGCCTATGAGTCTTTGATTTGTTGTTTCTTATACAAAAAGAAAAGCAACTTTTTATATTATAAAATCATTGTAGGCTATTAAAATTTAAAAGCTGTAATATCTTCAATTTCCAGTTTAAATACATTTTGTGGCTCAAAATGTATTAAATTTACTGGAAAGTGGCATGAATGCAAACCCAGATATGGGGTGTTGACCTCGCTTAACATCATAATTTGCAGGTGTGCAAAAATTGGTCCTTGTAATTAGAGGGTTTGCAAAGAAAGTATTACTGCAGCTGCCTCACGCTTTAATAAGGACATTGATTTTGTCTGCGGTGATGGATGCTCTTGATGTACATCGATTAGAAGTTAAATCCTGCAAAAGAAAAACAAAACAAAAGAAAAACAAAAACTTCAAAGTTGACATACGGCACAAAAGTGCAGCTTTGGGCAGGCTGGATGTGTTTTGCGCTCACGTGTCAAGGCGGAGCGTCCCTTCCTGCACTGTGGGCTGTGGGGGCGAGGTGGGGGGCAACCTCACCCCCCTGCAACCCCTCCCCCCCAACAGATGAACCTCTGGGCGAGCCTCTCATGACGTCACTTCTCCAATGGACTCTCCACATGAGCAGGCTGCAGTTCTCCCAGCCACCACAGCCCGCTGCAAGGATCCAATCTCAGTCATTTACATAGTGAAACGTGGAGTTTTTTGAGAGGTCTGGAAGCTTTGGACACTTTCAAGTGATAAAAAAAAACAAAAAAAAACATATTGAAGATGCATTTATTTTATTTCTCCTCCCTACACTATGTTCAACCTGTTTGACAACCCATAAAAACTTAATTCAACCGAGGATACATTTCAAACAACACAAGATGAAGTGATCCTTTATTTTAGTGTGGCACGTTTTTAACCTACTTGCTATTAATACTGATACCGGGCTTAAGATAATAATCAGGATTGTTAAAAATTCAATTTAAATAAATCAGTTTTTTCAACTGTAGTATTAATTACTTTTTAATCACTTCCTTTTGCATGGTCAATAGCAGGCATTCAGCTCAGCCTCTCTGTAAGTATACTGAATATCTATGATTAAATCCTCTTTTCCAGGTACACCCAGACAATGGTCTATGTATATTACTGGGAGTTGTCTATTAGAATAATTAACTTTTTGACTACAAAAACGCAATAGGTTAGACATGCAATCAAATTTTCAACAAACGTGATTTCAGCAGCAGCAAAGTAGATTATATGATGTTCATTGTAATCAATTATGAGGAAATTACAAGTTCATTTGACAGAAATACTAAGACTGCTTCGTTACAGTAATGTAATTCATTACTTCCAGCTCTGGTTACAACAGTAAGTGGACTGCAACCAGTAATGTGACAGATGATTGCAAGGAAAAGCTTATATGCACTGATATATTGTAATAAAGTTTGATTGGGTGATTGATTGGTTGATTGCTTTTTGTTTAATCTATAACTGAAAGTAAATATAGTACGGGAAAATGTCTAAAATCATTACAAATATATATGTTGATTAAAAAACAGTAATACAACACAAAGTATAGTGAAGAATATTCCATGATGCACTCATATCTACATACCCAAGTCTAAATTCCTTTAAGATGTTTAAGTTGCTGAAACGTACATTCAGAGAGTATGCATACACGACTAATAGTATACACATGACAAGGTTATCTATTAATTTATGTAGTGGCAACTTGCCCAGGTGAAATTTGGTGAGTTTGAGGGAGAGGGCTTCGATGGCATATAGGGCTTGGACTCTTTTGCCAGACACAAAAAGTGGAATCCAGAGTTTGTATGCTGCAGCAAGGTGTAAATAGTAACTGTTGTGAGAGATCGTGGCAGCTCTCAGCCCCTCTGATGGGTTTCTTTCTCCTGTGTCTGTCCCCCTTGGTCTCCTGAGCAGAGTGGATAGTTGGCGGATGAGGGCGCTTCTCCGCCATGTGAACGCTTACTCTCTCACACACGCACACACACACTTTGTCCGTTTCTGCGGCGTAAAGGGTGTATCTTCCCTCCAAGTCGACCAGATGATGAGCTGAGCTGCAAATAAGAGATATTCATTAAAAAAAAAAAATAAAGAAAGAAAACCTGCAGGAGGAAAATACGCACCAGATCGCGAGTGTTGGTGCGGGGATCGTCTCGGCCGGAGACTCGCTCGGAGCGGGCTGCAGAGAGCCAGCAGGACCCCCGCCTGTTGATGTTGACCACCAGATGACCAACTTTTGAAAAGTCGATCTCCACGGTCGTTGATTGCAGCTTTCCAGATCCGAAACGCGTAACAAGTAAGTTTCGTTTATGCTTTTTGAGCAGTTCCAGCTGTGTGTTTGTCCAAAATCTGTACGCACGACTCGGAATCTTGAAACTACAATTCCCCCCTTTTTTCCTAACCCCCACCCTCCTCCGCATCGGGCAACTCTGCAAATATTACTTGTCTGAAACATTTAATGCGATCGGACTTGTGCTTTACACACTGTTCAAAAAGACGCGCAGGCGAGGTTAAGTCTTTAAATTTCTCTACAACTTGGCTTGGATCGACCAAAGTCGGACGGTCTGGAGGGGATGAAGTGACAGCCGGGGTCGGATTTGACGGCTTTGGAGTCTCAGCAGTCACCCGAGAAGTTGTCTCCCCGGGTATTTAACGCACGTTATACTGACGAGCTCTGACAGAAAACTACAACCTGGTTAAAACGAGGTGGAACTGCTCCGTTGTTGAAGAAGGTCATCGTGAAGGCGACTCCTTCATGATGACAGTCTTGCTACTGAGTGATTGTTCCAGTTAACCACACATGTATGTGGGTCTCCGGGTCGTTATTGTGTCAAGCAGCAGCCAAACCATAGTAAATGTTTCAGACAAGTCAAGGATATTTACAGTTGGGTGCCACATGTTGCTGTTTAAAACGAATACTTCTTCCCAATCTTTCTTCAGATTACTGAACAAACACGACATAAAGCCCGAATATACAACCCATATATTAAGGTAGATATTTATTGTCTTTAAAGGTATATACAGCTCAAAGTTACACAGTTCTATTAAACTACTAGTATAGTCTTATTTGATAGATAGATAGATAGATAGATAGATAGATAGATAGATTATCCAATGTTGACCAATATAGACTGAATACAATTTTAAATACCACCGAGGTTAGGTAAATCATTCCTAATATGGAAAAGTGTTTACTGCCAGCACAAACTAAAAAAAAAAAAAAAAGTCAAAATTCTGCTAACTCTTTGAGCATTTGGGATATTTTAAAGCTTCCAGGTTTCCTCCTCGGTTTGTTTGCTCTTTATAAGTAAACATTTAATTTGTACTAACTGGTTGTACTAACTGCCTCAACTGTGTTACTGTTAATTAGGGAGCACAGTGACTACAGTGTTGTGATGCACTGCAGAGATCCTGGAGGGACAGAGTCCTGCATGTGTTTAATGTGTTCCTGTATCAACTCAAATGAATGTGTCATCATGAAGCTCTGCAGAAAGCCTGAAAAATGACTCAGTGCAATCATGCAGGACTTGCATGAGGACACAGCACTGGTGCACACAATCCAAGGCCTTTTTTCAGCTCTGATCTTTAGAGTTTGGTGGCTTGTTTGTTTTGCAAAGTAGCCATTTACTTTACAGGAAAAAAAGTGTTTTTCCCCCCTTTGGTCTTGCTTATCTCACTCTTTTGTCTATATGAAATGTTTCTCTCAATGTCTTCTGTATGCGATGGCTCTTTCAAATGAATTATAGAAATCATCAGCAACTTCTCACCTTACTGAAATTATGGAAATTATCAACACCCTTTTGTTTAAAATTACGCGGTTCAACATTTAATCTGAAAACAGCTATGTTTAATGAGATTTATTGTTGAATCAGTCGCTCAGAACGAGTCCAGAGGAAAACGTGATGACCGACATATAATGGCCACAGTTGTACAGTTACTCTGACAAGGCAGCTGAAGAGAAATTTTAATGGATGAGGCGAGGAGTTTTCAGAGACATTAGTTCCATCAGTTTCTGTCTCATTAGTGCTGCACTCAACGTATACCATTAAGTACATCTTTATTTTTCGGTACACTTTGATAACTAAACAACACTCTGTGAACATTTTTGGGATTTTACACACTTACAAGTGCAGCTTGTCTTCATAGACGATTAGAAGCATGTGGCATGTCAGACTTTCAGAGAGAAACAGCATATTTTCGGTAAATAAGACGAGAATGATATCCATCTATTCCTAGTCTGAATCTAAATCATATTGCTATTAGTCATGACCATTGGCTGGATTGGACTTCCGGTGGCCACCATGTCATTGTCATCACGGGGAAATACTACTCTATAAAAGACAACTAATACCCGGATGTATATTACTCAAAACAGTAAATGTTGACAATCCGAACATCAAATGGCTCCTTCTGTTTGATCAGATTATTTGAAGAGCTGGTTCTGACAAAAGTAGTTAAGAAAAACAACTGTTACTATGTTATAAAAGTGAAAACATTTGCTTTGTGGTCCTTTCCTTCAGAGCTATTGGTTGTGCACCCTTGCATGTCTGTACATGCACAAACACAGTTTGGAATTCTGCAAAGCAGACATTTTCCACAAAGATCGATTTTTTAGATCTCTGTCACACATGTGTTTATTGGCCTCTGCTGGACTCTGTCTTTTGCGAGAAGTATTCTGCTCTGATAAATACAGATTTTCTGCATATACACACACACGTGAGCACGCCCATGCAAACACCGAGTTGTCTCTTCTTTAGATTTACACACACTGCCATGCATGCACGTATAAGTGGGGCTTGCAGATGTGTGACCTGATCTGCTCCAGGCTGCTCTCATGCAAGTGTGCTGACTCTGAGTTTTCCACACTCGCTGAAATAAGAGAGGAGGCATTAGAGCCATCCAGTAGCCATATCTGAAGGGCTGATAGCGCTCATAAACACACATGCACACATGTTTAAATTCAAGTGTACTGTGCCCCCACCGAAAGAACACACCCGCGCATGCACACACACACACACACACACACACACACACACACACACACACACACACACACACACACACACACACACACACACACACACACACACACGCATTTATGCACAAAGGGCATTCAAACTGAAGGAAAATTCAGTTTCTCACTATGTCAGAGTTTTGTTTCACTGTGACAAACCTAATTTTTGCAAAGACATTCCTTCTTGTTTTTACAAGCTGGTACAACGGGTTCCCATGATGACATATATGGATGTCTTTCTTTAAGGTCTCACAGGGTTCGTACATTGTTGTTAATGTGTCACCTCCAATGACCTACTACACATTGGCCTCTTTACAGGACTCTTTTATGATGGGTTGATAGTAACAGTTTTTAATCTTTAACTTGTCGACATGTTCAGTGCTCGTGTTAAGTCGGACAGGTTGGTGTCACTTTCCATAAGGCAACAGCTCAAGTATCCTTTTGACGAGTTTACCCATAAAAGCTGCTTTAAGGAGTCACACTCACATCCATTGAGGTTTAAACGCCTTGATTATAGTTTATTGCCTTTGGGTACATTTTTACCTCATTGTCCTTGAGAAATAGTAGAGATATAGTTATATAGTGTTGTGAAGTAATTTATTTAGTGCGTCAAATAAGTTGACAACATTGGGATGGATAGGTTCATACCATTTTTCTTCTTTCTTTATACAGAGCAGCATAAGAGCTGGGATTTTAGTAAAAGCTTTGAGTTTCATGGTATTTGTTGTGATTGAGACTCCAATATATTTAAAGAAAGGGATGAAAGAAAGGAATTAACGACTATGAAGAATGACTAATAGCAAGAAAGAAGTAAGCAAGCCAACTCAACCCCCTCATGTTTTTATTTGGGGTTGTATGTTACTGTTGGTCTCGAGATGTGAATGAGACTACATATAGCTGCAGCTTTACTCCATAAGCTCAGAAGTTACTGGAAAACTTTACAAACGCAGAAAAAAAGTGCATAGAAAAAATAGAAAAAGTCCCAGTGTAAACAGCATAGGCTTTGTCCGCTAAAAATGATTTGAATCATATTTGATGGTTGACTATGACTAATAAAGGCATAATGTTTAACACATTTGTCCTCCTAAAACCGAGATCTTACAGACGACATTATGGTTTCTGTTCTATTCATGAGAAAGCAGACATACTGTACATTTGTTTATTGTATGATATGTTGGTATCCATCCATACATCCATCCATCCAAAACAAAAACAAACAATCACAGACACCTCATAGCAAACTGAATCAAGACATAAGATTAAGTCCAGTTGCTTTGAGATGCTTCCTACCTGCATAAATGAGAATAATGCAAAGACACATTCACACTCACTGGTAATTTATAGCTATAAGCTGACCTCCATATATGAGAGTACTAGCCACAACAAGGTAAATAAGTAGACTTAATAGTTTAGTTTAACTGAGCAGTGTCCACTTATTGTGCAAAGAGAAGGTATGTATAATGTCTGATCAATGCAGGCCACACAGTCCTGTCATTTTGGATGTTGCACAACTGAATAAACCTCGGCTTGGATGCATCCTTTCTTTCTGCTCTCAAGAGTTACTAACAGAAGTGACCTCTCACCTCGAAACTCTGTTTCCTCTCGCTTCACCCTCACACCGCCAACCAATCGATTGCTAACTTCCTCCTCCTCCCTTCTTAACTGTTTTTGAACAAACACTGATGAATAAAACAGGTTTGAGGAAACGCAGGACAGGCATGGTGTTGGCAGTGGGGTGCCAACTCAAGATGTGTGTGTGTGTGTGTGTGTGTGTGTGTGTGTGTGTGTGTGTGTGTGTGTGTGTGTGTGTGTGTGTGTGTGTGTGTGTGAGTGTGTGTGGGGGGGGGGGGGGGGGTGTTTTAGGGCAGAGGTAGTGAGAGGAGGGTTGACCACACAAGCTTGGACTAAATGTTTACCAAGGGACCCCAGAAGGCTCAAGCTGAGCCTCCCTCTTTTCCAATTGGCTTAGACAAGCTCTTCCTGCAACTCAGACGTCCTGTAATTGGTCAAGAGAGGGAAAAGAAATAAGGGACAGACATGCAAGAGATGGAGATGAAGAGTTCGCCTTGCCAGGGCTTTCACAGACGCTTTCACATGAAAAATGGGTGGGACTAATGCTAGGATTAACATGAGGCCACATGGTGGACTTAACTGGCTGTTTGGACCTCGTATACTTTTCCTTCACTGATCAGACTACAAAAGATAAGCTAAGACGGTGGGAAAATGGTGTAACGAACTTATCTTCTCATTGAATAAGTACTACATGTTTGAGATATAACCAGAACAGACATTTCTTAATTAATGGATGTTGTAAAGATTGCTGGCAGCGAAGAAAGTGGAAGGAGTCTGAGGTGATTTGATGAGAAAAGCAAGTGTGGAAAATTGTACAAGCAGCATTTTAGTGAGACCAGATGACCCTGCTGCTTGACAGCTCTCTGCCATGAATTCTTGTATTGTATAACTTGGCTTTGTATGGCCCCTGGACAGTTGGAATTCATACACACACACACACACACACACACACACACACACACACACACACACACACACACACACACACACACACACACACACACACACACACACACACACACACACACACACACACACACACACACACACACACACACGCACACACTTATACTAAAGGACAATTTCAGTTGCTCACTACATCGGGGAGTTTTGTTTCACAGACAAACCAAAATTTTGCAAACGTGTTCTTTGATGTACTTACATGCTGGTGCTTCAGTTCTCACTTTTCTGTGATTTTTTTTTTTTTTTAAGTTAACTGCGTAGGCTATGTTTAATTGGCACTGTGGCACAGAGACTGCTAATGGCTTCACACAGCCCTTTTACCTGTCATCAGTTCTTGATGTTCTCTGTCTGAACTTTTACCTTTCAAGAGGCTGAGTTTTATAAGATTAACTTGTCAGGCTTCAAGTTATTCTCCTGGCTCGACCACAGAAGCTGAACAATCAGGTAGTACAGGCATGATTTAGCTGTGATCACATTGGAGTCCATCCCCTGATCAAATAGTTACTCATTACTAATTAAAATGCTTTTTGCACACATTTTCCCAATTAAGATGACAAGAATTATTCTCTGAGCTGAAAACTCTTCTGTTCAGTTGTTTTCTAACACATCATGTGGATAATTACAGTAATTAGACCAGTTGAGTTTACCCCACGATATACAGTGAAACACACAAGTTACTCAGTCACCTGCCAAGTTCGTGAAAGTGTCGTGCCTGCGTTTTTCTAAACTGCTTCCAAAGTCGACTTTACAGCTTGCTCTGTTTAACAAACCATCTGGCATCTCAGGTTATCCAACCTTGTTCAAAATGTGGCTGAGGTGCCCACATCATTGGTTGCTCAGTAATTCTCAGTGTAAACATGAAAATAGATATGTCCTCAAATTGTTTTACTCAACCTCAAAACCTGTAGACCACAAGACTAAGAAAAGAAGGACCGGAGAAATCCTCAGTGTTGTAACATGCTGGAGAGCCTCAGTCCTCAGACGACACTAGAACTGGGGAAAATGCAGGCAGGAACATAACCTCCACGTTTAGGGTTGTTGCCTGCTCGGCGAACTTGTGGAGACACAGCTGTAAATAGCCAAGGGTGCGGACTGGAAGTTTGGCCTATATTTAGAGGCCTTAACTGGGGGAACTTGTCCGTCAACAAAATCTTATTGACCCACAAGTTTTTTTTTTTAACTTATTTTCTTTTTCTTTCAAGAAAAAGGTTTTTGAACATTTAACGTCTCGCTCGTTGTGTTCAAAATTATTTGGTTTAAAAATCAGCAAAATAAGCTGGGTTTGTAAAGATGTGTATTAAAAGAACACGTTCCGTTTGCAGGAGGTTACTTAAGGTGAGAAACTGTGAAATATAATTCAACTTAACTTTATACTCTTTTCCTTAGCACTTGGCGGTTTTTATTGCACAGTTTTGTTTTATGGTCTGCAGCTACACAGTTTTTGTTCACCCTCTTCAATCTCATCAATACAGGTTCCAGATGCAGAGGAGCAGATCTACTTTGTGCAGGCAGCCTGACACCAGATGCAGATAATTAGGCACACACTCATATTTCTCTATTTAGTGAGTCGAAACCAAAAAGAGAACAGAGGGTGAATGTCAAACTTACCAGGCATCCTTGTGCAACACAACTGTGAATAAACATTGTTTACAATATTAATTCATTGACATTTACTGTTACCACATGCAGTGCTCATCAGCACTCTTATTAATATTATTTGATACTGCTCGATGTGAAAAATATTTTTTTTCTTTACCATGCAAAAGACATTTTGTATAAGGGTATTAAAGAAATGTGCCTTTTCTGCTGTCTCTCCTCTCAACACCTGCCTGTCTCAAATAAAATACTTGTAGACCTCAAACTACCCAAAACGTAACAGTAACAAACCAGAATCCATCCTAATTGGAACCAAATATGAATTACTATAATACTTCTCTTTTTCTCCCACCATCACATTAGCAGTCTTGGTGTTGTCCCCAATAGGTCATTATTTAATTCCCACATCACTATATTACCTTTATTACTATAGTGTGTATTACAACATATTACCTGGTCTGCGTATTTCCCTATAAATAATTCTATTTGTCCTTCCCCCTACCCTCAAACCACTTTAATGTTCTATATTTCTCACAGCCCCATCATCTCCTATATATGGATTGTAAATCTTTCCTATTTGATATTTGTCACAAAAAACTCCAGACATGTAAAATGGCCCAAAATTGAGCTGCTCATATTATCATCATAACACCCTCATTCCACCACGTCACCTCAGTCTTACAGCATTTATGATTAAAATCAAACAGACTACGTAACTCTTCTTTGTGCATTGAAGGTCTCATCTGTCAGACCATCTCGATATTATCAGCTCCTCCCATCCCTCAGACCCTCCTCCTCCATCCACCTCACAGTGCCCTCAGTCTGCCCCAGCACCATGGGGAACGAAGCTCTCAGCCTCTCGGTTCCAGTCGGACATCCACAACGTCCACTTTTCTCCCTGTTCAAATCCAGGGTGAAAAATATACCGTTCTCGACATGCCCCCGCTCTGTAATCACATTGCAACCTTGACTCTGTGAGCTCTTTTTTTAATTCTGTATAATGTCTGTAATGTCTGTTTTAAAAGGTGCTTTGAGTAAAATGTGGTAATGGAAAGCAACTTTTTTTTTTCTATATTGTAAATAATAGGATTGAAACTAAAAACTACATGTTACATCAGTTACAGATCCAATGTACCATTAGAAACATGATTACTAAGATGCTGAAAGAAAACAGAACAGTGTTTTGGTAAATGTGTTTATCATTGTGTAAATTAAATTATGAACTTTTTGTCTTTATTATAAGTTTTGGGGATACACCTGTGCTGTTTGAAATAAGAACTTTAATGAAATTGTTTCAAATAACGCAGAACCGGTACAATCAGATTGAAACACAAACATAATCCCTTTAATGTTGCATCTGCAAACTGGCATGATCAATAAACACTATACGTTATCCGAGATTTCATATTCACCAGGTGCAAATAAATGGCAACCCAATATCTGCTCACCGGTCAGCCAGACAGAGACAAATACAAGAGATTTTTTTTTTCCCCACAAGGGCACATCATGGAGTTTCTTTCTGATGATAATAATCACGGTGCCTCTGTCCCGCTCTCATTCTCTCCTCTGTGTCTCTCCAGCATCATGGCTGTCTGGCTGCCCTGCTCCGGTCCTGTGCTGCTTCTCATTATTTCCTCCCTGGTTTGGACATCCACTCCAGGATCTGCATTTCTTATTGACGGGGACAACGTGATATCAACAGGTACGTTAAAGTCAGCGTTGTGGCTTTGTGTCGAGATAACTAATCAGGGAGAATAATATGGGGTGATGCCTAATCACTGGCCAGACAGTTTTTCAGACTGTTTACATGCACATCATCAGATATTAGCGTGTTTGTGCGCAACATGCTGTTGACACGTGTTATCGCGTCTTATGTCAGACATCAGTTGCAGAATTCTGTTTGCTTGGATATAGATGTGGAAAGGTTCACTGTTGAGCAAACGTCGCACTTTCCTGATTTGGCTTGTCAAACAGGTTAGCGATCAATCGATCCGGGGCAAATAGACGGCTGGGGAGTCTTAGTCAAAGTCCAGGGACAGGACGATGCAGGATGTTCAGCCAGCTAATCCAGCTGTCACTGAACCATTTGAAATAATTAGGTGAAAGAATGCTGCGGACAAGAAAACAGGCCCAGAGTTTGAAATAATTTAGCACTTAAAGCCTCAAAGCCAAAACGACATCCAAGATCGCAAATTTAAAAATCAAGAACAGTGTGTTTTATTACATCATTTCTGCAGCACATGGAACTGGCTAAAACAAACTATAATAACCCAACTGGAATTACAAGTTGTTAAACATTGTAGCCTTGGCTTGCAAATGTGTTATTTACTTTAAGTCTGGGCTACCTGTGAGCAGACAGCACATGAACGAGGGAAGCTCTAACACCAACCCCAATGAATGGCTCGGTTCTGTTGTCGCCTTCGTCAAAATGCCTCTATTACTCTTTAAGAGAAATATGTTACTGCCTGTTGTTTGGTGGGTTCAGTGTCTGCATTCCAGAGTTGGAGTTTATGACGGTTGCGTCTGGAAGATGGATGTGCAGCGATTTTCTTTTAAAAGTTTCTGTTGTTCATGGACCAGCTCCACTTTGCATAACGATGACTTGACTTACTTCAAAATGAAGTTAATGGACTGTGGATTTCAGGCATCTGCCTGCGTCTCCCTTCCAAAGTGAACTGGTGGAAAATTCAAGCTGAGATTTTTTTTTTGTTTTGTTTTGTTTTGTTTTGTTTTGTGTGACTTGGGTTTTGGTAAGGGCCATATGGAAAACCTTTGATGAATACCTACTACCACCTCCTTGGATTGACTTAAAACTTCAACACCACAGAAATAGTTAATTTATTTTCAGTAGGAATGATCAGTTTGTATTGGAATAAGCAATGGTTTATATCATTTATCAAGTTATTAAAGGTCTTGTTCAAAAATTATGTAACAGGTTGTTGTTTTTTCTGTCTTTCATTTTTATTTTCCTGGAACTAGTTCAACCTTTGTCCACTTCTACTTAAACGTGTGTGCACTTCGTGACACTGAAAGTATTTGGGAACGCGACGAAAGTCATCCTTGAATATACATTTTGGCAAGCCGCTGTCCTGCTAGTGTATTCTTAGGCGCATCTGCTCATTGCTTGTAAGAGCTGAGCCAGACGGCATTAGAAAGAGACCTGAGAAAATCTCTAAACCATCTCTGGACGGCTCGTCTGGCTGCTCCTGCACTTGTTTCCAGAGTGGAAAGGACGCTCATTACCTGGAGAAAACACTGGGGGAATTTTGGCTCTGTCATGTGGATTCTGATTTGGCCCTCTGCACATGCACTTATCACATGAACACCAATTGTCATCTCTTCTGTATTTGCAGTGCTTTGTTTGGTGGTGTGGATCAGGATGCTATCAGACGGTTTGAACGTGGTTTAAGTTATTAATAGTGCAGCTGACAGCATTGGCTAATTTATCATCTTCATTTTTGCTGCATAAACATCTACAACATATTGGATACAGCTGACATTTAATGTTGTGCGGTGTTCACCTTCCCGATTTAGGATATGACCTTAAGCGTTGAGTGTAAAAATAATATACATTGTGACATGAGAGAGGATATTTTACACTCACTTATAGGCAGACGCAAAGTACAAAATCAATGTTTCATGAGCAGTTTAGCCATATTGTCTGACATGTTGGAACCGGGCAATAGTTTGGCACTTAGCCATGACACTTTGTTCTTTGTGTGGGTTTAGTGAAAAACAGCTGGAAATATAGCACTGGAATCTGCCGGAGAATGCAAGCTCATCTCGTCTTTTTCTGCCAAGTGTAGCTCAAACCCAGTTCTTTCCCTGTTTCTGTGGTGTGCTTTCTCTGTGAGGAACGTGGCCATTGTTAATAACTACATGTTGACTGACTGATGTTGTGGACTCGCACTCAGATTCATTCAGTTAAATTGGTCTTGGATTTGCTTATTATGGTTCTTTGTGAATCTGCAGCTTTCTGTTCTGAGATTAATGAATGAATCAAGGCTTCAGCAGCCATAATTTGTGAAACTAATTATTTTACAAATTCTTTTTGAACTGGTTACTTAAAAAAGTGGAAGTAGTGGTTTAAAAATACTCAAAACACTATAATCAAGGCACTTTTTTTTTTTCCAAATTCAGATCATGTAATCTGCTTTTATTACTTATAAAATTACAATCTGTTATTGAGTATACCCACATTGTAAATATAAATTTGTGTTTTTATAACTAAATTGCTATTTTATACCTAATGACTTTATTCTCCCAGCTGAGAATTTTCCTGTTACCATTGTGTAAAATGTATTCACTGACATACATATCCCATTTCCCACTCTTTTCTAATCTGTATCTTTCCTCACCTTCCTTCAACAGTCACTTGAATCAAGTCTCTTGGATAATGTTGGGTATAGAGATGTGGTGATTGACTTGCCTAAAGCACCAAAGCGTGTGTCGCTTTATGGTGCATAGAAATTGTTCTTTTCATCCCATTCTCATGGCGATTTTATGGTGGACACGATTATTAGATGTGCAGTTCCTGTAGCTACTTTTATCAAAACCTTTGGGAACATTTAATTTCAAAAGCCTGAATGCAGCGTTCATAGTCATAGTATCTGTGAAAGGTAGCAGTAGTTGTACTTCACTACAAAATCTTGAGTACTCTTTCCAGATTTGTAAAACATTAACTTGTGAGGAAGAGCAAGACTTACAAGCTCTATCTTGTCGAGCCAGAGGGAGTTTGGACCAATCTGTTTCTCCCAGAAGAGACTACTTTAATGACAGTAATGAGGAACCGTTTCTTGGAATGGCTCGTAAGATCACCTTTATCTTTTTTGTTCTTTTTTTCTTTTTTTTATTCTTGCATTTTCCCAAAATTGTGTCAAGGATGCTGTCACAAACTGTCTTGTGTGTGCAAGGTGTGAAGCTAATCTGGATGGACACACTGTAAACATTATCATTTGGATTAAGTGATCATGGTTAAACACCACATTGGCATCCTGATAATAAAGTAATTACTGTCATTATTTTCCTTTGGAAGCACATCAGCCATGCTTTTGTTTTTGTTTCTTTTTTTTTTTGAGGTTTTCAAAGAAGTGTATGACTGGTAAAGGAACAGAGAAGACAGCAGGGCATTGTTACTGTTATTTACTCACATTTTAGTGCCTTGAGATGATGCAGCAGCACACATTTAATAATTTCCAAACACCAAGTTCTGAATTACTTTCAGGATATGTAAAGCAAATTGCACATACATTTATATCAAAGTTATCACTTGATAGTCACACATAAAGAGGATTTAATTGCAGTTACCTCTTGTTACATCTAAATACGCCTGTAAATATTCTCATGTCAAACAAAAGGGTGTGTGCAGTTAAGTACTTTGTACAAACAGGCCGAGTTCTGAGCTGTGTCTTTACCCTTAGGAATTTTGACGTTGCATTAGCGAGCAAACTGTACCAAACGTCTGTCTCTTTGGATTGTATTTACCTATTGATAAGGTTTTCAGACAAGCTAATGATAACCCAGGTGAGGTCAATGCGCTAAACATTTCAACGGTTCTACCTTCCTTCAAATGTGAAAATGGTCTCCAGTGGCGATGTGGCTCCGGACTTCCTCAACAACCGTTAAGACATCTGTAAACACAGCACGGCCAGTGATAGCATAAGCAAACACATGCAGCTTGTGCCTTTCTCAAGCTCAACCAACAGCAACAACACTGGCTCCACATTTTTAAAAAATGGCACATTTAGTTGTTAGAAAGAGTGTTTTTGTCGTGTTGACTCAGTGAGTGATCCTCAACATTGAGCTTGTTCAAAATAATCCTGTTGTTGCACAGAAAAGCTTCCGCAAATTGTCTTTCTGGCGCATTTTTATGTCCATTATCAGGTCAGCCACAGAACAAGCCGAGAGTCGATGTTAGTAGATGCTCCTGTAATGTTAAAGGAGCAGTTATAGGCAGTGTTTCACTCTATCTTTCCTCACACATGCACACACACTTTTCCTTCCCCTCTCCTGCAGCCTGCCCTGTGTGTCTCAGGAGGACTCACTCCTCAAGCACAGAGATTGATCCAGTTGAGCCGGGCTGTGTTCTTGGCCACAGAGGTGGTAACCAGTGGTAACCGTACAGAGGCTGGGTCTGCCCGTCTTGTACACACAAGCTACGGTTACATCTGCTTCAAAGACGAGCAGTGGGTGTGAGCAGTGAAGTTTGGGGCCTCATGTGGGATACTTTGCCTGAAGTCAAACACTGTTTGACTTCAGGCCAACAACACCAACAATGTTGGAGACGTAAAAAAGCAGGCGAAAGAAATGCATACTGCAGATGGTGGGAGCTGTGGGAGAATACACATTCGGTGAAATTATGTGTCATGGAAAGATTGATGTAAAAATGCAGAATCAACAACAAATGGATCTGAATTGGCAACATTATCTCAGTTTAACAGCTGCAAGTTTAAAAAAAAAAAAAAAATATATATATATATATATATATTGTTTATAAGCAGCCAAGCTGCCGAACCACTGAGAAAGTATTAAAAGTCAAGTCAAGATCATGTTCAGAGCTACTGGTGTGTTTGCAACACAAACTACAGAATACAACAGCAGTCACAATTTCAGCTTGAACGTGCAGCCACAAACATTTGATGACTGGGTGGTTTGTTACACTAAATACAGTATTTAGCCTGAAATGCATTTCTTTGGACTGTAGAAGGAAACTACAGTCCTATTGAAAGAACCCCCCCCCCCCCCCCCCCCTAAATAATTTTTGTTGTAAAAGTCTGAACTTGAACCTATGAACTTCTCACGATCCCACATGTTTGTAATATACCTTTTACTATGTTATGTATGTGTAGCTCCTTTATCAACTCTTCTTACATTTGTGAAAGTACTCTTAGTGTGTAATGTTAAAGTGTGACGTTAAGGTATGATGCCTTAAATTTACAGAAGCATCTTGACGAATTTGATTAGAATTTCAGTGAAAATGTAATTGTTTTATTAATTATTTCCACAGACACAACAATCAATATTTCAAGTGTATTTAAAACACTAATTGTGAAAATAATGTGACCTAGTTTAAATGAAGGTTAAAAAAAAACATGTCATCTCATATATTACAATGTTTTAATTTTCCTTGATCAACAAGCCAAAGTCAAAAACAATAAAACAAAACAAAAGTCTTGAACTATTTAATGTGATGTATAATGATATCAAAATGGCAAAAAAGTTGACTGTTTGAAATTAATTGAAATTGAAAATGAGCTCTCTCATTGTGTTCATTAAAATTAATAAATAATGAAACAAATAAACAAACTGTGGCTACAAAGATGAGCAATAAGATGAGTAATAATAAACTGACTGTAAAATGAAAAAGAAAATGAAAAAATAACATATTAGAGTAAGAGAGCTCTAAATTAACACTTACATGCCGGTTCACGCTTGACAGCACAGCTGGTCTGGAGTGATACAAGTGTGTAAGGGGTGAGCTGGCCAATAATGGACCTTTGGGAAAGGCTGAGGTGTGCTTTAAAAACAAGCAATAAAACTTTTAAAATGAAGCATTAACACAATGGGCAGTCTGTAACGAGACAAATGCATGTATGCGCGTGTGTGTGTGTGTGTGTGTGTGTGTGTGTGTGTGTGTGTGTGTGTGTGTGTGTGTGTGTGTGTGTGTGTGTGTGTGTGTGTGTGTGTGAGGGAGAGAGATTGATCGGTCACATGATGCCTCAAATGACCACTTAAAGAAATAGTACACATGTGGAACTCAATCTCGTGAATAAGTGCAATAAAAGAAATAATTGTTCATGCAATGAGGGGTATGAGTTGTTAAAGAGTACTTTTTGCAAACATGATGTCAGGATTGCCGTTGTCTACAGGAATCCAGTGGAGGCAGCCATTCCATAAAAGATACAGGCTCTTTTGGATTGATTTAGTTGGAGTGTCACTTATAACAAACAGCTACAGAGGGAGTTGACTCATAATTTAACCAGAGATCTCACGCCGCAGTGTGAGGACTCACACACACACACACACACACACACACACACACACACACACACACACACACACACACACACACACACACACACACACACACACACACAGCAGCTAGATGCAACATTACTTGGTCTCAAACCTGTGACAATCTGCTAAAGTCTCACGTCTTTCCAGGTGTCAGGTCTCCAGACTATACGCCAGATGCTCAGCACTCATATATATTTACTCCCACTTGGACATGATACGCTATAACTAAGCCAATTTTGTGGGTTGTAGTGGCATTAGAAGTGATTAACGTCATTAGTTCAAGCTAATAAATTGCTGGGAGCAGAATAAGCTGACGGGGTCACTGCATGGTTAAACACATCAGCCTGTGTCAGATAGACTTCAAAGCTCTAAACATTGTTTGGAATCATGAGGATCAGGTGAACTGAGCTCTTGTCATCCAGACCTTCCAAACTTTAAAGGAGAAGAAAAGCCATGTGTCCTGTTGTGTTACTAGGAGGAAAAGCAGGATGCATTCAAGCAATTGAACAATGGCACTTTGATATTCTTTGTCAGTTCTTGTTTTGAAGGTGTAAGTTTAGTGCATATGTATTTGTGTGCGTCCGCGCACCTACATGTGAAACTGCTCGTGCGTGCTGGCAGTTATTTATATCACCTGTTTACATTCCCTGGTTTGTATCTTGTTGCAGTCTTTCACCTTTCTCCCCTTCTCTTCTGGCCCACTTGTTTTCCATTCTGGCTCGGTCAAATGGCGGAAGGGTCCTTAAATCAGTTGTTGGACTCTATTGAAAGACTGTTGGACTTTCTGACTTGTTTTTTTGTTTGGAAATATGTCCCTGAAAGAGAGAAACTGGTTAAATCAAATGGTGAAACGGTCCAACAATCTGATCACAAAGTCGGCTTTAGCCAACGTCCCTGTACTGTCAACAGGTGCACAAAGACTACTGATAGTAAGTAAGTAAAGTAAGCAAAGTTTATTTATAAAGCGCTTTTCACAGATAAAATCACAAAGTGCTGTACAGTGATATTGGAAATGACTGCTCTCATCCACTCAAATCTGCATGTCTGTTATCTCTGCAGCACACTATGTCACATTTTATTATGACTGCAACATTCACAACTGCAATATAGTCTATTTGTTTAATTCGTGGTCACTACTACACACTGAAACACTATCATATGTTCGACTGGGATTGTGCATCCTAATTTAGTATTTGCATTATTACAGGATCTTTGCACATTTTGCATAATTTCTTTCAGAACTATGTTTTTCATTTTATCGATGGTGCCTGTTACCTTACTTTTTATCAAAATTTTTACCAGTTTTTTGGTGTCCTACCAGTTTTTAGTTAGCATATTTTTTTTATTCATTGACATTCTTTTTGGTTTTTATTATTATTTATTTGTTGTACTCCTGTGCTGCATGACTCACTGCAAAACCACATTAACTAAGGGGTACAAGTAAAGAAACATAAACTACCTATTAGCTGAGTTTCTTTCCTTCAGAAAATCTAACACATATGTTTGAATAGGGATTGTGAAATCATTTTTGGAGTATAATGAAATTCTATTTTGATGAATTTTTACATTTGCCTATTTTTTCTTTTCATTTGCAACATGTGCAATAACACAACTTCCTGTGTGCGTGCATATATGCGTGCATGTGTGCGTGCATGCATGCGTGCGTGCATGCGTGTGTGTTAACATAGGGTTTGGCATGTGTGTACAAACTCTTACTCTGAGCACAGTGTCAGTGTGTGCTGCCAGTTTCTCCATCTGGATAACAGAAATACACACACTGAGGGTGACAGAGTTGCAAGAAGTAAATATCTGGCAACAGTGTTGTGGTGACAGTCAGAAGTCAGCAGGGAACAGGAGCACAAATGTGAGCACAAGTGAGGTTAGGACCTGTGTTCAAATCAGTACACCCTGCGTTTGGACATGTAAAACAAGTCAATACTGAAAATTACAACAATAAACCAAATCTGCATTGATTGGAGAATAGATATCATCTGTAAGAGTCACAATATAAATTTAAAAAATGTTTCAATTGACACCCTAACCTGCTTCTGAAAATTAAGTCCAGATCAGCCATCCATCTTCTACAGCTACTTTATCGACTAAAGGCCGCGGGGGACTTGAGTCAATCCCAGTTGATATTTGGCAAAAGGCAAGGTACACCATAGATAGGTCCCATTTCAATCACAGGTCAAATGAAATGAGGTCCAGAGTGCACGTGGTGGGCTTCATCTTCCTGACAATGTGCAGAATCTTCTGCTCAGAGACAGGGAGGAAGGAGAAGAGAGGTTGGAAGATACTAAACTGTGACTCTGTGGTCAGGTCAAGTGGACTAAGTGCAGAACACAGGGTAGAGTGGATATTATGGCTTTTAGCACTGAAAATGTACAGAAATGTATTCTAGTGATCATCTTTTTTTGTCAGAATTTGATGGTGTGTGTGCCCTGAAGAGATGGTGGATGGTACAAAAAAGCTGCTTGGAGTTGCCTGAGCTGCTCTGGTTGACAGAAAAATACAGGAATCATGTACTCTTCAGGTAGTTGGAGTCGGCTGCAACAATAAAAACAACATCATCAAAAGCAAATTTGCAGTTTTCTGATGAACCAGAAAATTTCTCTTAACTCAACCCTGCTGTTTTGATGATTAGCTCCCTGGTCTGTTGTTGTTGTTTTTTTTTTTTATCACCTCTGTCAATTGTCCAAACAACGAGCTGATTTGTAAAAAAAAATGGTGGCTCGTCAAGGTAAGGTAAGAAACAGAATATCTTCCAAGACATATGAACAAGGCCAGTTGACCTGATTGATTTGAGATGCCTCCTGGACAAATGAAAATATGCCTAGCCAAGCAAGCAGAGTCAAATTCAACTGGGGAGATTTTTTTTTTTTATCAAAGCCTTGCAAGAATGTTTTCTGAAACACTTGGACATTGACTTCCTAGGTCAGGGTCTCCATCTATCTTCAAACTCAATCTATTCCAGCCAGTCCTCTGTAGAGAAAACACAGCGAGGCAGATGGTCATGGGCACCTATGACAAATGTAGTATCAAATGCATGTTTTTGTAAACCAGGATACATTTGAAAAAATCCACACATGCACAGGGGAACCTGTAAACTCTGCAGAGAAAAGCCTAGCTCAGTGTAACACACAGCATTCTTACCATGAGATGAGAGTGCTAACCACCACACCACTGTGCTGTCAGCGAAACTGATAAGAGGTTTAAACAGTTTAAGATTTGTACTACATACTGTTCCTATGTTCCTATGAGTTCATTTGCATGGAATTCTGGGGAACGTCTCTTTCGACGATACCTTTGACATAATAGATCACCTTCAATGCTTGTGAACCTTTTCTGGCAGAACCAGTTTCAAAAGATCAACAATGCCCTACAGTTCTAAACTGGATTTGCTTCTGCTGCATTTCTGCCTTCAACATGAAACCAATGCTCCTATTTCCATTTCAAAATGTGGAATTCATTAAGGACAATCTATAGTTGAATCCTATGAGGCTGAAGTTATATTGGCATGCATTCACACAGGATTTGACAAACTTTGTCTTCTCCTCCTGTGTCCCCCCCCCCCTCTGTCCATTGAGCAGCTTTGTGAAGCGTGAATTAAGTCAACACTAACTTCAATCTGCAAATGAGCTGGAAAGGGTGGTAATTCATATTGCCACAGCCTCATTTCGCTCCTCATTACCGGCAAGCCTTTCCCAATAACGATCACTGATAAATCCTGCTTACAGCTGGTGAGAAAGCCCGGGGCCAGAAAGCTTTCTTTAGCCCTTTTAGTGGATTTTAAATCTTAAGGGCTAAAGCTAATATGGGAACTAGCTGCCGCTAAGATCTTACATCTACATGTGACGTTTATTTCCAGCTGAGGGCTTGAATTTGCTGATCATGTAATAGCAGCCGACAGGCACAGACAGGATTTACCTTCCCATCACTGAAACGCTGTGATGGATGGTTATATATTGCTGCATGTACAGAACTGCGAGCACAGCCCTGAAAAAGTTTGGCAAGTAATGAATGACATACATCGTGACATTGCCTCTTAGTTGGCATGCCAGTTACAACTTGAACAATTCCTTTTTGCTATTTCTGTACTGTTAAAATGACATTGTGGTGAATAAAGAGACACTGGGGAAAAGAACATGAGTCCTTTGAGGAGTGGCTGCACAGCCTTTCACCTTTGGCACACTTCAGAGTATAGCTAAAAAAATGCAAACAGATCTTTTTTGCAAGAACAGAATTCCATTTGACCCTGATTATAGAGACAACAGCCTTTGCATTTTCAAGTTTCTCCCCCTCAACTTATATAAAAGCTGTGATGTAACTTGATATAAAAAAAACAACTTGTCACTAAATTTTATGATTAACACAGGTTATGGAAATATCAACATTTGCATGCTGCAGTGGATGCAAAGATGCAATATTAGGTCTTTTAATGAAAGATTACAGAAGGTATTTTAAAGAATTGTTGTGGTTGTGTTGCGCTTTGTCCCTTTCTATGAAATCTGCAGCCCACAGAGTTACTTTTAAACAATGTAATGCCTTAATATCAGCAACCTGTCCCTTTGTGGTTTTAAGTCCTCCTTGCATTCGGTGTCTGAAGAAAACCCTTTGATGGTGGAAGCTGGAATTTGTAGAGTGGGGGAAGGAGGCCGGGTTGAAGCAGCAAACCTCTGGGAACCATGACAGAGTGCAAGGGGATGAAGGGAGGTAAGGTGGAAAAAGCACAACTGTAGGAATGCAGTGCGTTATGCACCTTTACTGGCATCAAATGGAAACTAAACAAAGTAATTAAAGCTTGCACTTGGGGGAATTCCAAGTGTTGTGTTTGTGGTTTTATGTGTTTACTTGTTTGTTTGGTTTTTTTTGTTAAGTTGTATGTGTCTTTGAGTAAATCAAATACGAATGCACATGCTGTTAGTACATTATTTGTTATGCTGAAGTAAGCAATCTGAATTTATGTAGCGAACATTTGCCACAACTCATTGTGAACCCAAAAGCAGACTCATACAGGTTTATTCAAATGTCCAAAGGCGGTGGTATCTGATGCACAATCCGGAAGTCACAATCTGGAATCGAAAAGGACAAAAAACGGAAGACACGGATACTTTACACAGAAGAGCAATAAGGACATTATTTTGTATTGTGCTCCTAAACTATGTTAAGAATATGTTCTGCTCTCACACGTTTTAAATGCTTTGCCTTGTGTTCTGAAGCATGTGTATGTTGTGGGTCTGGGCGTGATTTACAATGCAGCCAGTGAGACGAGGGAACCGGGGGGAGTGTGGGTAGAGCAGAAATCAATGGTACCTTCAGCTGCTTATTTATGGTTGCACCAAACTCTAGCTCTCTGTGCTCGATGAGAAACTGATCTGCAACAGGAGAGAGAGGGGAGGGACCAATGATGAGGGGTGACAGGGTGCCAAGGGAGATGTGGAAATAGCTTAGTCAGTATTTCACTGTGGGGCAAAGGGGAAAGAATTGTACCAAAAGTGTGTGATCAACAAGGCAGGTTTTTAAAGTCCCAATTTTAAAGTTTTAAAGTCCCAATGATTAAAATCTCACGAAACACAACCCTATTGTCAAATAAGTTGTTTTTGTTCCACTTGTGTGCACATCTTTCTATTATTTCACATGTAACAGAAGCCAATGTTAGATGTCCACACTGCAACGTAGTCCAATGTCCTGCCAGCGTGTGTGAGCAGTGCTGCATAAGTTATGGTTTTCATTAGATATGTGTAGGTCTGAACCTCCGCCACTGAGACTATATGATGTTGATTTATGGGTTAACTGTATGTGCAGTACAGTATGTTGAAAAAAAAGTAAATCTGCAAGCAACCTGACTCATTTGTCGGCTTGAGTTGCTGTAATATTTTAAATGTAATATTCCATACAATAAAAACATTCATGGTTTCTATATTTTAGTGCATGGTCATCGTGTTGTTGGTGTAACGTGTAATAATCTAAGCTCAAAACCAGCACATTCTTTAAAAGGCATTCTGTTTTTCCAAGGGCTGTTGAACTTGAGTTGTTTTGTCCTGCCCCGTGGGCTCTCACCCCTTGAGGTTTACATTAAGCTGCAGTCAACCTTCTCGGATCTGCTGTGAGTAAGGTCACTATGTCGATCTGCTGAGGTCATAGTTGCAGAAGGAATGGGGTTAATTGGAATTGTTTTTTCTCAGTACTGTAGCAGCAAAAATCTAAATCCCTGCAGGGTTGAAAGTTATTAGTAAAGATTGATTGATTAGCTTAATGCAGTGACTTTCTTTGTCTGTCATGTCTCCAACCTTAACCTGTGCCTGACCCTCTTTCAGCTCCCAATGAGCCTCATTTCATTGACTGCTCTTCGAAGGACCAGGTGACATTCCGCTGTTGGTGGAGTCCAGGCACCTTTCACAACCTGTCCTCCCCCGGAGCACTCAGAGTCTTCTACCTAAAGAAATAGTGAGTAAAATATCCATATCGTACATTTTGGTCAAAGATGAGAAGCTTCAAATAGACTGTCATACAGACTCACAGTTACTGTGCTATAACTACCGTCATCAAAAGGTGATCGACGGTTGCCTTGGAGTCCAATACTTCTGAGAACAAGAGGCCCGTCACGCCGCTGCGACGCTATTTACACACGACGTCACCAGCTCTGCCACGCAGACGGCTCGGCACAGCGAATTGATCAATTAATCTGCCTTCTTCCCTTTTACTGATTTTGATTGCATCGGCAGTATTACTTGAGTGAGAGAAACATCGATTTTAGCCTGGCCACTCAATCAAATGATAAACAAATTGAACGGCAGACTGTCTATCTGTATGACCTTGTGATATGCCACTTGACCTACATGTTGGTGAAGCTGCTGTGTGGCCTGCGTATCACTTCATCTGACCTTTATGTGGGTCTTGAAATAGAAAAAACCCCACTACTGTCATTGTATGGCAAAGATTTTCAAAAGTGTTTTGCTTTCCTTCATTTGTCCTACTTTCATTGCTGTGTTACTCTTTCAGCCATCCCACCAGCAAATGGAAGGAGTGTCCTGAGTATAACTATTCAGCGAGAGAGTGCTTTTTTGACCGAAACCACACATCTACTTGGGTCACCTACTGCATGCAGCTTCGCGGTCAAGACAACACCACCTACTTCAATGAGGACGACTGTTTCACTGTGGAGAACATTGGTTGGTAGCCAAGATTTGAAGACATATTATGATCTTTCCCACGCAGGCTACATTAGATAAACCCAATAAACATATTGTGCTCTCCACGTTCAGAATATGGACCGTTTGTGACAGAATGCTTCATAAATGTATTCAGAGATTTTCCATTATTATTATTCAGAATTTGGAATACTGATAAAATGGTATTGATAGTATGGTAGCCCCCCCCCCCCCCCCCCCCACGCGTGCTGAACATTTCCTGGAAGCCGTACTTGTTTTTGCATATCAGCTAAATTGGTAAATGGCACATGCTCATCAATATCAGAACAAGCATGACATACAGTGTTCACATTATAAATATTCTGATTTCTGTCAGTCTTTATCTTGAAGACTGCTGATAACAACTGCCAAGTGTCACATAGCACTGTCATCTGCTCTATGATATTTTAACCATGGAAAAGTATGACTTTTTTGTCCTGTGCTCACGTTGACATCAATGTGTTTTAGTAAATATATTTGGATGTTGTGTTTGTAACCACTTAAACTGATGTGTCGTACATAAGTAGTATTCATCTCTCATTCTGCAGTCTGGTTCAGGTTAAAGTAGATGTGAAAAATGTACATGTAGATTTTGTAGAGGAAACAGATACAGTCAAAAGATTGAAACATCACACTGTTAAGATTATGTTTGGCATTGTCCTGAACATCTTGATTTATTTTAAAACGTTATACATGTAGCTCAAGCTCAAATAACTTTATTAAGAAGATAACCCTCTGAGATGTAACATGTCATTTGCGAGGGGGTCTTAAAACAAGAATATTAAAACAAAATGGGAAAAAAAGATAAGAAAAGTTGTAAAATGACGACAAAACAACAACAACAACATGCATGCAAGACAGTGAATCTCTGCATCATTGTACCACCAATTAATATTTTCTGTTGTTTTCTGTTCTGAACCTTTGCTTTTCTTGATAGTTCGACCCGATCCACCAGTGCTCTTAAACTGGACCCTGTTGAATTTAAGTCCTTCTGGGCTAAGTTATGATGTCATGGTCAACTGGGAGCCCCCACCCTCTGCAGATGTCCGGGTGGGCTGGATGCGCATTGAGTATGAGATGCTGTACAGAGAGAAAAACACCACAAACTGGGAAGCTGTGAGTTCCGCTCTTTGATTTCCTCACAGCAGGCTTTGATTTTAAGCACATACAGTTAGCCGACTTATAGAAATCTCACTTTCAAAAGTTTACAAAAATCACATTTTGCACATGCATACACTCTCACAGATGAAAACATGCATGCACTCTCCTAATAGTAAAATTTAGGTAGGTCACAGAGGCAGAGTTTCAAGTTTCCTTTCCCCTCCCCCATGAACGCTTATGACTAAAATTCAGTATAGCTTTGTTGGCAACCCAGAGAAAGGTCCTCTGAGAAAACACTGCCTCTCTGAAGGAAGTGAAGGGAGGGATCTGTAGGTCAGAGGCCATGGGACCTTGTACAGGCTGATATTCATTACAGCTTGGCAAGCGACTTCAACCTTGGAAACTGTTTTAGACCCTTCCATTATGTTCCAGCATGCTCCGTGTCCAATATATCTGAAATAGCTCCACAATTGTACCTTCAGAAAGGTCACAGCTACATGCTCCAAAAATAAGCATGGACTCCTTGGACCCCCCGCGTTTTCCTCACGTGGCTTTGATGTGTCTGAAAACTCTGCCGTTTTCAGTTTGACTAATTCATCTTCATTTTATGTCCTTAAATTTCAGTTGGAGATTCAGCGTTATACAAAGCAGACAATCTACGGTCTGAACATTGGAAAAGTGTATGAAGTTCACATTCACTCGAAGATGCAGGCCTTCACTAAATTTGGCGAGTTCAGTGAATCGATTTTCATTCAAGTGGGGGAGACTGTACCATTAGGTAAGCAAACATTGACAGTTTTGCTCTTAAATTAATAAAAAAAATATGTCTGACTTGATATTTTAGGGCAGAAACAATGTAAGATCTGTAGTTTTCTTTTTAACGATGACAATGACAAAAATGTGTTTTGTTTTGATGTATTTTTTCAGTGTCCTCAGCCTCGCTCACACTAGTTCTTATTTTTGGGATTGTGGGCATCCTCATAATGATCATGCTGATAGTCATCTCTCAGCAGCACAGGTAGGAACAGTCTCATATTGCAAGTGTCAAATGAGCCACTTTGTGTGCCACATGTGCCCAAACACAGACACACAAGTATTGAAAACTATGAGCACATTAATCATGTCATGTTCTCATATCATTGCAGACTAATGATGGTTCTGTTGCCTCCAGTTCCTGCGCCCAAAATTAAAGGCATCGATTCTGAGCTGTTAAAGGTACATTCATTGGGAATAATGACTGCATTATTAATGAATTTATGAACGAGTAGATGCAATTGTTTATCAAGAGTGAATCTTGAAAACAACTTGCTCACTGCAGACAGCACATACAATTGTGTGAATGTATGAATGTTTTGTACAAAAGTAAATAGACAATGAGAGGATGACTACAACATGATGAGGGTTTTGGTTCAGTGCTGTGGGCGTAATATTGTCAGGTGGTGCATTCAAGAGCTTTATTTACACAAACAAATGCCTGATCCTTCAAAAAAAAGAAAACAAATCATCATTGGAATAATTAAAACAACAATGCTGCTCTTTCATAACAAGACAAAGGTGAAACACAGTGAATTGTGATTTTATTCTCACATCATCCGATGACTCACACTGCTGTATAGTTATATTTATCAAAAAACCATTTGTTCAGTGTTAATTTTTTATATTATTGTCATTATTTGTATTTCATTTGTATATTACATATAGACTGTGTAAGAGTCCCTTTTGTGTCTCTGTCAAGACCTGTTTGTCGCTTCCTGTTTTTATTGCGAAGTCCTGTCTTGTCTGCATTCTGTTCACTTGTCCTTCCTGTTTACCCTCCCTCTGTGTGTCTGATTAGTTTTGATGAATTTCACCTCTGTCTTCCCTGGTGTACTTAAGCCCTTTTCCCTCTCTGTGTTTATTTAGTCCTGCCTGGACTTTGACTACTCGCCCTTGGATCAGCCCCCTGTTTTTTAATAAACTCTTTGAATACCTGATCTGTGTCAGAGTTTGCATTTGGGTTCACCTTGATCCGTGGCAGACTGTTACATTACTTTCCCCATCTTCTTTGCTGCACACATCTGTGTGCAACTTTTGTGTGTGTGTGTGTGTGTGTGTGTGTGCAGAAGGGAAAACTGGACGAGTTGAACTTCATCCTGAGTGGCGGAGGTGTTGGTGGCCTCCCTCATTACGCGCCAGATTTCTACCAAGATGAGCCGTGGGTGGAGTTCATCGAGGTGGATGACGAGGATGCAGACAGTGGAGAGAAAGAAGATCACCTGGAATCGGACACACAGAGGCTTCTCAGCCTGCCCCAACCCATCAGCCATCACATGAATAAAGGGTGTTCAAACGCTATCAGGTAAGGGTGACAAGCCTTTTGTCACATGTGACAAGGTAACTTTTGCAAACAAATTTCTATTCTTTGACTTTTGTCCTTCCTTCTCCGCTAGCTACCCTGACGAAGGCTCAGGCCGGGCCAGCTGTTATGATACAGCCCTGTCTGAGCAAGACTCCTTAATCCTGATGGCCACTCTTCTGCCAGGCCAAACAGAAGATGAAGAAGGCTCCATTGATTTTGTAGAAACGGCCCCAGCCTTGGAGAGAGGGGAACAGGCTTTTGTCCAAGCTCATCGTGGAGCGCAACAGACATGGGTCAACACAGACTTTTATGCTCAGGTTAGCAATGTTATGCCATCGGGGGGTGTGGTGCTGTCTCCAGGCCAGCAGCTCAAAATACAAGAAAGCGCTGCAGCTCCAGAGGAAAAAACACAAAAGAGGGGAAGAGAGGGCGAAGACAACAAAGAGACTCGAGAGAGGAAGCAAAAAGAGTTGCAGTTTCAGTTGATAGTAGTCGGTCCAGAGGGAAGTGGCTACACCACAGAGAGTAACGTCCAGCAGATCAGCACTCTGCCTAACTCCCATGTGCCTGGAGATGGATACCAAGCTATACACCCTCAACCGGTGGAGACCAAGCCTACAACTGCAACAGAAGATATTCAATCGCCCTACATTCTTCCTGACTCTCCACAATCCCAGTTCTTTGCTCCTGTTGCAGACTACACCGTTGTGCAGGAGTTGGACAGTCGTAGTCTGATCCTTAATCCACCCCCCAACCAGTCTCCCCCTCCCTGCCTGCCGCAGCACCCTCTCAAAGCCCCCATGCCCATAGGTTATATTACCCCAGACCTGCTGGGGAACCTCTCCCCGTGAGAATGACAATGCCACTTGACCTTTATATATGGGACTGATTAATCAATAAGTCCCCTGTAGTCACACTACCTGATTCCTGCTGGAAACTGATAGAAAAAAAAGCAGCACACTGGGTGGGCAAGTGTGCACAAGTATCCGTTTCCACGGTGGGGGGTGTGTGTGTGTGTGCTGAAATGAAGATGCAAACAGCGACAAGGTGTACTCTCAACATTTTGCATCAGCTTTATCAGTTCGTGCGATGCAGATGTTGACACAAGATGTAAACATCACAAACTAAACGTTCAGTTTCCTCTTTTTGTCTACATCCGTACATCCATGCTTGACTGTAATGAGTCAAAAAAAAAAAAAGCGGCATCACATCAGTGCTGATCTGCCTAAGATTGCATCGCATCTCTGACTGCTTGTGTTTAGAGCATTGGCATTGTTAAAGTCATAATCTTACAGAGCAATGTCAGTCAAAGATTAATGAGGGGAAGACGAGCACACTATAGTCATGGTCTCATGCTACTTTGAGATTCTTGAGATTCTTATCTTACTCAACTTCGCCATTTTATATTAGTGCTTCAGCAGAAATATATTTTTTTACGAAGGAAATAAGCCGAACACAATGTTAAACATAGCTATGCAGATGTAACTTGCATTCCTGTCCTCAATATGTCTCAACAAAAGCAGTTCATATTTTTATAAATACATGGCGAAACTTTGAATAAATCACATTAACCATATTATGTATTTTTTTTTTCACATTGGTTATGTTGAAAGGCACTCTGGAAAATGAAGGAAATCTTAGAGTAAAGTAAATATAATAGAGACAGATATAAAGGGAAAAACAAATAAACTGTGGCTCATTACAGTTGAATAAAACAATTGAAGTTTAAACCTTCAATTTATTTTAATTATATCCTCTTTTTGACATCACTGAGAACGTAAAATTGATTTCACCATCTAAATGTGACTCTTGCAGTAAGAAGTGTAAGTCCTTCACTCACGGCTGCGAGCCACTCAGTAGAATTTGTAGCACTGCTAAGTGCCTTGCTGAAGGGTACATTTATAAGGTTAATTTAGGAGAAGGAAAGGGAATCACATACACGTCACACTATTCAGATAAAACTGATGTTGCATCCTTCAACAGCGACCACGTTTACCCTCTGCTCTCACCTACAATCCGCTTTTAAAATGGACACTTTAAAGGGCATGGTGTAAAATTAAAATCATGACTCTCCAGCACAAAGGGGGGCAGTGTTGAGTCACTACATGATCCTTCACAAACTTTGATTGGGTTGGATCCTTGTTTTGGTGAGTAGTTGCAGTGGTCCAATTGGTAAAAGATAGAATAATGCTCATCATGCTGAGTACACCACTATTGTAGTTGCCAAGAACTTCAGCCATTGTTGTGTAAACTGTTCTTCCAGCTGCTTCTTTGAGTGATTTAACACGCCATCATGTGATGCAAAGCTGCATTGCAGGATTAAATAGGTCGTGAAAAGTTGGAAAGCCCTCTGACTTTGGCAGATATACCAGCAACATCCCATAAAATCATCTTCGAGGTGGTGTCAGAACTGTTTTGCCTCATTTGGCTTATTATCACAGGTTATATTAATTTACAGTAAACTTACATTTTTAACATTGTACCAATATGATTAAGCTCTTTTCGCAGGACTTTGACTTTCTATATAGAGTAATGATATTGCAGGGACAGTAACTGGATTAAGCTGAAAGACTGTGAAAGTAATGTAATAGATGTAATCAGCCAATATGTTATACGTCTTACTTGCCAAGTACATTGTGCTAACTACATGTGCCTATGACAGTGTTACTGGCTTGCCATTTCTGTGCTACGGTACTATGCTTGTGTATATAGATTTGAGCATTCATGTATTAAGTAGAAAAACGTTCTGCTATATGTACAAACAGTAATGCAATCTTCTATGTGCACAGATTTAATACTAAAATATGTGCAAAGATTGACACAGTAACACACAAGCATGTACACATACACGTAATTCATAAGAAAATGCCTTAATATTACCTTCTCAGTTATAAAATGATGAGCTGTCTGTTAAATCACAATGTTAAATCACAATGTGCATATTTCCAATCAAACTTATAGAAGCAAACAGACCAAAAATGTTTTTTATGGTCAATGGAAATATTTAAAACATTTAGTTCCATGTTGTGCTCTAATATAAAGCTACTCGTAGACAATTATATAGATCTATATTGGCTGTACATCTGCTCCTCAAAAGAAACAAACAAAATAAAACAAAAAAACAACATGTAGATATATGTTGGGAAATATGTGCACAATAGGGCATGATTCTCTTGTTATAGTGTTGCGTAAAATACTTATTGGTAAAATAGCAACATTTAGGGCATTTTTAGGGAAAGGGTAGGCTTAATTGTTTAGCAGCATGAGCACACAGTTTAATATGATCCTCGTTTGATTGTAAGTATAAACTTTTAAAAATGTGTCCTATTTGCGTGAGTCCTTTACATGTGTTTAATCCTTTGAATTTTATTACAAAGACTCGACAATATGCCTGTCACATACACGACAGCATAGCATACTGTGTAAAACAAGCTGCGTCAACAGGCTGATGCAGTTTGTCTCAGATGCATGGTTTGTGACACAACACAGTGTTTTTATTACAATAAGTCCATGATTGAATCATGGGCATTGTTATTGTCATCAAGCTGGCCTCTAAATGAGTACTTCTCATTACAGGCAAAACACAATTTACAATACAGAAGAAATGCAGCTATCATTTGCATTATGTTGCTTTGGACACATTTTGGGGATATGCAGGCAAATGCCTCAGACAGAGTTGGTGTGTTGTTTGGATAATGTTTTAACAAAGACAGAGACAAAGCTAGAGCCATAAAATGACAGTTTTTGAAAATGTGAATCTAAAAATATAAATGTGTGTCATTCTCTCTCTCTCTCTCTCTCTCTCTCTCTCTCTCTCTCTCTCTCTCTCTCTCTCTCTCTCTTCTCTCTCTCTTTTTCTCTCTCTCTCCTGTTGTTCCTGCCTATAGTGCAGATAAAACCAGCAAGTCAGTGCTGTTGCAGAAATGTCTTAATATATTTGCTCGTGCTATTAAATTACAGTTATATATTTTCATGTTGTTAGTGTTTGTAGTCAAAATATAATGTTGATGCGCGGTACATATGTCCTACATTCAGCCTGACCGCAGTGCGAAGGGATCATCCAAGAGAGTGCAACGATCACTGTGTTGTGTAAAATTGTAAATGCTTTGTGATAAAAAAAAAAAAATCGAAACAAAATTTGAACAGAATAGGACTGATATCTATAAATGGTGCATCGTCTGGATACAATGGAACGCGATGATTTGTTTTAGTTGTTTGTTTGGTGATCTGTAGCAGCACATTTGGACTGTTAGGCCCTCAGACTTTCTTTTTTTAACAGTGTTTACTCTCAATCAGAAATTCCCAGAGAGAGACCCGTCTTTGAATATGAAGGAAAATTACCCCCCCCCCTCAAAAAAAAAATTATAATAATAGTATTGTGGAAAAGCACTGTTAATGTTTCAGCTGTGCCACAATGATTGTGAATGTGTGCAAACTGGAATATGCAATGCAAGTATAATGCTGAGAAACCATTTCCCAAAAAACATTTTAATAGTTACATCTCTGAAAGTATTTACAAAGGTTACAGTGAGCTGGATAAAATCGGGGTGTTTGTTTGTTTTTCAAGCTTACTGTATTGATGTTTACGCATTGAAACTTGTTTTTCTCTTTTTTTTGCCACGTTTATCATGAGCTTGTTTATGTTATTGTGAGCTTATAAATGTTACAGACACTTTAGAAGAAGCACTTTGCGTGCGCGTGCGCACACACACACACAATGTTTTAAAAAATACTCAGATTTTGTATTTTCAGACTCAAGTGTGAATTACTTATTACGATATGTGTTTCAACATGTGATTATGTTTAATAGCCAGCACAGTAATCAGACCACAAAGAGCTGAAAATGTAAATAAGCTTGTACAAATGTCATGTAGTTAGAATGTATTTCACACTAACCGTTTGCTAGAACGATATATTGTAATGGAGTATTTAATATTTGTTATCAGATTTATGAATAGATAAAGCAAATAGAACTTTTACAAAATTATATCAAAATATAGGCAGAGTTAAATAATTTTACTTTAACTATCTACTCTTGTTTTGTTTTTGTTTTTCCCCCACTGTGCTTTTCCTGTGTCTCAGTATTGGTAAGTGCATTTTGGGTAAGCTATTTTATAATGATGCGTTCTTGATGTGGGCCTCCCAATTTTGCATCGTGTCTGGGGTCATAGAAATGTGTTTGGAAGTGATCTGGCTTGAATTTGTGCTGGTTGTTACTCTTTATCAAACATGGAAAAAAGAGCCACACTTTTCTCAGCTAGTTAGAGAAATATCTTAATTGTTGACTTGAGTGCAGCAGTTTTTACAGTCTGGTTTTTTGGTTTTTTTATGATGATGTTTTGTGGCTCCACTCTATTTTCCTTCCTGTGTTATTTATTTGTTTACTCAGAGCCCTCAGATCACCCCACCACCTTACCTGACAACCGTAAATGGGGTAACATTACGAATATGTTCTCCCCTATGTGTCATGCAAGCTCATAAAACTGGAATAAGCCTACATGCTGGATTTAGAAACATTTGCATTGTCGTCTGAAGAGTGAAAAACAGTTATCACTTTGTATTGAACCCAGCAAATCATTATTTTTTATTATTATTGCGCCACAGTCATATTATCTGATCCACTCTGTCTTAGGAGCCTTGTCTTCATGTGTTGGCTGCTGTTTTACTCAGGGCCAAGAACTGTAATGAGCTTTGATGATCTGCTATTGTTCTTTTACCAATTAAGCCTTTGTGGTGTTGTATGTGTGATCACTAAGCTCTTGACATGTTACACAATAAATATATGCAGCATTTTGTGTGTCCTGTCTGTCATTTTGTTTTAGAAATAGATTGGATGTATCTTAATACTACCTCTGATTTGTACATTGGATTCATTTTCCCACCAGTTTATTGCTGATGCCAGCGCAATCAAGGTTGTGTTATGGATTATTAGTAATTTGCCATGGCATCTTAACATGGACTCCATTTAACATGTAACTTAATATAGTCTTCATACAATCTCATTAACTCACTAACAAATGTGCCATTAAAAGCACACCAGCAGCATGATGTCAGGCAAAGGTCAACTCAGGTCAGCCTCATGACAGAGAAAAAAAACAGAAATGAAGAAAAACACAGCACACTGGTGAGTGTTAATGTGCAAATGGTTTTGTGCACATACGCCAGAGTAAAGTGGGAATAGCATGCATGTGCTTCGAGAAGGGAGAATGGGTTGTTTGTAAGCAACACAGAAGAACTTTGTGTGAACGAGTTCACAAGTGTGTTGATTTTCTCGCTGCCCGCTGGTGGAATAATCAGAGAGGAAAGGGCTGCAGAAACAGTTTGAGGAGAAAGCATATTGGACAATTAAGACAGAAGCTGTGTACTGCACTGCTCTGTGTGGGGCTGATTGAATCAGAGAGACAGCCACTCAGAGCTCTTTGTCTCAGGACATTGCAGGTAATTACCCATAAGTCACTGTTCTCCTGTATTGGATCTTCAGCCCAATTACGCCCACACAAGCCGCCCGCCTCAGCCTCATTTATTACCTCCGGTTGCTTGTTGACCTTTTCTGGACACACAGTCCAACAGGTAATACGGCTACATTGCACCGAGCAGAGCAGTAGGTGTTGCACTTTGAGGTTTGAGACAATGTCTCAGTCATTGAGCTACACATTCACATCATTATGCAACTGCTGCCATAAAAAAACTAAAACAAAGTATATAGAAAAAGAAGTAGATTAAATTTAAAATAGGTCAATTGTTACTTTATCTCCTGATTCAATTAAAGCAAAGTAAAAGTATTACAAATGTTATCTGTACAGCACCTGGAATATCATCAAGTTTACCCTTTGACACACAAATGATCATATTTAGTGATTTCCAGCAAGTAACGTGTTAATATTCAAACAGACTTAATGTATAGTGATAGTAAACCATATTTAGGCAAACAAGCCCTTGTATAGTGGAATCACTGAACTCAATATGGAGTGTAGGTAACATTTGCCACAATTGAAACAGCACTCTTGTCATGGTTGAAAGTTGTAGGTTTGGATCGAGGCTGAACCTTTCTGTGCAGAGTCTTCATGTTCTCCCTGTGCATATGTGTTTTTTTGGTTGTTGTTTTTTTCTGTGGGTTCTCCAGTGTCTTTTCACAGTCTGGGAAAATGTATTTGGAATTAATTGCTGACTCATCTGTGACTGTCTTTTTTTTTTTTTTTTGGAACTTTGTCCTGTGATAGACGGGCAACTTGTCCAGGGTGTCACCTGTCTTTTCAGATTAACTCGAATCAACGTCAGTGACCTTGAATCAGATAAGAAGGTATAGAACATACATGATTCTGCAAAACCCCCGGGGTGAAATTCCCAAGTATTTGAAGCTGCTTTCGTCACAGAAACAGTTCAAATTAAACTGAACAGTGACAACTGCATAATCCTAATGCAAAGAAATTGTCAACGAGCAAACCAAATTGACAATTCAAGGTTTGTTTTGGGGTTTTTTTCCGTTTTTTTTTTTTATTGTTTAGTCTTGTTTTATCATCAGTTGTCAGGTTAATGAACTAAATTGTTGAACAATGAAATATGTGAAACAATCACTGGTTAAATAGGATTTAAAAATAATTATACATACATTTTTAAGGCTGATCTGCTGGTGGAAATATTTACTAAATTCTTCATTCTTGAAAGCATTCGCTTCTATTGTTTTTTTTTCCTGTGGGTTCTCCAGTGTCTTTTCACAGTCTGGGAACAGTGTCTCCAGTGTCTTTTCACTGTCTCTATTCTCTTTACTTGACAACAGCAAATATTCAAAACGCCCTATTAAGCTTGTGATGTATTCACTGAAAGTAAAACTACAGGAAAAGGTCAAGTTACTCAAAGAAAAATCATAAAGGACCGCTATTGCACCTATTAAAGTTACATTTAATGGCTCGGCAAATTTATGAAAAAAGAAAGGATAGGCCGCTATCAGTTCAGTATGTACAAACTTTTTCATAGTACTCATAAACTGTCAATGTGTCTTGGTGGTTGCGCGTGCAGAGCTGTATTGCCATCTGCTGACAAATGTTGAAAGAAGCAACATGGTTAGAGACATTTTTTTCCCACCTTCCTACTTGGTTTAAATATGCAGGCTTGCAAATGACAGGCTGAATTTATGTCTGTTTGCCTGTTGCTATCTGTTTCTGTCCTTTTCTCTCCCCTATTCCCTACCCCAAGTTCAGACGGGGGGAGCATGCATGCAAAAGTCCACACACAAACTCGATACTTTAACATGAGGCAAGAGTATTAATTACTTCATGTTGACTCTACATTTGCATGGAGAGACAGATGGAGATAGATCCTTTTTAAGACCGAAATTGAATTCTTCTTTGTACTTTGTACTCACTACTGTTGTTCTCCTTGAACAAGTCTTTTTGTCTACAAGATGCATTAAAAGGTTGAAATTGTCAAGAGGTCAAATCACCAAACTTATGACCCAAAATTAATAAAGCATGGAACAATTAATTTAGACACACATAAGATTTCTTTATAACAGATTATATACCATCAATGAGGCTCCGCTGACATCTGCTGTTCCTGAACCTTCTGTGAATTGGTTAGTCTTCTTTTTTTCTTCATCATGATAAAAAGTTTCTCTGCTTTCCTCCAGTCCCTCACAACTTTCTCACACACTATCAACTCTCTCTGCTACTCTTTCTCTGTTTTCTACCATGTTTTTTTTTTTCAATTTTAAGTATTAATTCTACTCTATACCTATCTGCAACATATAACTTACCATAACACAGAAGTAGTGGAGGCTTTTTGATTTACCGATAATGCTGTGCAAAAAATGAATCCGTACTTAGCTAACAAATTGACCGATCGCTCATGTATTGGTCGACAGTGCAGCGCTAAGGATTCGTCTTAGGGTTGAGTTAGGCAGCACAATTGATGGATCTTTGAGCAAACAATGGATCCATTATTTGTGCAGCACAGTCGGTAGATCAATCAAAAGCACTTATAGTCGAGAAACTATGTTATAGATCTGGAATAGAAAATAATGTATTTACTGGAATTAAAATTTCAGAGGCTTATTCTGGATAATTAAAATAACTACACTCATGAGAACGACATCCTGTGATAGTAGGTCATGCTAAGGTACTGTTATCTTCTGTAAGGGATGAAATCTGCTGATTAAAGTCCAACAACTCTTACCTTTATGTATCCAGGAAAACTTTACAACTGAACAAAACTTGTTTTTTCCCCAGTGGTGAGAGGTGATTAGATAAATTATGCAGCCTGCTGCTTATTTTTAAGCACCTTTCACCCCCAAATATCAGCTTCGTTCTCACACATATCCAATGGTACATGCTGTTTATGTTTTACAATGTAAATAATGAACACACAAACACACTAAACATAAGTAGCACCATCTTTATTTTACCGTCTTGATCATCTCTCTCTCTTTCACAATTTCACAAGCTCAGCTCAATACAGCTCTCTGTACGTGCATCAGGTATTCAGGGTGATTGTCACCTTCCCACCGAAACCATCATTAAGTACAGAGTGTATTCCAACAGTTACTCTTTCAATGCTTTCATATTTCACTTCATCCGTCACCGCTGGGCTACTTTCAAAACAAGCTTTGTATAAATGTATGCAAATTATGAGCTACATAGAAAATGTATGCAATCAAGGAAAAAATAAAAAATAAAAAAATCCAACAGGAATGCTAAATACTCCATATTTGAAATGTGTGACTTTATATTTTTGTGTTGAAAGCCTATTTACTATTATGTGCCAAAGAAAGATGATCTATAGCAATTATTACAGACACACATTTGGTTGATAACTGTTTTAGGTCTGGTCTGGTTTTAAATCCTTTTTGTTTTTACCCAGTGGTGGGCCAGTGCTTCAGGTTTAGTTTTTTTTTTAATACTCAGAATAGGCAGCACTAAATAATACTTATCTTACACTGTCGGGCTGACTGTTGTTAATATAATTTCTTAATCTTCCAAATGTTTCAGTGTTTTTGTACATTCTTTGTCATTTTCTGAACTTTAAAGGTTTAAAGTGTTGATCGTGTTCTTGAAGAACCTCGTCTTTTCTCTCCTGCCTGACATCATTCAGACACCGCTAGAGCATAGTTTATGTGCCTGCTTTCATAAAGGATGGAGAGAACAAAACAGAAAAGGCCATTTGTGAACATGATGACCACATGCACTGCTGAGAGAGGAGGAAAGGAACCCACTGACGGACATGTTGAGGCAGATAAAACAAGAACTATTCTTCAGTGCATACTGAGAATGTGTGCTATGCTTTGATGGATGTTTTTCATGCCTTGCATTGTCTGTATCTGTGTTGGGAACCACTTGTTTATCTACTCCATATGCCGACTGTTGATTGATCTCCCCTCTCTCAGAGTAATACTTGTTGGTAAAAAGAGCGCTGAGCCCTGATGTTGCTGGTTGGTTCGAGTGTGAAGCTGATATCTGGACCAGCTTACAGCTGCTCTCATCCTCAGCTAGCAACACCTTGGGGTCAGGCTCACTGGGCTGTCTGAGGCTGCTGTCAGTCAGCAGGAGGCAAGCGTCACTGTCAGGTCTCCCTGACATTATCAGCTACATTGCCTGTCAGCCTGTGTCACCGTCAGGAGGCTGGCAGCGCCTCATCACAGTGTCAGAGACCGATTGGCTGCTCGCTCTCTGCATCGCCAAACAGCCTGCGTCAGTGTCAGCATCAGCTGGTCTTAGGAGAGGCTTCGTTGTCGGAGCCTGCTGCACTCTGTCAGCTGTACTTTGACTTTCACTTCATCTTTTCAGCAGCTCAAGGCGTATCAGCCTCTGCGTGAGCACCCCGTGACATCACCTGCACAGGCTGAGCTAGCTGCATCTGGCCTAAATCTGCACGATGTTGGTCATGTGCCTGTTGCTGAACACCTTGTTGACCATGACTTTGTCCATGGTCAGAACCAGCATCACCATGGCTTCCATGATGATGACCATGGTTGTGATCATGGTGCCCACTGCCATGACCATGATGATGTCCATGATGATGACCATGACCATGACCATGATCATGGTTATGATTATGGTCATGGTTTGCAGGAGAAGCACCATCTGTGTCAGGCTGTGCATCTGCTTTCTCTTTGCATTCGTCTGGAATCTCAGCACTCTGCAAAAAAGAATCAAAGTCATAAGATACTGCAGCCCAGTACATATATATTTAAAATAAATATTTGCAGAGTTACATGTGATCTATACCTCATACGCGCAGTCGCCACATAAACGCTTGCAATATGTGTCTTTGATTGCACCCTCGATGTGGCCCTGTCCAATGATGGAGTATGGAAGCGAAATTTGGTTGGTGAGACGGCCACACCTGATGGTAGAGAAACAGGTTAATGTGAGGTTACCAACAGATTGTAAACAATGGTATATAAAGGCAAAACAAAACATATAGTCTTGATTTCCCTGCTATGTGAGAGAAACTCTGGACATAACAAACCTGTCGTAAATGAGAAAGTCATCCTTGTCTCCATTCAGTGCCTGCCAAACATCAGGCTGCTGCTCCTCCTGTTTGTAGAGTGTGATGTTCTCTGAAAGTCTCTGGGCCATCATGGAGTGCAGGCGCTGTGCCTGCTCCCCCTTGTGGTTCACAACCATGTAGACCACATCCTTCAGACCGTCACGCTCCATCTTCTGGCGCAGGCCGTCCATTCTGCTCACATGAGGACATGATCTCAAACATCATTTTAAAAGTAACAGACCAATAGTTCCCCTCTGAAATAGAAACACGCATGCTCAGAGGAAGGAACTATGCTACAGTTGCAAACACGTCAAACACAAGGTGTAAAAACTGCAAATATCCTTAAGTTGTCACCCCAAAAAACAGAAACTATTCATTCTCATTATACTACAGGTGGTCATGCTGTTTGAGTCGAGTATAAGACAAACATATCACAGCTTTGAAATATAAGCAATTACATTACTGATGCAGCAGTGAATGTGGCTTCATGGCGAGCAAAGTAGCGTTAACATGTGACCTATTTGTGATTATTTTAATAACTCAAAGGAAAACATTTGGAGCTATATAAAGGTTCTGATATAATAATTATACTGCTCCAGCACACCTTAGATCACTCTGAGCTGTATTTGGCCTCTGAACTAAAATGAGTTTGACACCCGGCCTCGACTGCTCTAAATGTGACTCGGATGAAGCGTTTATTTTTTGTTTTTCATGAGTGGCTGCTGAGGTGCAGGCTTGGTGATTGAAGCGGTACCTGGAGGCCTGCACCAAACAGAACAGTCAGCTGGCCTGGAGAAGGGCCACCACCGTCACCCTGCCCATTGACGCCTGCATGGGATACACCTCTCCTATGTTCCAGGCCGGAGGCTGCTGACAGCGAGGCCCGCCCCCATCACTCTCTGCCTTGCCCCCATGGAGCAGGCAGAGAGTGAGGAGCAGGCTGAGGCACGCCCACATCTCTGTGGTGCCCTCTCACTGCCCCGATCTGAGGGAGGGGAGAGAGAAATTGGGGAGGGGACACAAAGGGGTGAAAGAGCAGAAACAAGCTGGTCAAAGCCTGTACACAAACACGACACGATTTTAATAGAAAGAGCCATTTTCATAGTCTTCAGTGGAAGTTCCTAACTGGAACTACTCTTTACTCCAGTGCAGACTGAATACAGAAGTGTACATTGAACTTATCAGTCGTCAAGTCACCGATCCCAAGGATCCCAAAGTCTTGCTGTTATAGTAAACACAACCAAAAAGGGCAGTGTTTAAATTAAATCTACATGTCTGCATTCCGTGACAGCATGCATAACAAGTACAAACACCAAATTGTGCATTTTGTTTTTTCAAACGTTGCTCAGTAATACACTGCATGCACATTTACACTGTTTGCATTTATTACAAGTAGAGCATTTCAATGTCCTCTACTGTAATGTATGTTTTTATTAATCTACTCTCCCCATCTTTACTGTTAAAACCTTCTTATTAGATTTTTTTTTTCCTAAATTATCTGACAAAATGTAATAAAGTATGTCTCTTACCCCTGGGTTAAAAAGTTTCCTTCCCTTAGTTCAGCTCTTTGTCCCTGCAACTCCTGGAACAAAAACAAGCCTCTTCCTCAACTGCTCCCCCCTTTTATACTCCGCCTGTTGTTTTTCTGTCAGGAAGGAGGACAAAGTTCATGCATAGCCGTATGCTGATGCCTGCAGTTTTTTAAAGTTAAAGAAGACACTGTAATGAAATCCCCTCATGTGGAAAGGACACAAACATTTACAAAGGGAAATGTTTAGTATCAACTGGCAGATAGATACAATTGAACAGAACAATGAAAACAGGAGGAATCATTTGCTTCTGTTGTGTGAGTGACTTAGGTAGAAGCTAAATCATTGATTTCTTTGTTAAACATTGTGCATTTTGTTGTATCAAGTTTTTCGCTAAGAACATGGAGCAACATTGTGCAATTCTCTTTTGCTGAAGGAGGGGAAGTAAAAAAGAACATTGGGTGGTACTCTGGTCAGTGTCCAGTAACTATCGGATAAACAGCCTGATGAACAGACTCATGCATACGAGACGTGCTTTTACAAAGGCAACCAAACACACTTCACTAATAAACACATGACAATGTTACCAGGATGTTCATGAAGATATAAGACCCTAACAATACATCTGTATACAGTTTATAGTAGCAAATAATGAAGTAAAGGTGATCATAGAATAATAATCTAGGTCACAAAAGTAACGGGGGAAAGCTGAGTGATAAATTGTGTGTTTCAATGTAAAACGGAACTTTTGTGGAAGAACAACCAAAGTTACCAACTATAATTTAAAATTTGAGGCACTTTAATGAACTACTTTGATATATATTTTCACTCTGTTTAGGAATTATTACCTACATCTTGCACAACATTTAAATACAGAGTGACTTTGAATCAAAGAAAGTAAGACAATGTTCTGTTATAGACTTGTTATGTAAAATAACATTAAAAAGTCTCAAAGTGCAACTAACCAGGCAGTCTGTCTGTAGATATAGGCCATGCAGTTGGGAATACAGTGTGAGATAAGTAGGTTCAAAAGTCATTTCATCTTCAAGATAGTGAGTTAGCAAAGAATCGATGTGTTTCAAAACTCAAGTGATATAAAGTGTTATCTGATCATAAAAGAAGTGCTATCTGTTATGGATGTTCTAACTTGCTCATCTGCTTTTTGTCTCTATGTGTAAGTATGTTTATTGTCTCTGTGGAAAGATCTTGGCTGTATTTTGTGTGATGTTGCTGAAGTGACATGTTTTTTTTTGTGTGAAGGACTTTGTATTGCAATCTGTACGGAAAATGCTGTATAAATAAAGTCTGGTTTGATTTGATATGTGTTATGCTCATGGCGTCAGTGCACACAGTAAAATGGGTCACCTGCAGCACTTCATCAGCACGGTGAGAAATCACAACTTCATGCAGATTATCTGTCAGGTCATACAGCAAAGGACTTAGAGTTCTCCAAGTTTATTCAATGACTAAGTGTTATTCATTAACAGTCCGGTGTTGAGTTCATGTCCTATTTCAGGACTGCGTGACCTTGATATGACAGCATAATGTTAGAGATGTGATATATTGTTAGAAAGACGTGCATTTTGCCAATTTGGCTTTATATGAACAGCAATAAGCTACAGGAGATGTTCTTCAAGCATTGATATCATACAATCAAATAAAGCACAGTCAAATGCTTAGACAAAGTTATCTAGGTAAATGCTGTTGGACATTTATGATTTAATCAAACATGTCCCGAACATTAAAAATACAAGACCATTACGTGGGGGGGGGGGTAATCTATGTGCAGATCATTTTATCAACAGCTACAGTACAGAAATACCCTGATGGTGAGTTACTATGGGACCTATTAGAGTTTTTCATATTTGATTAAAGTTGAAAGAAAAACATGTGTGCAAAACAGGAAATGCAAAATTGGTAGAGGAAAAACACAGACCTGCATAATGATCGTTTCAGGAACAAGTAAGTCATCTCAACCAGTATGCTCCAGAGACACCTAGAGGCCACAGCAGTGTTGTGCACAATTTAATTATCAATAAAATACTGACAAAAATGAAAAGTAATGGCGTGATCAAGAATCCTTTCCATCTATCTTCTATTCTGCTTATCCTGTTGAGGGTCACAGGGTGCTGGAGCCGATCAGATTGTACTGTGGGCGAGGGCAGGATACACCCTGGACAGGTCGCCAGGGGAAGCACATATAGACAAACAACCACACAATCCCATTCCCAGTGGCAATTTAGTGTCACCAACTGACCTGACATGTCCAAAAACCAAGATACCAGGAGTAAACCCAAACACACTGGGAGAAGATGCAAACTCCACACAGACCATACTGGAACCCATGACCTTTTCGCTATGAGGTGGGAGCGCTAACCTCTGCCTCACCATGTGGCCTCTTAAAAACTCCTCTGATGATGAAGTTAGGTGTTTTGGCCACTACACCAGCGAGCCACACTGTGGTTGACTGCCCATTTATTTTTATTTTTCATTTTCATAAATGGAAACTCAGCAAAACACATCTTTGAATCTCAGGCTCGCCAGCTGCCTCTCCATTTGTCTTAACAAAATACATTAATGTGTGAAGCAGGTGTATACTGAGGCCTCATTAGGGTTTTCTCCATTGTGTTGAGTACAGATATGAAAAGTGTTTGAAGAAGGTGATGCTGAAATGTGTATGTTTAAAATAAATTCATTGTTAGATGTGAAGTAAAAAAAAAACATTGGATATATTGTACAGTTAAATCAACACAAGAAATTGTGTCATGAAGCAAAGACTGATCCTAATACTAATTCTGACCCATTAAAAACACTCATCTGTCTGTGTTAATAATTGCTGAAAGAAATAGAATAATTTTATAACAAGTTACTAAACCTTCCACCCAGTGATGGAATTACACTGTGAACAGTTATACTACAGGACAAATTGGCCACTGTGTTATTAGATCAAAAACCCAAACTGAAAATATTTCTAATCTAAAACCTGTGGTTAAATTTTAATTAATGAAATTATGTGTATGCATACAGTGTTATTATGTATGTAGACTCAGCTTAGCACTGACCTACTGTATATGTTCAGGCTATGAGGTGGACACAGGACTGAAGTGGAGCAGTGGTTTGCACTCTCACCTCACAGCAAGAAAGTCAGGTTCAAATACGAGCAGGGCCTTTCTGTGTGGATTTTGCATGTTTTCCTCATGTGAGTGTGGATCTCCATTGGGTACTCCGGTTGCTAGTTAAATAGTTATTCTAAATTGGCCCAAGATGTGAATGTGATGTTGATATGTTTTCCAGAGTGCATCCTGCCCTGGCCAGCTGCCCAGGATAAAGCAGCATCAAAGGTGGATGGATGGCGGTAGACACAACACAACAAATCATCACAGAAAATATCTCAACCCTGATGAATACAAGTGTACTCCTCTACACATGTCACAAATCCTACTACAAACTCAATCGAACAATATGACTAAAACTCCTCCATGTAAATAGTATTTGCTTTGTTTTTAGGGTTTGCTCTGTGTGTATTAATTAATATCACTCCAATATATCACTTATTTAACTTTACCCTTCCGTAATGCTGCTATTACATCAATTCTCTTTATTCTGTGTTATTTTCTGTGCGGAGCAACTTGATTAATCCAAGGGAGATTAATAGAATATTTCTATTCAATTATATTCAATTATATTCAATTCAATTCAATTCTATTCTATTCTATTCTATTCGATTCTATTCGATTCAATTCTATAAGGCTGCACTACTTGATTTGTATTAATTTTCAAGTATTTTCAAGGGAGTAGTTATGGAATTGTGCGAAACATTTGATCTAATAGTTTCTAAGCCAAAGCTTGAATGTGTATCAATGTTAACTAATGACAATTTGTTTTGATCACATATTTTGCTCCCAGAGCAAATGAAAGAATTCCATCGTAATATGTAGCTCCTTCCACTCCTTCCACACTTGTATCTGTTCGAATAAATAATTCTGCCTTCTTTAGAATGACCTGTCTCTCATGTAACTGTAACTGTAACTAAGCAACGCGAGTTGGCGTCCTGGACTTCGCAAGGGTTTATGGGATACCGAGGCCCAGCTGTAGAACGACCGCCCTTTTCGTAGCAACGGTGCTTGAACAGCAGTACATGCGTCGTTCTAAATATCGTCCGATAACAATTGTCTGAAGCAGCATAGCCAGACTTGGGGTAAGTATACCGATGGGGATTAACGCTTAATCGAACCCACAGTGGTTGCAATATGATATTCTGTCCGGGAAAAGTGTATTTTAATGCGCGGTTTGATGACGTAATGTTGTCTGTCAGACGCGAAATGGCGAGCATGCTAAAAGGCCCGTTACCTGCAGCCCTGCCGGGCTGGAGGTCGTGTCTCCCCTTTACTTCTCACTGGGGGACCGGTTGGATAGCTGTATCAACACCTCTTATGATATAATACGGAGTTGTGTATTTGCTGGGAGTGTGATCAGTTTTGTTTTCGAGCATCGGCGAGGGATATCGTTTTGTTTTTGCTAAATATGCTAACGCTAAGCTAGCAAACCTGTTTGGCTAGTTGAAAAAGCCCCATGTGACACTTAAATTACTATTTTCCTGTTAGTAACTATGTGATTAGTGATATATCTGGATCAACTCTTAAACTCCCGTGTGCATTAATTTTACTGCATTTATTAAAAGTTTTTCTTAAAGTTAATTTCACATAGAGCTCTTCGATTTTTGGTAGTAAGTTGTAATTCCAAAATACTTCTGTCCTAACTATTGCCATTTTACACATGTGCAGTCCTGCAAGCTTTTAACTAACCCAAAAGAACAAGTGCTGCTCAAGAGAGGGATACTTTGTATTGATGATGCAATAATTTCCCAGCATTGTCATCAAGTACTTTGTGGTTTTTGTGAAAGTAATCACACAAATAACATAGTTATTCTATTGCACTTCTTGAACAAAGTTGCTTCTTCCAGTATTTCAATCCAGGAAATCTGTATTCTTGAATTAAGTTGAGATTAACATATATCTTCGGTAGGTTTAATGTTTATGTGGGATGCCAACTCTCATCACTGAAGGCAATATCAATGCAAAGAGACATTGAGGTGACATTGTACATCTAGTAGAATTCCCCCATCGGGCACCTAACTATTTTCAAAGATGATACTGCTCACCCATAAAGCCAGATTTATTAAAGACTACCTCTACTTTCTTGGCATTGAAATGTTGTAGCGGCATGCCAGCACCAGGTGTACTTTTACTGTTGTATTGTCCAACACAATCATGTTGGCTTCACTTGTGATAAATGCTTGTTGAAGAATGAGATGCCATCCCACAGCAGTGCGTGAGCAGGTTAATGGCCACAGTAAAAAGAAGTTTGTGGCCACGCAATGTTCTTCCATATGTTAGTGAGGTGTCTGTTTGTTTAATAAATACATGGTTGAATTTCCAATATGTCTTGTTTTCGCAAACTTCAACGAATCAGAATCAACAGCAAACAACTGTCTTTCACTGGTGGAAAAGATTTGGCTTAATATTCATGGCTAAAACACATACAGTACTTGGCTCTGCATATTATTTCACATTCTTTTGATTGGGATATTGTGACAACAAATGCTGGCTTTAGAATCATCGGCTGATTCCTGCACCCTTAAATCTAACCCTTTAAACCAACGTTTTTCTTATGGAATTAATTATATAGGAACAGTTTGCATAAAACTAATTCTCTGCAAACAAATTCTAATTATATGACTGATCCATGTAGATATTGTCTATTGCAATATGTTTATAGGCCTCAGCTTATTTTTCTATTTGTCTTTCTTTTGCTCATACAGAGAGGCGTCAGGTCACTAATGGCAGAAGAGATGCAAGTGGAGGTGGAGGTAGAGATGAATGGAAGCGGTGAGTATCCAGCTCATTACAAAGTGATGATGGACAAGCTTAATGAACAACGGCAGCTGGATCAGTTCACTGACATCACATTGATTGTGGATGGTAAGTACTATTATAACGCACCTTTATTGCTAAAATTTGTAAATTATATGACTTTTTTTTTTTTTTGCATGTTTCTTTTCTACTGCAGGACATCAGTTCAGAGCCCATAAAGCGGTATTGGCAGCATGCAGTCAGTTTTTTCACAAGTTCTTTCAGGATTTCACACAAGAGCCACTGGTGGAAATTGAAGGTATTTTGTGTTTCAATTTAATTTATTCAAAGGGTGCACTCCAACAGGGACGTGTGTGAGTTGTTTAGAGCTGTCGCTCACATGGTCAATCAGATTTTCTTCCAAAACAGGGTTAATGGTGTGCCTCAAGAAGTTTATGTCTTTTGGATTTTGTAATTCATTTTGTCTTTATTTCAGAATACAGGCATTTAAAGTAGGACGTCTTCTTAGTGAAAATTAAGCCACCAGTGCTCTCTGGTGGTCATTGTATGTCATAGTGACCCTTCAGTGACTGTGAGACAGAAATCAGTCATGATTCTTTACATTGACAGATTTTGACAATCGCTCAGCTCGTGACCCAGGTTGCGTTCATTGCTGCCGTCTTTCACATTTCTGTTTTTACTTTCGGTGTTGTGTCTTTTTGGTTTAATTGACAACGCTTATATTGGGTACAGATCCATGTATGTAAGATATGTTTTGTTCTCCTGCAATTTAGCTAAGAAGCCAAATTGGCCATTGATATTTAATATTTGTGTGAGGAATACAATAATTTTGACAGTTTATCCATTAGCACCTTCTCAAAAAAGAATTTGTGTTGTATTGTAAATATGTGATAATTTTATTGAAGGAGATTTTAAACATCAAGTAGACACCCTTCAGCGCAGGATTTGGGTTATAATCTGCTGGAAGTATACGTCACGTCTGAAACTCCTCTCATGCTGTGATTAGCCTGTTTACATCTACTTTGTCTCTGCTGCATTTCGACTTGACCTCAAACCAACTTGAATCAAAACTCATCTCAGTAATATTTCGAAGAAGACTGAAACCTGCTTTTGTTTTGGTCTCGTTGTTTTGTAGTCAACAACCACGCCAGGGCTCGTTTATATCAAACCAAACCTGACATGGGTGAACGAATTCTTTCCATAGCTCCCTGCTTCATCTCGCCTTATTTGAAGTAATGAATAGCTATGTAGTTCTGCAACAGTCTAACAACAATACAATAGAATATAATAGAAATACCTTATTAAACCCAGAGGAAAATGCCTTCCCTCCACTCCACAAGTTATACAAGACTTGTGGCCTGCTTTGATTATACTGTACTGTGGCTTCTTTGCACTTAGCAGCTGACTTGTACTTTGGCTTCAACATTTGTTGGTATAGAGATCATTGCACCTCTTTGTCAGAGCAGGATTCACTAACCACTTGCCGTTCTGACACATTTAAACAGGAGTGAGTAACACAGCCTTTCGCCAGCTGATGGAGTTCACTTACACAGCCACTCTCGCTATAGCTGGGCAAGAAGAAGCGCATGATGTGTGGAAGGCGGCTGAATACCTACAAATGCAGGAAGCCATCAAAGCACTCAGCAATCAGTCAGTGTTTCATCTGAGTATTTACTTCTTAATGTTATCAGTGACATATTGAATGAACATGGTGAACGAGCTTGGAAGGAATTTGTCTCAAGAATACTCATACTAAATATTTTAACCTCTCAATGATCTCTTCTGTTGTAGACTAAATGAGGCTCCCTCACTGATGAAAAAGAAAGGTAAAAAAAGGAAGATTGCAGAGACGTCAAATGTGATTACAGAAACATTGCCCTCAGTGGAGGGTGAACAGGTCAGTATGTTTTTGATAGCCATTTACTTTAAAGTTACATGATGTACGCACAATTTTCATTGACTAGATGTGTCTTTCACTTTAGATTTGCCTCTTGCCTTGCAACTGTCTGTGCATGATTTAGAATTAGGTGAGCTTTGAGTACATTTTTGTAGCTTGAGACTCCTTTTGTTTATTGCTTGTAGAGGGAGATTGAAGTTTTCGGGGACGGAGCAATTGAAGTACAGGAGTCTGGGCTGGAGGAGGTTGTCGATGCTGCAAAGAATGCCCAGGTGACGTCGGATGACTCTGCTTTGGCACTCCTTGCTGACATAACGAGCAAATACCAGCAGGGAGAACCGACTCTACATGTGATCAAGAAGGAAGTAATACAAGAGGCATGAGGACTTTTTGAAATTTCTAAGTCGATGAAAGTTGGGAATAAGACATCTGATTTTGAAAAGATGAATTTTAACTACTGTCATTTCTGCGTTCATGCATTGCAGGAGGTTGTGTATCAGGAGGAATTAGTAGCTGCCCCCAAGGTATTGGAGAATGTCGAAGTTGTGGAGGTCCAGATTTCTCAAGTAGACAACATGTTCCGCTGCAGTAGGTGTGACCGCAACTTCAAGCAATACTACCACCTCAAGCAGCACTTGAAAACACACCAGGGTTCACTGGAGAAGCCCCATGTGTGTGGCCACTGCAGTAAAGCGTACTCTCGAGAAGGTGCCTTGAAGCAGCACATCAGCACGTTTCATTACGATGCTGAGGAACTGTCTCGAAACCAGAAGCCCCAAAAGAAAGTGCATGTTTGTGAATACTGCAGGAAGCACTTCGACCACTTTGGTCACTTTAAGGAGCATTTACGGAAGCACACTGGTAAGGAGAAAAATAAAAGTGTATCACTATAGTTTGCAGCCTAATTCTAAGCAGTTTGTTTAGCTATATTTGCCCATTACTCACATTATGAGTCCAACATATGTGCTTGTCTCCGTGTGCTTGTTTTTAGGTGAAAAACCTTATGAGTGTCCAGATTGTCATGAGCGATTTGCAAGGAACAGCACACTGAAGTGCCATATGGCAGCCTGTCAGAACGGGGCCGGAGCCAAGAAAGGACGAAAGAAGCTCTATGAATGTCAGGTACTGTTTCACCACAATCGAACACGGTGCTGGCAGGAGGCAGGCCTCACTACATCCCTTCAGGTCTGCCTCCATTCTTTGTGAAATAGATTCAGCCTCGCACTCAAAATAAAAACACACCAAAACTTTGTGTTATTCATAAGATAAAAGTGCAAATTTCAAGCACGGCAGTTTTTTAATTTTTAGTCCTGCACAACCTGTGATTTTAACTTGTATTTAGATGCTAGATCAGTGAGAGTTTAAGATCTGGGGTGGGAGTCTCCGGGTGCAAGGACAACAGGAAGAACTCCGCATTGCAAGTGTAATGTAAACAATGTTGGCCCTTTGTTGACAACAACCATCACCCGACACTTGAAAAATGTATTATTTTTAACAATCTCATTCATGTTCTTCTCCCATCAGGTCTGCAGCAGTGTGTTCAACAGCTGGGACCAGTTCAAAGACCATCTTGTGAGCCACACTGGAGTCAAGCCAAATCACTGCACAATGTGCGACATGTGGTTCACTCACGCCAATGAGCTGAAGGCCCACCTCAAAGACGTCCACTCCATCGAGGAGAAGTCAAGTGAAGAAGTGGTCATTTCGGACTCCGCCGCCACAGCCGCTCTCACCATTGCAACGCAGAGCATAGAGGGAGGGGGAACGGTCCTGCTGGATGACGGGATCCAAGTCGAACACGTTACAATGGAGCCTGTAGAAGTGGTGGAAATGGCGGAGACGACGACGGTTGTGGTGGAGGACGGCGGGGTGACGGAGATGTGTGAGGAGGACGTGGAGAGACTAAAACAGGCAGGGGTGCAGATCCAAGTGGTGCATGTGACCACGACTGCAGTGGATGAGGAGCATGTGGTGAACTCTCAGGTGGGAGTCGAGGTGGAGGAAGAGGTGGTCAACGTTGAGGACGCAATCCAAACAGTGGTTGTATGAGAATGTGGATTAAGATGAGCAAACACTTTTTGGATGAGGGTGGGATGCAGCATGTCGCCTCAATATGACCTTGAATGTCTCTTTTCCCAATACCCACAATCTGAACTCTGAATTTATTTATTTTGAAGCTGTTTGCCATTATAATGCACAGGCATGGTGTCTCCAGTGCGTCTTCAATCCGTTTTCATTGTTTGTTTTTTTTAATGTGTCGAGTTTGTCATTTTTATGATTTCCTTTTAAACTTGGCTCACTTGGCATCATGATTTGACAACAAAGGACATTTTGCAGCTCATTTAACACCTGTCATTTGCTGTAGTTTTCTCAAACTGTTATTGCTGCAATTTTGCTAATGTTTATTTTCATATCAACTTTTGGTGTTTTCATAAAAAAAGAGAGATCAGAAATAAAACTGGTTTTGAGGATGACCTGCTATTTTATCCATATGAGGTTTAGTTTTGATCACCAGCTGTTGAATGTACCGGTATTGATGTTTGAAATGTTTCATGAAATGTTTTCCACAAGAAAAATATGACTTTGGTTGCAGTGTAACATAGTGGTTAGTGCTATTGCTTCACAGTAGGATGAACTGGTTTCAGTGCAAGGGTAGGTCCTTTCTGTGTAGAGTTTGCATGATCTCCACACAGTCAAAAATTGTCTGTCTCTCTGGGGTGAACCAGTAATGGACAGGCGACCTCTCCAGCTCCACACGCCAGAATGGTTGGAGTAATCAGAACTTTATTTGGAATATTTTGCATTTGCTCTATGGAGAATAGCAATATTATATTTTACTCAGACATCTCTGAGTAAACTTCAGCATCATATAGGTATCAAGACTGGGACAGCTGTCTACTTTTAGGGGGGAGGAAATCACCCGACTTTGGTGGCTTTTGAGTAATCTCAACTAGAGTATCTCACACTACTTTCAGGAGGGTGTCTGCTGGGTTATTATTAGAGATTAATCTGTGTTATTTGGGTGTTGAGAGACTTGAAGACAACCTAAATGACACATTGATTTTTTTAATAAGGCTTCAGTCCACAGAATTCATGAAAGTGGGTGCTTATATTATAATTAGAAGAAAAAAAAAATCAATATGCTGGTGTTTGTTTAGCTCGTAAATACAGGAAGCACGCACCTTTCAACGCCATTAGATTACTCTTACGGCCACGTGCTGGTCCCCTGACCCCACCTTGACCTGGTGCAACACGCACATGCACGCGCGCGCGCGCCTACTGAGTTCAGGTTACCTGGGCGAGTGTGCACACAACACGGGACTGCTCCCAATGAACCGATCTGAAGAGGAAGAGGGCTTAACGTCGGCATCTGATTGGACGCGGGGTGAACGAGGCCCTCCTCAGGCAGCTGCTGATTGGTCCGCTCGCCCGCCCGTTAGGTGGATTTCCCTCGCAACAGCCTGCAGGGAGAAGCTGCGGAGCAGACGATGGGCTCAATGTCACCCGGCTCGTCACTGAGGATGGCTGTGGCAGCGGGGTCGGTAAACGCTGTCGCCGCGGGCTCGGGGAGACGCTCCCGCATGTAAGATTGATTCTCACCGGTCACATCCGAGGTGTTTTTAAAAGGGCTCGGTTATTGACGAGAGATGCTCTCAGTGGACGGCCTGCTGCGGGGGATTATTAACTGTTGACTGTCGTTAAATGCGTGGAGACAAATTACTTTGTGTTAATGGCAATAAGCTTTTGCTCAAATACTTGCACGTTTTTTTTCTTGTAAATATTGTGTTTATTTTAAAGTAGAATTCATGGCAGTCAAGAATCACTGTAATCTCACTATTGCAGGGTTCGAATCATCTACCCATACGAGGTTAAGACTCAAAATAGACATTCTTTTTTGTCGACACATGCATTTTTTTGTGTTTGTTCATGTTTTTTTTTTTCTGTTGAAACAGTACTGGTCGTTATTACGTTATGGTCGTTATTACGTTATTAACTTTTCTTCCTTGACCACCCTTTCACGCACGTGTCACACGTGCGTGAAAGGGTGCACGTGCACTGTGTAATGCTTCACTTTGGGGTAATCAGCAGGAGTCCAATTAACTTCTTTTCCATTTCTGATTCAGCAAAACTCACTGACACCAAGCTACGAATGGACTGATCCTGCACCTGTTGCACTCAGATTGAAGTTTCAGTTATTATCTTTTTTTTATGACTAATCTAATGTTCATTGGAGTTCTTCCTCAGTGTTTTGTTCAAGTTGAAACCAATCAAAGATATACACAGATGCACATTAGAAACACTAAATCAAGTCATCATGAAATTACTTCGTTGTAAGAAATAACTGGCTTGTACAACCACTGAAAAAAAAAAAAGTGCAATTAAATAAGGTGTCATAGATAATATATGTGTTTTCTCCCTACTATAGGAAGCTGATGACCATATGATGTGGACAATCAGGTTGGTGAATTGTAATGTTTTGCAGGATGAGAGCAATCTACCTGAATGTATTTCCTGGGAAAGTGTGTTTTTCTTATTGACAACATTGTCTTCAGTTGTAATTCTTTTGAGGACCCAACAGTCAGGGGGAATGAAGCAGTGTGCTTCCGGCGTTTTGTTTCGTTTTTCTTTCTGTGAAACAAATCTCTTTCATCTGCAGATCATGAATGACAAGCACACTCACATGGCTCTTTAAAGCTAGAAGAAATAAATGACCAAATAGATATTCCATTTGGATCATGGGCTCCAGGATTTATGGTGTCTGCTGCATTGTTATTTTGCTCTCTGCACACACAGTGTCATGGTAACTTTGTTCAGGCCTCAGAGACACACAGTACCTAGCTGGCTGTGTTGCTAACAACGATGTGCAGAACAGTATTATGTGTTCTGTTGTGAGGTTTGTGTAATCACAGTTTTTGTCTTTTGCAGCTACAGTAGTTAATGTACAAATGTACAAAGACAAACAACATTAGCTGGAATAAAAGGAACAGAGTGCTCCCATATTTATGATGACCATTCCCAGAATATTTCCTTGTGCTGTGCCTTCAGTGGACACAGATGCCAATGCTGGTGTGGTTTGGACTGTTTGTTCATGAGAGTGAAGGAAAGAGTTTAAGAGGTCAGCCCGGTTTTTCTGAAATGTGAAATATTTGCCCCGTAGATTCCACAGGCCCCTGCCTCTCTGTTCCTATGCGCCCCGTGTCCTTCATTGTTACAGTTCTTTCACTCCTGTCAGCTGTGTGTCTCAATTACCACAGTGGGGAGCTTTGTGTGCGGATCTCGCTGTACGAGCACACTCGTGTATGGATTTACCCGGCTGTGCTCGTGTCTGGTCTGAAGAAAAGATGTATGAATATGCACCTGGAAAAGAGTGAGTAAGATGTAAAAAAAAAATGCTGGAATGAAAGGCAAATTTAGAGACTTTCCAATGAGAGGAGAATTCTCTCATTCAGAGAAGCAGCTCCTCCATGTGCTCACCTTCTCTGAGTCGTGACATAGAGGCTTGCTTTTGAAGGGAAACATAACAGATGGAAAGAGCGCGTTAGCGTGGATCCACAGCTGCTGTGGATGGGCTCTTATGTTTTCTGTGTTTGGAGTGTGTGAAGAGGCTGCTGAGGCCAGCAGAGTGATCAGCAGGCAAGTGCTTCGGGCAAGCCCCGTCTCTTCTCCTCGGGGATTCTCAGACAAATGATTGACTGTCTGGTGAGTGAGAACAGAGCTGTACTTGACAAAGCTAATTGTGTTTGCTCATTAAGAGCTGTTTGCAGACTCATTGACATATCCGTGATCACTATATACTGATATGAGTTTTATATATAAGAAACAAAGGACTGGACTGAATGCAAGTCACTAAAATGTTTTTTTTAATATTTGTGACTTTTGTGGACAACTTGTTAATTTTACCATCAGGGAACTGCAATGGATATTTCTATAATGTGATGCAAAATCTGTTGGGATTTTCTTAATCTGTACAAAGTAAAACTGTACATTGAAGCAGAGTACAGTTTAAAACACAGGCTTGTCCAATAACAGACTCTGCAGTTTACAGATTTTCCTGTTCATATTTAAGGTTGTACAAGTGCTCAACAGTTTTTTATGAAACAATTGGTTTACACTCATTTTAAGGTCAATTTAACACCTTTTAAATCAATGTTAGCAAATTGCTATGAAAAAATAGAACTGCAATGAAAACAAAACAATTTGAGAATAAACATACACACATTATTCAAGGAACAATAACTCCAATGAGTACACAATAGCAATAACTGACAGACAAATGTACTTCAAACATAATAGCAGAATTTCAAGTAAAATGTAAAATAGGCTCATGGAGTCAGACAAAATATTGAATAGGATACAAAGTAACAGTTAATATTCAATTTTGAGACACACACGGTAAAGTTGAGCTCTAAAAAAAAAAGCTACGAGGAGTTCTCTTCGCACAATAACAGCAGAATTCATGTGACAGATTGAGTCAATTTATGCCTTGATCGTTCAAAATGTTAAAAATCGATCCAAACAAACATTTTATGAGGAACCCTATTACACATTGTGCATTGATCTGTCTCCATAAACTCAGCTCAGAATATTGTGATATGGTATATTCCATATTCATGAAATCAAGCATACTTAATGGATATAGTGTTATTTTGAGCCTCTGTAGGACTCGAACCTCAGTGCACCCAGTCAATTGTAAGATATTTTATGCATTGTACCCCTTCTTCGTCCAGTTACTCTGTTGCTCATCTTTTTCTGACAGCTTTGACAATTATTTTCCATACTGTGTTCTTTTATTACTCAGTCATGTCACATTTCATTTCATGCTTGGAGGTCCTTAGCACACCATGTAATGACTTCATAGTGAATGCAAGTGAATGAGCATCAGGAAAAACACCATCCCAACTGGATGTTTTGTATGTGGGGTCTATTGCATGCAAATCCATCATTTGAATACTGCTGTTCGTGGTGTTATTATCAGCTGATCATGTTCATGCTCACAAACTGAAAGTGCAATCTACTTGCTTGAGCATGTAATTTCTCACACTTTGTTAGTAAATCATGCTGAGAGCCTCTTAAAACATGTTTTTGAACCGTGAGAGGAAAACAAAGAGTACAAACCCCGCAGGCCCCCTTTTTGAACAATCGGTCTTTCCTTCTTCCAGCGGAGTGCTTTTTCTTCAAGGTCCACGTGTATCTATGTTAGTGTGCTTTTATATGGATTGGCCATCTTATTCATGCAATTAATGTGAGTATTTTCTGCCTGATTGAAGCTCTATGTAAGTGTCATTAAAATACTGTCTGCTCTCTTCTTTTGCACTCAGTGCTGGTTAATGTCTAATCCTCAGCCTGAGGAAAACAGACACTGAGTGTCCATCACTAAGCAACCAGGTTTCATTGTCAGTAAAAGGAGTCCAAAAATACTTTTAACCTATTCTTGTGTTTTGATCAGAGGGTCCACTTACTTTTTCCAAATAGTTTTGCTGAGCCTTGGTAGGTGTTGCTCTGGCATAGTACCTTAATATTCTGGTTAAAAAAAAATGAAGGCACTAATGGTTGAGACATATTTGTGTTTAACAGATCCTAAGAAAATGTTTAACCGAATATTACTCTCACTGAAAAATACATTGTCTTGTTTGTACGGTCTCAGAGTGCTCCTTCCTCCCCTCTTACCATTGAACTTTTTATTCCGTGCACAAATGTCCTTTTAGTCTTATTTACACACATAAAAGACGACTAATCAATGTGTGTTGCTTTGTGCTTTAAAGTGGAGGCCTTTTTTCTGTTCGCAAGTCTTTTTAGGCCGCCTGAGATCAATGCGTAGATATTCATGGTGTGATGACAGGAAGGCGTTTGAAGGCTGGGAGGCCTCACAAAAGAGAATAGCTTTGATTTCCTCGTAAGGTTTTAATATAGACTAATTCATTTTAACATAGGGACAAATGAGAGTGTCCCTCTATGAATGCACCTTGTTACAATGAGTTAACCATCTGTAGCCTTGATTCAAAATTATCATCTTCTGGCTCACAGTTTTAGTCATAGCAATCATACAACTCATTTTTGCATCATTTTGATGTTTTTCTTTTTCCTCTCATGGGGCATTGTTAGAACTTTGTCCTCAAAGCAGCATGGAATTATCACCTACTTACTCTTATACAATCTCACATGCACACACAAACACACATGGTGGTTGCGCTTACTAGGCAATTTAAAGTGACGCAGGCATAGTTTGTGTGATGTAAGTTTCCTTGTTTTCTCAGGGAGCAATGGGAGCTCTGATTTGTTTTCCTTGGTTCTCATGGCAACATCAGCTTGAGCTGCACTTGGAGTAGGATAATTAAGTAAGATTTCAAAAGATACTCGTTTTAATACTGCACGGGCACAATTGTGTTAACCTTTACATTTGAACACTTTAATGTGGATGCTGAAACACTGGTTTCACTAATTGCTTTATTGCAGATAAAATGCTCACCATTCTGAAACATGAACATGTAACAAGTGAATTTTCGTATGCAAAAATGTTTATGTTTGTATGTGTTTTGTTTTGGTTTTTTTTCTTCCAGGTTGTCTCATTGAGAACATAATGGCTGGACCCTGACACTATCATCTGTTCAAACGCCCCCCATCCAGCCCCTCTTCCCTCCTCCTCACCCCGTGGTCTATTTATACCCTGGGGACTCAGAAGGGTCCATTAAAGCTCCAGCAGATCTCGTCAGTAGGCGACAGCAGTGAACATGCATCCGGTGACACATGGTCTATCTGACCTGTGTGTTCGCCACGTCTACGCCTTCTTGAAGCTCGATGTGAGGAAACCGAAAGCAACAACCAGTAGAAATTCTTAAGATGCAACGAGACGGCTTCAAGCTACAGCTGACCTGCTGACTATGACGTTCCACTGGTGTGAGGACAGTCTCAGCTGCAGCAGATGTGGGACATTTTGAATGGAGCAAAACTTGTGCATTATGTCCTATTTAGGCTAAATCACATACCATTGGTTTATTGACTCGGTTTACTAAATAGTTCTGTTCTTTGGGCAAAGACACTGATGGGATTTACCTCCTAAATGGCTCGAACTTATGAAGGTAAGTCAAGTTTCAGAGCAAATTAGCTTTTACTCTGAATACTTGATCATTTAAGTCAGTAAAATGTTTATGTTGAAGGATCATGAATGACCTTTTGCATTTGTGTTTCATACTGTGAACATTATTTTCTACTCTTTGTTAGCATCAAGAAGAAACTATTTCCTCTGTTATTGTAAAAATGTCAAAAAAAATCTTTGGAAAAACTATTGTAAAAATATTAAAATGCATTTGTAATATCTAAAACAAGTTTAAGAGAAGCAGCACCAAATATATTTATTTTTGCTTCTATCAGGTTATTTTTGGACTTTTGCCTTGTTTAGCATCACATACTAAATAGTGCCTACGACTGTATGTTGTTGAGTAACACACTGTCTTGAACTATGTACTGCATCAGAACCAAATTGATGAATTTTTGTTTCTGTGCTTCCAGCCCTGCATCTCTCAGCTATGAGTTAATTCGGCTGCACCCTGGGGGTTCCTTGCAGGATGACGGCTGTCTGCCCTGCTGAAAGTACCCCAGAAGGGGCTGATCCTGGGGCAGCAGGCTCCAAAGGGTCAGGGGCAGCAGGCACCTCAGGGACCAGCTCAGTTTCAGGGGTGGAGACTGGGGAGTCTATCGGAGAATCGATCAGTGGCTCCATCGGAGGGACAGCTGTGGGTGCCAGCCAAAGGTACTCTCGCTCCACCCGCCAGGACAGCTCCGACATCAACACAGATGACGAGGGCGCCACTGTCCGCCGCCTCACTCCACTGGAAAGGCTGAACCTGGATATGTGCCAGGACGAAAGGTAAGGTTAAAAAAAAAAAAAAAAAAACTTCTTTGTTATAATTGATATTGTCATCACTGTTCCATAAATGTTTTTATTGTGTGTGTTATGGCTCCATTACAGTAAACATTTTCTCTTTCGTACTGTGCTGATAGGGTGGTTCGAGAGCTCACGGTTGGCAGAAGGATCGGCTTCTACAAAATTCGTGGAGAGATCGGTTGTGGCAATTTCTCCCATGTCAAACTCGGAATTCACGCGCTCACCAAAGGTGAAGCCTTATGAGTAGTTTGACTAAATTGACAGTGCGGAAAAAAAATCCAATGTCACATTCAGCATTACATTTGCGTGATAAGTTGTCTGATAAACAGTTGTTTTTTTTTTTTTTAATGAACCGCAACATAAATTTTTCTTTGTACCAACTCACTAACAAGGCCATGTGTGCCTGCTTGACCAAGTGGGCTGATTCAGCCACAAAGAGACAGATTGTCGGCTGCCCTTGAGCAGATGGATTGATTAGAGATCTACAGTTTCCTTAGCGACGGCTAAAATTGCTGCATGCCTCATCAAAGGCTAAAGAGAGATGGAGGAAAGTGAGTGTGAGCGTGTGTGTGTGTGTGCGCTATCAAGTCAAAAACAGTATGAGCTGCAATGCATATTGAATGTTCCTATTGAAAGCTATGTCACTGTCACTGAACAGGAGCCTAATGCCAACCTTAATAATGCATACTGAAGCACAATTAGATATCTCAACACCATTTTGCTTCTCAGCAAGTTTTCAGGATTTAGTTACCTGAGTTTAATGTGGTGTATGAATCATTCAAAGGATACAGCTGATATTTGTGCTATTCAAATTTTATACTTGTAAAATATTGAGATTTTTTTTTAAGTGCTCACTTTCTAGAAATCATTTGTTTCTCTTGTGTTTAAAAAGGGTATTTAGGGAAAAAAAGGAAAATTTTCCCTGATTCTGAGAACCTGTTTTATTTTTTTTCTTCTTCTTCTTTTCGCATTTGGTCTAAAGGTGAAAATAGATCCCCAGAGAGAAGATAATCAGGAAAGGTGCTTTCCTTTCACGGGGCAACTAATCCTCCATCAAATTAACTATCGACGACTGTCAGTCTTGTTAGCTTCAGGGTCGACTCTTAGTTTAAAAGGTGATCCCAGACAAACACGGCCATGTTAATGCCACAGAAATATGCTTATTTTATGTTTTTTTCATCTATAAGAACAAGTAAATTATCTTTCTTTATTTTAGATGACCTACTGTATATAACTAGCTGTCTGTAAATTCCTTTCTTGGCATCACCAGACAAAGTAGCCATAAAAATTTTGGACAAAACCAAGTTGGATCAGAAGACCCAGAGGCTGCTGTCCAGAGAGATTTCTAGCATGGAGAAACTACATCATCCCAATATCATCCGCCTCTATGAGGTTTGACTCTTATTTGACGAGCTTTCTTCTCCATCTTTTAGATTAACTTTATCACAAAGTGCTGCTAATCTGGTGTTTCTATTTATAAGGCATTAAGGTGTTGCTCACATATTTGTTTTATTTTGTTTTAGGTGGTGGAGACTTTGTCACGGTTACACCTGGTGATGGAGTATGCTGGAGGAGGGGAGCTCTACACCAAGATTACTACAGAAGGGAAACTTTCTGACACAGACAGCAAGATTGTCTTTGCTCAGATCCTCTCCGCTGTCAAACACATGGTAAAGGAAAGGAAAAGGCAGTGTGTAATGCTGAGGCCTACCCCAGCTCTTAAACCCCCTCCCCACCAGCAGTATTACTGAAATGTATTATTCCCAGAATACTTTTGGAAGCAGTATTGGTGATTTGTTTTTAAATTTGACTTTGAATAAGTTAAGTATTTACAAGTAGAATTGTGTGCATCAATCAGTAAGTCAATCAATCAGTCAGTCAACTTTCTACCAAACACAACAGTGGCTGCTGCAACATATTTAAGTCTCATCAGCATCTTGTCTAAACATGTTTCTTCTAACAGTTTTGAGGCCCTTAACCCTGCTGTATTCTATGCACATTGTCATTTCTTAGATTATAACAAACTGTGAGAAGTGAAGGATCTATGATGTGTAAATACAGATTCAGCTAAATTGCTTTTTCTATTCTCCCATCACATTTTTAAGATTTTCCTTACATCTTTCACAGCATGAAAACAACATCATCCACCGTGACTTGAAGGCAGAAAACGTCTTCTACACCAGTAGCTTTTGCGTCAAAGTGGGGGACTTTGGCTTCAGCACACTGAGTCGTCGTGACGAGACGCTCAACACGTTCTGTGGTTCACCGCCTTATGCCGCGCCAGAACTCTTTCGCGACGAGCATTACGTCGGCATCTTTGTGGACATCTGGGCCTTGGGTGTGATGCTGTTCTTCATGGTGAATGGCACCATGCCATTCAGGGCAGACACTGTCGCCAAACTGAAGCGATGCATCATGGAGGGGGCCTACGTCCTGCCCTCCTGGATGCCCGACGCATGCCAAAGGCTGATCAGGGGGATTCTGCAGCCGATACCAACTGACCGCTGCACGGTGGAGCAGATGATGGGTTGTGAGTGGCTGCTCCCTGTCGACTTCCCTCGTGCCATGGAGCCATTTAAACTTGACCCATCACACCTGGCAGAGAATGAACCATCTGAACTCCCGGAGGAGGAGGTAGAGGTCAAAGCGGCACTGGAGACACTGGGAATCACCTCAGAACACATCGTCAATAACCAGGGGAAGGACTGCAGGAGCTCCATCACTGGAGTTTATCGGATACTGCTCCATCGTGCTCACAGGAAACGGGTCACTGACAGCATACCCGCCGTCACACCAGCAGTTGGACCAACAAAGAAAAGTAAAAAGGAACGGCTAAAAGTATACCGAAGTTTACGGCACACTTCTAAACTATGTGTGATTCTGTGACAAAACTCCTGGCTTCACACTGGAGATTCATAGACTAATTATAGTATCTTCATTCAAAGTCTGAGAGGAGACTGCATGAATTACATTAGATTTTCTGGGGGAAAATTTACTTTTCAACCCAGTTGTATGAATTAAAATTAGGGTATATATTATAATTGCACTCAGCTGTTTAAAAAAAGACATTTTTGACTTTACTACATGGGTGTGACACTCATTTTAAGGGCCACATATGTGGTCATATTTGATTTCAAGTGGGCTGGACCAGTAAAATATTGGAATATATAGTGACCTTGAACTAAACACAACATTGTCCCTTTAACTTGCAGTGGAAAGGAGCATGATTACATTGTGAAACAGACTACATTGATACCTTTTTACTTATTTGTTGGCAATAAGGTAACTTTCTGCCTCTGATCTTTCACTCTCTTCCAGTGCTGGCAGCTATACACAGTAGTTTTGACCGCTTCAGATGGCCAATATCATTGATCAGCATTTAAAATCTGTGGTCTGTAAAGAAAGAGGGTCCCACTCAAGCAACCACAGGCCACACAAGTTCATCTTCAGAAATATCATGACCACCATCTCAATACAACACAGTGTAACTTCTGCCACAACAAGTATCAGAAGAAACACAAAAACAAATGATGTGATGTTCAAAACAACACCAGTGCTGGATTTAAACAATAATTGGCAAATTCCTATAAAAGTAAATGATGGACAACATCCAGTTTCTCCAATTACTCCCATATCTAACATGTATTTCCTTCCTCATGGTACTGGCAGTGTACACAGATGACATACAATATGTTATTCTCACTAACGTGCTTCATAACACCTCAGTGGGGTGATATAGTGCAGTCCAGACTTACTTTCCTGATAGTACTGCTAAAATTAATTCCAGACTAAACCAGCCATCATTGAAAAAATTTAAAAACAGCAGTTACATTGGTTGAAGAATTTCAATCAATGTCATTAACATTAATACACTTTACTAGGTCATTGTCTGAGCCACAATAGACCTGATGGCAGGTTGGTTTTGACCTACAGGCCATACGTTTGACATCTCTGCTTTAGTATGCTGGCAAATCTTCCGGATTGATCCAAAAGGGTAATTTATTTTGATGATAAGAAAGCATTTGAGAGTGGATATTATATAAGTCATGTAGAGCAGACATTTATATTTCATATCTGTTCTTTGCTAAGTTGTGTTGTAACAACATTGAGAAATGTAGCATATATTTTCAGGAATTTTAAATATACCACATCATATTGAGATGGTAAAGGGATGAAACATGCAGTCAGTACATAAAATGTGTGTCTATATTGTTTAAATGCACTTGTCTTTGATGCCTTAGGAATTTTTTTTTAACTGTTGTGAAATCGCATCAGGTGGTTTCATTGTAATCAATATTGTTTGTGACGATATAGAGGTCCCACATCTCCTGTGATGTAGATCTAAATGACCACACTGACCTCTTTACTTTGATTGTGGCCTGAGGAAGCTGAATGGCCTTAAGCTATGTGTACTACAACAAAAACAACCAGAGGTAATGATTCATGTGGAAAAATCCATATTCAGTTTTTGATTGAGACAGTGTGACTGATTCAGTCAGCAATCATGTGACGCCATGGCCATGCTGCTGAATGGGCTTAAAATATTGAATAAAGGAGATTTCCATGTTATTGTTGTTTATTATTATACAGCCTTGGTAGGTATATTTATTTAACATCAATTACTGCAGTCATCTCAACACTGAGTCAGACTTTCATATTCCATCACAATAGCTGATGCAATGCAAACATGATGCAATGTGATGATTTAGGAACTGTAGAGCGTCCAACCCTAGATTCCTGCATGAGAGCAGCTTTGCGAAGATCCTAATCACAGTTTCTTCTCACAATGGCTGCCTTAAACCTGTTAGAAAGTCTTGCAATTTAATTACTGGCTCTTATCACACCTTTCATCATATTTTTACATTCTTCCCATCTCAGAGTACATATGTTCAAGGCCTATAAGACTGAAAAAACTTCTTATTTCAGACCAACACCAGTCTCCATCATGATCCTGTCTGGTGTTCATTATTCATGAATACCTGATGGTAAAGAAACATGATCTCATTCAATATATGCCTTGTTGTATAAGAAAAGAAACGTTATACTGCCCATCAAACAATACAGCATATCTTAAATTACACTTAAATGTTGATGTGTAAAAACTTAGCAAGTCCACTGTGCAATATCACGGATGGAACTTGTATAGAGTACATCCAAAATCCATCCATCTCCTGTACTGCTTTAGCCTGTGCACTGTTGTGGGGTGCTGGAGTCGAGCTTACTATGAACAAGGGCAGGATACAAATTGACAGGTCGCCAGTTCATCAACGCTCGCTCACATTCACACCTAGGGGCAATTTAGGGTCACCAGTTAACCTCACAGTTAAAACCCATGCACACACGAGGAGAACATGCAAACTCCACACAGAATAGCCCAGCTGGTGTTCAAACCCATGGCAATGTCACTGTGAGGCAAAATAATTAACTGCTGTCTCCACCATGCAACAGCCTATAGAATGTATATATGCTTATATATCTATTTTGATTTTTTTTCTTATATGTGCACGGAAGGCTCAGTGGAAAAAAAATATTTCACCACAATTGACTGAAACTAAACTTCCATATTATTTGGATTTATTGCATATACATTAAAATATTTCCTTTTTGTTTTATTGTTTAGTCGCTTGTGGCTGGAACATATTTTGACGTGTGCGGAAGACCATCAGAACTACATTTCCCAGAATCCCCCTGAAAACCAGCACGTTTTCCTTTCCGCTTGTACGTGATGACGCAGTTTCTGCCGCGTTGGAAGGTGGTTTCTGGAGGAAGCGCTGTGACGGAAGCAGTAGGAGGAAAGCTGAGTCCACAAACCAAAAGACGCCCAGACGCACTTACTTCAATGTTATTGAGTGTCCTGTCATCAAAACGGTAAGAAATCTAAGCGGAATCCGCTGAGTTTAACGTTTTCTTTTAGCGTTTTGAGTGACTCGAGGGACCACACCCTCAACAAGTACACATTTTGGCAGTTTTATGAAGCGAACGTGAGGGCTGGCCTGGAACATTTCCACTATTGTTCATATTAATAACGACAATAATGCAGATATGCCTTTGATCGAGTTGGACAAAAAACAAAAACTCGTGAGACACTCAGTTTGTGCTATTTCCTTTCTTAAAGTCTTAATTAGGTCATTTCGTCGTCTTGCGGTATTTCTGCAAGCTATCGCTCAAATTCTTTAAACGCCCCGCTGCATGCAGACTCGATTCCACTGTTTAGAACCGCAGCAAAAAGCACTGCATAGAAATGCAAGTTTCCTGCTGTAAACCAAAGAGTGTAAAATATTATTTGTTTTGACACTTGATATCTTATGGAGATCTCGTGACAAAGGCATGGAGGGGGCGTGGCCTGCCAGACGATGAAGTCATGTTTAGACTGATGCAATGTAAGGCTGGAGGACTCAGACGTGGAGATAGCACCTTGAGATGAGGTTATTGGCGGTTATTATCATATTTGTTGAATATCGTGGTCACTAATATGCAGTAGTAGCGCTTTTGCACGTGTGCCTACAGCCCCCACATGGAAGCATTGCACACTATTGAGCTGCAGCAGAATCAGACACTGAAGCAGGACCATCCCCCATTTACTCCCCCACATCCTTTTGTCCTACTGTTATTGTCTGCAGTTCAATGTCAATGTGATACTGAGGGCAAAACAGTGATATGGTACATACTTGTATATGTACTGCATGTCTGAGATATGATGCCCCAGAATGTTGAGATGTTTGTAGTTCATTTTGGTCAGATGATCTGAAATCAGTTCACCTCAGGCATGGGGGGGGGGGGGGTTCCAGCACCAGATGGATTGCTGAGAAGGACCACATCCATCCTCCCACTCAGATCATCACCTGTTTGAACTGATGCCTTCTGGCAAACACTACAGCTCGATAATGGCCTGCACATCCAGATTACCCAACTGTTGTTTTTATTATTATTATTATTATTATTATCATCTTTCGGCCATCAGATCATTAAATAATCATTAAGCGGACATTCATGTTTTGATATCTCAGTCACATGCAATTCTGTTTCACGTTACCTTATAGTTTGTCTTATGAGTAATTTTTTTTTTTTTACATTTCATATTGATGCACAAAGTGAGCAACACATATAATTTCATTATATTTGACATATAATGTCAATAAAGCTATTCAATTTAAATCTCAAGTTGTAACTGAGTACGCCCTTAATTTTGACAGTCTTTTAACAGTTCTAGGAAATGGTCTGTGACCCCACATAAAAAGAGAATACAATCACTTTTTCAACAATTAGGTCATCACTCACTCAGCTGAGATCAATATCTTGTTCCCAGTTTTCTCAACTGTATTGGGTGGAAAAAAAAAATATTTGCACTTTAACCAAAAACAGAAGTCTATGATGCCAAAAGCATTTAACTTCCATCACTAACTTCCATCCAGCATTATCTTGGCAGTGACATCACATCAACATGATAATAGAGAACCTTTCTCCTGTTCTAGTATTTAACATGCTGTGGTGTGTATTGCTTTCCTCCAGATGTCAGTCACTGAGGACCTTCCCGACATGGATGGAGCTGACCTGTTAGGCTTGCTGTTCCAAGGTGGAGAGGATGGATCGACTGAGCCGTTTTTCCCTGACGGGAATGGACTCATTGAATCCTGGCTCTCAGAGCAAGAGGTAAGATTTCGTGTGTGTGTGTGTGTGTGTGTGTGTGTGTGTGTGTGTGTGTGTGTGTGTGTGTGTGTGTGTGTGTGTGTGTGTGTGTGTGTGTGTGTGTGTGTGTGTGTGTGTGTGTGTGTGTGTGTGTGTGTGTGTGTGTGTGTGTGTTTCAGAATTTAACATTTGCCTCTTTGTCTCCCAGATGCTGACTGGGATGGACACCGAGGACTTTCTGTCCAGCCTGTTGGATGGGGATGACCACACAGAGGCCATCTGTCCCTCTCATTCTCCACTGGGCAGTGACAGCGGCATCTCTGACGACAGCAGCTCTGGGGCCGGCCACAACAATCTTGCGGGATGCCCGAGTCCCCAGGGCAGTGAAAGTGATGTGGTTCCCAGCCCCAGTTATTCTCAGCCCAGCCCGGTGCACTCCGACCCTGCCCTGACCTCTGGAGAACTACAGACGGAGAGCCTCGAAGCCTTAACAGTTCAAGCAGATCACAGCTACTCGCTGCTGCAGGGCAGAGACATGGACCTGGACATGCTGCAGAGTGTGAGGGCAGAGAAGCCAGATACAGACGTCTTCATTGATCTAGGTCTGTGCTCTTGTTAACGCGAACTTCAGTTTGTACATATCTATCCAGCATAGCTCATTTAGTTTTTTTTTTTTTTTTTGGACAGATGATCTGGTCAGTGAGGAAATGGAGGAGGAAGACATCACCACTGAGCTACCTTGCACTTTGGCCATTGAGGACACAATGGAGGATTCAACTGAGAGCAACCTTACAGACCAGGTCAGTTTCTTTAACTGTTCTTTAGCAACTTCACAGAGATTTTGTTTGCCTACTGGTATTGTCAGACATATGTTGTAGCTGAGATGCTTATAAATGTGTTTTCTTCTTAAACTACAGCTGTTTTTTTTCCTCTTCCTCACTCTAGTTCCAGTTTAAAGAGATTGTGCTCACTGAGGAAGAGAAGCGACTTTTGGCAAAAGAAGGAGCAACAATTCCCACACACATGCCTCTCACAAAGGTAATTTTCAGTTAACGTGAACCGATCTTTTTATTTATTGATACATTATAACGGTGTAATCATGTAAAATCAACCCTGCTACTCCTCGGGTCTGAATACTATGAAAGAGTATAATAACTGAATGTGACTTTAAGAGAAAACTACACAAATGCTACCTTAATGACTATCGCTGTAAAACAACTCGAATGCAAAGACAAATATAAACATAAAGGTTAGTTCTGCTTATGTGTTGATTGATTGATGCTTTCTCTTTAGGTTTGTTAGAGAATTTCCCTGCAATTATGGGTTTGATGGTTAATGTTGAACTGTGCTGTTCTTTACGTATTTCATCACCTGCCATCTCAACATTGTGACGTGACTCTGAAACAGGCAGAAGAGAGGACTCTGAAGAGAGTCCGCAGGAAGATCCGCAACAAGCAGTCTGCTCAGGAGAGCCGCAAGAAGAAGAAGGTGTATGTTGACGGACTGGAAAACAGGTGAGATGAAGGGAATTGATGCATTAAAAAAAACACAGTCTCCATGCTAAATACATTTCCTTGCATACACGTGTTATGTTGTATTTTCTATACATTGCACTCAACTAATGAAGTTCAGAATTGGCAAGTGCCATGATGTTTGGTCAATTCAAATATAGAAGAAGGCATATATAAAAATATGACTTCATCTACAAGATATGGGTAAATACAGCAAAGCTGAGGCAGGTATGTTTCTTGTTCCTAAGGAAGTATTGAAAATGGAATACAGCAGTATCATGAATATGAAGCAGCAGTGAATGTGTAAGAAGAAATCACACAAATATTCCCACTTGAGATTAAAATGTTGCACATTAACATCTGAGATGAACAAAAAAACATTTTTTTTAATGTATTTTATTCATCTACATATTGTTGCAGTGAAGTTGTGGAAAAGGTGAGACAAAGACATGGTTATAGATGACTGCTCCTAAGAAAAAAAAAAAAAATTAGATTAATGTTGATGTGCCTAATGTGTCTTAGATACTGTAGCCTGGAGTGTTTACTTATGTAGCTTTACCGACTTTTGACGAATATTCGAGTTTGATTTATTTGAATTAGCCTTACTTGCAGTGCCTTATTGTTTTCTCTTCATTCATGCTGATTAGCAATTTTACATGCCTTTTCAATAGTTTTGAGTATCTATTAAGATTTTGATCATCTGAGTCATTGTCCACTTTAGGGTCGCAATCTGCACGGCACACAACCTGGAACTCCAGAAGAAAGTCCAAATGCTCCAGAAACAGAACATGTAAGACATCTGCCATACTGTGCATGTGTTTGGTTGTGCAATCATTTACATTGCAGTCATGTTTGAGAATCTTTTCACGTGTAGTGAATATCCGTTTCAATCCTGTTCTTCCAGCTCTTTAATAGAGCAGCTGAAAAAACTGCAGGCGATGGTGAAGATATCAACCATGAAGGCCAGCACCACCAGCACATGTGTCATGGTAAATTTCTCCACTGTCGTAGTATTTTTTACTTTCCTCCACTGATTACTGTTTGTATAGGAAGTGGTAAGCTGTTTGTCATTCCTCACTTGTCTCTCCTGTTTGCCCTCCAGGTGTTCCTGCTGTCCTTCTGTCTCATCATCTTCCCGTCAGTCAATCCGTTTGGCCGGAGCTCTGAACAGAAGGAACTGTACACACCCTCTTCCAGTAAGTTCCCTTTAAAACAAACACAGAGCTGTGTTTTGTTGAGTTTTCTGGCTGGAATAGTTGATTATGACCACAGTGAACAGAAGAGAAAAACTAAATCTTTCGAATTTTAAGAGGAAAAATGATGCTGAAAATAATCCAATGATGTAGACGGTAAAATTATACATCTGTGTTACATACCAGTGTTGTGTCAGTCGCTCTTTCCCTCTAGGATAAAGGATTAAATGACCTATTTTTAGTTCAAAATGTAAATGACTTTATATTCAACATTGCAACTAAATTCTTGACATACTGAGTTTTTTATCGATCGACGTTCGAGTCTCAAAACTGAACAAATATTGCCATTAATTCATCCTTTACCCCGCTTTATCCAATTTAGGATCACATACAGAAACGTAGACAATGCCACCCACTGACAATTTCATTTAGCCTCAAATGTATGTTCTGAACTGTGTGAGCAAACATGAGTACACAGCAAAAAGCCATGCACACAGACGGTAAACATGGGACCCAACCTCGTCTCTAAACACTGGCCATCTTGCTAAGAGCCAAGAGTGCTAAATATTACGCTCTGCATCCTTTAACAAATATTGTTTGACTCAGGCGGTCCGGGGCAGCTGTTAATATCAAATTTGGCAAATGCTGCAGAATCACTGACTTGGACTTGTCTCCAAAATGGACATAACAAGTTTTTGGTGTGAAATTGGCATTAGTACTGCCTAAATACATTTCTGCATCTACACCCTCATTGTCTTTATCAAATCTGTGGGTCTGCTTTGTCTCTGCTCGTGGACACTGCTGCAATACTATATTAGATCTTCAAGTGAAAAGTAGAGGTTGCCAGTGCAGTTCTGTTTGGTTTTATTTGGAGCGTGATCATCAATGAGCAATCTCCTTTTTCAGTAGTGTGACTCATTTATTTGTTTCTTGTTGCAGTTATCTCCCGGACCTTGCGCTCTCTGCCACAGGAGAGCACAGATGCTATTTCCTACCTTGAGCCTGAAGAGGAGGAACTTCTCTTAGTCAGTCCAGCAGAGGTGGAGAACGTGAAAGCAATCTTTGCAGGAGGCCAGAACAACCACACCCCTGACTACCAAAGGGTGGAGCAGCCCAACTCGGAAACCGGCGTCAACAGCAACTCTTCGGCGGACTTCCCCGGGCCAGCCCAGGCAGCTGACATGCAGCCAGGATCGACCGGAGGCGTGGGAGCCTTACAGGAAGGAGCCATCGATGGCGTGGTGGCCTCTGCTGTGGCCTATGAGGTCACAGGAACTAAGGAGAACTGGATAGAGCGGAGCCCTCCGTCGGTCATATTACAGCAACACCGCTCCGATGAGATGTAGTAGGGCAACGTTGCTCAATTTCTCCAGCAGAGGGAGCCAAGCTTTTAATAGTGCAGAGTACCAGAAGGAAGCTTTTACCTTATAAGGACAAAAGGGAAGCCTATCAATAATACGCAAACAAGATCTGAATGTCCCAACTTTTTCTCCCCTTTTCTTCCCCCTCTGATATAATACTGTTATTTTTTGCACTTTGTTCTAAATACCATATTTGAGAAGGTATATAGAACTTTAGAGAAATTTATTAGATATTGGGAAGAGCTACTTAAGAAGCAGTGATGGTACACACCGCTGGAGGACACATGCTGCTTACATAGCAAGCCGTGCTAGTACTTACGATGACAAAAAGAGTCACATTTAATGGCACCAGTCCTTAATCATTTACAAAGGGCATTCAGTCGATTACTTTAAGAGCTGTAGAAACTGATGGCATGATGATTTTCTCACCAAATTTCAGGGATAGCTTTATTTTATCGCTTCCAGCAGATATATACTTTAACGAACAGTTTACATTAAGGAGCTCCCTAAATCATAATTCTCACAGGCATAGTAAGTCATTCGGAGCATAAGTAGTCCAGTGATTTGTAACGCAAGTATGTCAGCAACATAAATTGCTTAGTAGAAGATAGGCTGCTTAAAGCTCATGAAGCTTGATCAGAGTGGTTGCTTGACCACTGTAACGCTTAAGCCATTGCAGGACATTTGGCCATTTAGAAGACTTGTAAAGTTGCCTAGTATTTCCCTTGTAACAAGGGTATCCACACTCACTCATATTTTGGAATGCTTTGTTTTTATGTTGCACAGGAAAGCAAGACAAAATGCTCAAAAGATTCTGAACCCTGGTCAGCTCAGCCCAGTCTGCCCCTTGAGATCTCCTCTTTTAAAGACTTCACAGGACAGCTTTTACCTTTATAAACTTGTCTGAAATACTTATACGAAGGGGTTTGATATATTGGCTCTTGGAACTGTTTTGCAGTAAAATGTATTCAGAAATGTAATGATCTGTCAGTTTTGTCAGTGAAGCATTTTTTTTGTGCTTTTCCTTGTTACTGTCGGTGATAAATGGAATCTAAATGGTATTGAATCTACTTTGTAATCATGTTAAGCAAATGCACTGACATTTGAAGTAGAACTGTAATGTAAATATATTAAATGATTGTTGCTCTTTCTGTACATTTGAACTCTTCATGTATAAGACATGTCTGGACATCTATAATAATAAACTTTTTTTAAATATATATATATATCACAAAAAATCCCAACTGGTGTTATTGGGGAAGAGGTGGAAGAATCTCAACCATTATGTTGTTGTTGTGGTTTAAACTTCAGGATATTTGATAAGTCAAGTCTGCACCTACACAGAACTGTATCTGGAACTCTTACACAACCCTTTGAAGCTGTGGAGGCTCAGTTTCATCCTTATCAGGAATTCTTCCTGAACTCTTCCGTGAAATGTGTTTTAAGGGTACAAACTCAGTGTAGAGCACTTTGTCACACCTTTTCATTGTTAAAGTTTTGAAATAGGTAAGTTCCTGTAAAGCACATGGGAGAACTGTTTCTATTTATTCTCCACTGGGATTTTCACAGCCTGTGCAAAGGTCACTCCACTTTACAAACATGTCTCAAGCCCTGGTTTTGTGTGTGTAAGTATATGACAGAAAATATGTATTTATATAATTATGGTGTAGTGGTTAGCACTCCCACCTCACAACTGAATCTCTTGTTCAAATTCAGGTTTGGGGTTTTTCCTATATATCGTTTTAATAATCTAATCTGTGTGAGTGAATGACCTGTTTCGGTAATTCCTCAGACGGTCCAAAGACGTACATATTAGATGAGTTGTTGTCTCTAAATTCATTGCAAAAATGTGACTGGTGATGATCTGTCCCAGATGTACCTAGTCTTTCACCCCCTGTAATTTGGATTGTCTCCTTCCTTGGAGAGTTGGACAGACCCTAATGAAAGAGGAAACGAAATTATATTAAGGATGATTCGATTATACTTATGGTTCAGTGTATCCAAAATATTCATATACATTGTAGTTTGTGCACGTTTGTTTTTCTCCTGCTCCGACTCTTCCATCATGATAATCTATCAATATTTGTCTGACTTCATCAGCAACCTCAGCTGTGGGGTGAGTGACTCTCAAGCGTGATGAGCGAATCATGAGTCACGAGCTTATTCACCGTCATGTTCAGACAAGTTTCTGCAGGGGGTGACGTCTACTCCCTCGAAACGAACAGAAGGTGGCGACACTAGTCCAGATTTCTGACTTACTGACAGGGAGGAGAGTTCAGCAGAGGCTGAGAAAAGTGAGGATAAAGGTCATCCAGTTATCGTGCTGACACCATAATGATGTGATCAAATGTCAAACAAGTTCACGACTTGACTGGTTGCTGTACAATGAACCCGAAATCCAAACTTTTTGTAGCACTTGTACACCTTTGAGTACCATTCAGAGTCAATATTATTGTTTTAGATAATGTGTTTTTGTCTTCATTCTGCATTAGTCATTCAGATCCTACATGATTGCTCACACTATAGCAGACTCGTCCTTCAAGTTAAGACAAGATCAGCATCCCAGTGCGTAAATATGCACACACATGGGCATATGTCTGACAAGCGCATGTTGATGAATCCGTATTGTAACGATAAAATAAACTGGCCTGAAAAGGTTATTGGTCACAGCACGTGGCACTTTTCAGCAAGAGGACCCACGCGCATCTGCCCAACATGTGCCTCGGGGCACCTAATTGGAGCTGGAGCAACAAAGGCCCAAAGGGCGCACGCACATACTCACAACAACCACAAGCACAACCTCACGTCCCCATGCGCCATGGAAGCACCGGGGGCAGGTGGAGGACGTGAGTGATATTGTGACGCAGAGTCGCCCCCATCTTTTATTACTCTGAGAACCGACACGCGTCGAGACAGACTCGCAATTATAGGTTTGCCTTTCAACGGAGCGAACAAAAACCCGGCGTGTGCTGCCGGCCGGCCGGCCACAAGCTGTTCGGTCACTCCTCCAAAGACACCGTGTCATCAAGAGCTGCTTTGCTTTGGTCGGGTCAGGACTGGCGTGTAAGTTTCTGTCTCTCCTGAGACAGTTCTGTAATTCCCGGGCAGACTGTAAACACAGCAGCAGGTTGAATAACAGGTTGGCAAGCACGCGCAACGGCGCGCACTCAAGCTGTTTATCCAGGGCAAAAGGAAGGCTAGACAGGGAAAGTTTGGAAGTGCTAAAAATATATTTTTACAGTCTTTCCCCACGCTGGGGAAATCCAGACCATGGAAGATACTTCTAGCATTTATCATGGAATGAGGCTGCTTTCACTTCTGTTCACTCACATTAAAGATCCACGAATGATTATAGTGCCTCCCTTGCCCCTCTTTGTTACAAATCCCGTGAGGAAACAACATTTTGTAAAGAATTATATAACGCAAAAACGTAAGATACAAATCACAACAATACCACACACGCAAATAAGATGAACATGGAGGAGAAACATAGTAGATACAGTGATAAATAAACTAATGTCAAAAATCTACATTGTGCAAATAACCACAATATTAACTTTTTGGACTGCATTGTGATTTATTGACATGTTTTTCCACGTTAGATTTAGGTAATAAACAAGATCCTGTTCTTAGAAGGTATTATTGAAGGCATGTCTTGCCTTCTTGCATCAGTCATTTGTATATTGCAATAACTGCAGTCGTCCAGTAAAAAAAAAAAAACCCGGACCTTTAGTTTTCGTACACAGTGATGATGCTGGATGTTGACGAGAAAGGGAGAAAACGTTGGTGGGTAAGGGGGGGGATTTCTTGAAAGGTTGTAATCTTTCCCCACGTGGGGTTGTCAACAAGCCAAGCCAAAACTGTCCGGGGCTTTTGCTTTCCTAACCGGGCCGCTCCGAGCCAATGACAGGAGACTGGAGCGGAAAAGACCGCCCCTTGCCGAGAAACGGCGCCGAGCCGCTATATAACCACCCACAGCCTGTTCCGAGCTCAGAATAACACCGGAGACTACACGGACTTCAAGCTGCAACCTTTTTTTCATCTATTCGCTGCTCTTTCCCGATCGCGCTTGGATTATAACTATGACTCTGGAAGAGATCCGCGGACAAGACAACACAATGGACAACGTTGATAGGTAAATGTTTTACCGTATCCGAGCCGTTGAGTTTATTTGTCTTTTACTTTGAGTTTGAGGACAGTGTGCTGATGATGTGTTATTTCTTCTTTGTGAAGGGTGCAAAGTGCAGGTGCAGCTCTGGAGGAGCTGCTGGTCGCTGCCAAGAAGCAGGACTACCTGACAGTCGGAGTTTATGAATCTGCCAAAGTCATGAATGTGTAAGTATTGCCTTCAGTTCGTGAGAAATATACTCACTTATTTTTTAAAAGATAAAAGAAAAATGCGCACAGACGCACGGCAGTCTATTCACCGCACCGCATCTCGTGTCCCGCAGTGACCCAGACAGCGTGGCATTCTGCGTGCTCGCCACCGATGAGGAGTACGAGTGTGACATCGCTCTCCAGATCCACTTCACCCTCATCCAGGCTTTCTGCTTCGACAACGACATCAACGTGGTGCGCGTCAACGATATCGAGCGCCTGGCGGACCTCGTGGGCGCGGAGGAGAGTGGAGAGCCCAAGGACGCGCACTGCATCCTCGTCACGGTACGTTCCCGGCAGCACCCACTCACACTCAGACACGAGCCGGCAGCCGGTGAATCATACATGCATCATCCTGCTGTCTGAGTTTTCTGCACACGCTGCGCACTGACGACGCGTCATGGCTGTTGTGGGCGTTCCTGTTTCTAATTTTTCTCGCTTTTCTTTTTCTAATTTTAGAGTCCCAGTGCGAACCCATGGAAAGACCCAGCTCTGGACAAGCTGAGCCTGTTTTGTGAGGAAAGGCGCAGTGTGTATGACTGGGTGCCCACCATCACGCTCCCAGAACGCTGAAGTGACTTTTCTCACGAAGGTGCTTCACATGATGATGATGAAAAGAAAGTCAAGGAGCTGAGCTTCAACTGGGGCTGTCGAGCCTGTCTGCCTCATTTGGATTAAGAGGCTGTGGCTGCAACCCTCCTGCAAGAGTGCATCCTTCCAGGGCATTCTGGGTCAGCACATTGGTTCTGGATTACCCTGTGGAAGGGTTCAAGTTCAGGGGTCAAGTGTAGATTGGGTCAGGAGTGTGTGGACTGGACACTGGGATGGAGCTGGACTGTGCTGCATAGTGCAAGATGAGAGGTAGTGAGCCAGCGATGGCCCAAGATAATGGGCATCCAGGGATCTGAGCGGAGAACGTCACAGACAAAGACTGTGCAAGAAATGGACTATTGAAAGTGTGGAGGTGGGACTGAATCTCTCTGCAAGGGAACAAGTCAGAAGCTGGTCCAGAAGATGGTACCTGAATGTGTCTAAATGGACGATACTTTTCTTTTGCAGCACAGCTTTCAGGAAGTGTTTGGTGGGGAGGAAAAAAAGAAACTTTTTCCTGCAAATCCTGATTTATTTCAGCTGTATCTGTAACTGTGACACATTTACATGGACTATCAACATTACTTTCATACTAGCAGAAGAAAACTGCAGTATAAATTGTACTAATTTTGAACTGTTTTTTGAATAAACATTTGAATCAAACTGTTTTTCTCAGAAATGTTATTTTCCTTCTTTGCGTGTTTCACCAGCATTAACTAACCCCATAAGTTACTCCAGTTGCAGCAGAACATGGGAAGTTGCAGCAGATTACACAGATGTACAAGTTCCAGGAAGTCTTGCACGTTGTAGTTACAACAGAAGTTATACAGTAAAATGCAGGGTGGGTTCAAGAACAGAGTAGAGCATTTACAACACGAGGCTTGAAACATGTGCTTTTCCTGCTGACCGGTTACCGCACACCAGCTCATTTGTGCAAGAGTGTGCAAAAGCGCTGAAGCTGGAATGGAGGTTGAGTTGGGGCATTCCGGGTGGGCTGCAGGAGACGGCTTTCTGTTGTTTTGTTTGTGCAGTGGCAGCTGGGTCTGGAAGTCTGTGTGTCAGTTTTGTGCAGCCAAGTGGACACAATAGACCATAATTAATGATTACCCTAAATTTGCTCAACTGTACAACACACTAGTGACACTATTCACATTAGAAACACAATATTGCAAAATCCATCTCAATAAATCATTTAGTGAAAGACAGATTCCTCACAAACCGTATGGGAAAAAAACTCAGGGGAAAGTACTGGTATTGTTGCAGACACATGCACATTGGAGCTGAGAGGTGGCAGTTGTGGGGTTAAAAGACCATCAGTGGCGAATATCGGAAGCGTGTGAGCCGATGTGGTTGGCTGTGAGGTGAAGCTGACAGTAAATGAAGGCCCACATCAAAGAGTTAGGAGACTTCAGAGGAACTCATCTCGATTTTCTTGGCAGACCCTCGATCTCCAGCCAATCCCTGGTCGTGTCTTGCATGTGCACGTACACGGATGCACGGGTGCTCAGAATCATGAATCTGTTTATGTGCACATGAATGTTCACCACCTTGGTCAGTGTGCACAAAACTAAAAGAGGTAGTCTATTCAGCTCAGTCGATTGTCAGCATTGTGGAGAACAGAAGCAGCTTTAGTGAGAAATGCCATGAAGGGACTTTCCTTTTAGGTTAGTTTCTGAACCAAGAGGTAAATTCAAAATGCCATACATGCTGGCAAAAGTAGTCATTTTGCAACAAACCTTATTAAAACTAAACTAATCTAAGTTTTCTTAGGGGACTAATATGATGAGTTACTATGATGTACTCTGACAGAACGTGAAACCAAGGTCTGAGTGCAAAAGTAAATTTTCTGAAAAACATACTGATAAAAGTCCCAGCCAGCTGGCAGAGTAGATCAAAACACATTAAAAATGGTCCACAATGCCAATAATCACAGCTGGGGATAAACATGTGTTTCTATTGAGTACGTGTACCCCAAAACACCCCAAATACTCAAGTATTGTATTCTAAAGAGGCCATATTTTCTTAGAGAGCTTTCTTTGTTCTCTGGACAAAAAAAAGCAATTGCAATGTAATTGTGTTTAAACTTGACCCGTTTTCAGAAATTGCCCAGATAAGACCTTTTTTAAATGGGGAATAGAAATGTTCACTGTGTTATTACTTGCTCCAAGTGAGCATAATATTGAGTGAGCATATAATGATTACATTGAAAGAATTAACTGCATTTTTTTTTGCTAAATCCTTGACCTAGTTTAGATAAACGTTGCATTAACTCTTTGTGATGGATCTTATTTGTCTTTATGCTTTCGAAAACATGCTGGTCTGTATCACTCAGTTCAACATTAGCACTACCCTGCTCCTTATTTATGTACCAGTGGCTCATGCAAGACCTATGCAAGACTGAGGAGCCACAAAAACTTTTTTTTTTGTTGAAAAACACTATTTGCCATAGGTGTATATTTGCAAGCAGAGAACATCATAAAACCGGGCAACTGCAAAGGGCTGCTTGCCACTCAGCTGCTGCTGCTGCTGCTGCTATTTGTATGAAGGTAACAAACATTCTTCCTGAACTGACTGGTGTGCCAGAGCCTGGAGCAACAGTCCAGACTGTTGAGGCAGCAGACTGTCTGCACGAAGTCTGAGCCAGAGATCTAGGGCTACGATAGACTGAAAGGGGGGGAGGAAAAAGACCAGACAGATGTGTGCTCTGACTTAGAAACATTGGTGTGGCACAACATTAGGTAGTAGTTTCAGGAGTAGTAATTCTATCTGTATCGTTTTTCTTCTTCTTCTTCCCAGAGCACTGCCACAATGAGCTATAAAATACACAGAAAGCAGCTCGGTCATTGTATTTTAGAAATGACATCTGTGGTTAAACCATGCACAATAGATTTGCATGTTTTAATCAAACACACGTCGGCAAAATACGTCAGTAAATACCTCACTTGTTTTGTTATAATCAAAGTTGTCAATTGTCTTCCAAAAGGTGGTTGGTAACAAATGGCTGAATGAGAGTGCAGAGGCTGTCGGGAATGTGACATCATCATGAGTAACACACCCTCATTTGTATTTACAACTTTATTATGTTTATCTTTCCATTCTCGCAAAGTTTCTAAACATAAAGTTTCTGTGCAAAAGCTCATCTCGATGAAAACCACCTCAAGGAGGGTGCTCAATTTGAATACTAGGTTGCAATACACAGAATAAAATCTCAAGGGCAATTTTTCCAGGGGGCTCTACACATTCTAGATTGTTTGATTGTCTGTTCTCCAAGGTCCCCTGTGATCACTGCCTGTGAAAAACATCGATGTACTTTTTGTAAAATACCCACATCTAAAAAAATGTCGGGATTTTATGATGATGATGATGATGATGATGATGATGATGATAATGATGATTTTTTTTTTTTTTTTTTTTTTTTTTTTGCAATAGTAAATATTTCACTGAGATTTTGGTGAACAAGCTGCACTTGCCAGAGATGCATTGCTTGATAGGTAGCGGTGGCTCTTTTCCACTTTACTCCTACATTTCACCCATAGTAACCACAGCACGGTGAGGTTAGCAGGCAGCATTGCCCTCTCCCACTCCACCCAGCTCGAACTCTCTGGCACGGCCATATCGGTACCATGAGATCATGGCCCAGCTGGCTCAGGCAGCCAGTGTTGGAGAGACAGATAGATAGATTGCCTGCTGGTGTTGGGTGTCTCTAATTTAAGTACAGGGTGTGTGTCACTCACTGTAGAGATGAGCTGCACCCAAGCTCCTGCACACAGTGAGCTCACTCCTCAGAAGAAATGTGGTGAGCAAGCACAATATACAATACACAACTTCCAAAAGCCTTCGCAGGGAATTTCTCATTAGTGCTGTGGCTGTGAGGTGATGCCACAACAACATGTGCACACACTGAGGCACCTGTTTGTGAGTCGTCACTATCAGGTGGTCAGAATGACTTCATACAGGTGTTTTTTTTTTTTTTTAGTTTCAGTCAGGCTGTAAATTCTGGAGCATACACATGTACTCACACCTGTGCCACCGGGATGACCACAACTTACTCGAAGGGATGAGATCACATGATTCAGAGCTCTCAGCACAGAAGGTAATGATCGCAACTACCTTTCTGCAGAAGCTGTAATCAAAGTAAGGAAAACAGCTGTGTGTCTCTCACTTTCACAGCCAAAACACCTGACCTACACTTTTCAGATCCAACTTGTCCCTTTAGGGGGGTTAGAGTGACACACACACACACACACACACACACACACACACACACACACACACACACACACACACACACACACACACACACACACACACACACACACACACACACACACACACACACACACACACACACACACACACACACACACACACAGGTCATTGCAGATGAGGTCATGACACACATTAAACTGCAGCTCATATCAAGTGATACTTTTGTACCAAGTGAAAACCAGTGAAACAACCATCTTAAATTTACTGGCTAGGGAAGGGATCGTCTTAAGTGTAAGAGATAGTCCCTTCACTATTTGAGTGGGGATATAGTCATCTGGATGTTTGTTTTCAAATTGAAATGTCGGTAGAAATTGCCTTGGGATTGCATCAGGGTGTTTGTTCAGCAGCAACTGAATGGATTGACTAGATGAGATGTTTGAGTCGTGAGTGCAGTGTTGATAACATTAGCACGATTATGTCTTGCTTTCTACTGCCTTTTTTGTCATGAAATTGTGGCCACTGTATTCTATATGTGTCATGCAGAGCTGATTGTAGTGACCTCACTCTAAGTTCATCAGCTAAACTTAGATTGCATTATAGGAACACTGCATTCCTGTCCTGATAAAGTCTGGTGGTATTTTCTAAGTGAACACCAGAGCACCAAACATGCAAAGCACTCAAAAGCAATAAGCACTCCAGTAAACAAAGGACTTGACAGAATTAAGAATGCAACCCACAAGCCTACAGCATCCCAGATGCATTGATCAAATGAGATCAGGTCTTCAGGTTTGTCCTTTTAGCCACGTGTAAACAACAAGGGGGGCATTTCAGGGCAATTGACAGCTTGCTCTCAGAGTACAATGGAGGTCACATGGTTTGTTTAAGCATAGCAAAGAAGGATAGCGAAGAACAGTAAAATGAAGGAATTATGGTAAATACACATGGCTCAAATATAGCATTTGTGATTTATTCACTAAACTCAATGGAATTCAATGAATGTAAGAATGTATTTTATTTCTCTCACACATTTTTTTCTCTGATCTCTGTCTGCATCAGAATTCTATTCACATGTTCTGGTTTGCTCTGGCTGCCAGTCTGACTGAGGTGGGGCAATGCTAAGTGATTTGCTAAATATGGGGAGCAGACTGTAACCTCGCCGGGGCTGACACATTACTAACATAGCTGAGCTTATCCTCCCAGAAGCACATGTACTCAAAGCCATGCCAGGAATCCCTCTCCCACCCACAATTCTCAAGTAGAGCAGCAGGCCGGAAGGCATGACCATAGAAGCACAGCAGGCAGGAGGAGAAATGTACTAATGCTGCCATCCACTTGGATACAAGCAGACACTGAGACATACAAAAAATATGAGGAAAGCACGAGCTATTTTTTCCCCATATGAGAGGGTTTGTGCTCTGTCCCGGCATGCAGACAGAGAGGGCAGACAGTGTGACGGTGTGGATTCAAGGAGACGATAGAACATCTAGATTCCAAATTCCTCTACACTGATGTTTAAAGCCATTTCAGGTCAAACACAATGGTGCCTGAAGTGGCAGCATGCATTCTCTGTCCTCAAGACATTCTCTGTCCTCAAGAGCAGTTACAGCTTTGTGCATTTGCTTAAACAGAAAAGAAGAAAAGAGATAGGAGGACATTCTCTGCAGAATATCAATTCCATGTAGTTATCTTTTGGGCTGTGCAAGCATAAAGAAAAAAAAACTCAAAATAGAAGTAACATGCAGTTCAAGTTCTTTGTTGCATGCTTGCAGAACGACTAGAAGCAGCACTTTTATATATTCCCCCTCTCTCTACAGAGAGAGAGACAGACAGAGAGAGAGAGAGAGAGATTGATCACAGGGTAAACAAGGTGACTGCTGGACAGCCTCTCTGCTTTCAGTGCACAGGCTAATTAGAAAACTTGAGGGAGGCTGAGCTGCAAGCAGCATTGCCAGCCTTGACACAGAGAAAAAGAGTGAAAGACAGATTAGAGGAAAGAAGAGATTAAGGAAGCAGATGAAGTAGAAGAGACTGGGAGAAGTGAAGGAGGATCTCTGATGAAAGCCTTGTTTGCTTGGGCAATGTCGTCACTCCATTACAGGTCAGGGTTATTAGGGGAACGATGATGCAGCAGCTCATCATGCTTGTTTCCGTCTCATGCACAAACAAGTTGACTTTCTTTGAAAGTGTGCATGTGCCTGAGTAAATCCATGTAAACACATGTTCAAACACCTCTGAGCCTGTCCATACACACAAACACGTGTGAAAATGCAAAATAAGAGTGACATGTGATTGTCTCTCTCTATTTCACCATGATGGTGGAGTTAAATATGAAGTTGGCCACAACATGTTTTCAGTTTTCCTGATACATGCGAGCTCTTTATGTTTTCTCAGGAGTTAAAAACATGCTCCTTGAACCATCGGTGTATTGTGTAATAATACCCGATCTTTACAGGCTGACCATGTTCTTGGCAACATATCTTATCTAATAGTGCCTTTACTCCGAAAACAGCCTCCGAACACTCACTGACAGACCAAAACAAACAGCAGCTGGCTACATGTTCATACACCTTTTCTTTAACTATCAATAGCAAAGAGGAACAATGAGAATAAGTACAGCTGACAAACACACATTTTGTTTTGGTTAAATATAACTCTGAGAAAACACATGCGCGCAAGCACGCACGCACGTGCGCACACACACGCACACACACACACACACACACACACACACACACACACACACACACACACACACACACACACACACACACACACACACACACACACACACACACACACACACTGTAGGTGAAGCCTCTTCCATGCACGAGAGAACATTGTGTAAGCGTGCAGGGTCTAGCTTGATGTGCAGAATTTCAATTTGAACTTTCTCCCAGAGGATGATTTGAAAGCGCAATTAGAATTTTGCACGGTGCACCGGAGGAGAGAGCAATGTTTTTCAAGGACTTTTCAAGGGAGTGATGCAATTGCCCCTCTACCTTACACTAGATTTTTTTTTTCTTCTGAGCAACATACCATACTTAACCCAGTAACACACTGAGGGTGCATGGCAACAGTGGTTCATTCCTCCCACCTCCCCTACAGCAGTCCTGCTCTTGCAGCTCCAAGATGCTTTGTGCAATTATAAGATAAATACCTTTACATTTGGACAAGACCCATGTTTATGTGGGTGCACTGTCATTGATGAAAAACAAAAATAAGCTTTTTGTTTTGCTGGTGTCACTTAATCTGTAGGAATAGAGGAGCAGGCAGAAGGAAAACAGGAGAGGGGGAGGGTTAGGGGGAGCGGCTGTACTCCATGTCCTGAACAACAGCCAATAAGAGGGCAGGGTTTTTGAGAGGCAGGCATAAACATGAGTAGTTGCTGCTGGTAACAGAAATCTGATTGGATGTTGAGAGTTGTTGCTCAATAGGATAGGTGTTCCAATGTGTGGGTATTTTGATCACTGTTATGAATGTGTTTATCTTCTGTTATGTTCCTTAATAACCTTGTTATTCTTTCCCTTCTGTTTTAATTCACTGAAAAGAACTTTAAGGTCAAAATCCAAACCACAATAGACTATTTGAGCTGTTTTCAAACCTCATTGGGTTTAATCATCTGACCTTTGGTTACTTTTTTGTGCAGGCCTGCTCTGGAAAGACCAAGTTGTGTCATCTTAGCTGTAAAAGTAAACACAAAAGGCTGGACATCCAGTAAAACAACAAGGGGGAGCAGATGATGTGACGCCAGTTTGTGAGGACAGGTTGGTGACACCACTGCATGATGCACATGTTTTTTCATGCTGATGCAGCACCGCTGTTGACTTCAAGTGTACCTTTCAGTTACCTAATATACCATGAATATCCAGAGAGATTTTAATAACCTTTTGTTCTGTGTCTTTGTAGATTTTAAGTTGTGTTTGTCAATTCAATGACTAAACACCACGCACAATTCAACACGTTAAAAGAGCTCAATGGCAACAGAAAAACATATAATACTAGAGGTCAGCCACAATGTTGTTTGTCTGCATATGGCGTCACATTCTGTTTACCACGGAGTCTGAGGGAGCACACTATTTGGCACATGGCAGGTTTGCAGCTGATTTGTTTACATGGGGTTCCTTCCTGCAAGGGGTGGCGCTTCACACATGCATTCCAGTGTTGCTTTGGAAACAGCACCTCTGCTGTAGCCAATAGGAAGTTGGGGATTATGACATGTGCATTTGTGTCTCCGAATTAATCAAGGGTAGTATCTATCTGCTCCTGTGTTGATGGGGGGGATTTTTTTAAATCAGCTCACTCAAGGAAGGAAACACAGTGGACAATAACGCCAGGATCAAACAAACAGGCCACTAAGCCAATTAAAAATCAACAGTCTAATCTTTAAATGGAGGGTTTTGAGGAGCATATGTGCACATGTGCCTGCCTGTTGTATTTTGAACACACACGCTATGATTGCTCTGATATGTTGGCTGGGACAGAAACATTTTTTTTAAATATTTTATTTTATTTTTGCATGAGTAACTATCATGCTTCTCTAAACTCCCTTTCTTACTTGATTTGTGGACACATGCGTAATCGTCTGTGTGTACAGCTGTTATAGGACAGTATAAGACCGGCTGAATGTCAGCCCATGGTACCTGTTTCAGGCCCCTTTACCATCAGGATCTTTTTTTTCTCTCCATTTATCACTTTATTACTGTAGACACAAATAACAGAAGCTCTGCTATCTACCTCATTATAAAATACGATTAGCGTGCAGGTAACATGTATGGACACAAAAGGCAATAAAATCTTTCATATTTTTATTACTGAAATTTTAAGCTGAGTTTATGTATACACTTTTGATATATTGATATAATAATCAATTCATATCAAGGGAAATAAATGTAAACAGTCACAAATGAGGAGTCAACAGACAACAAAGAATATAAGTGTGTTTTTGTCTCACTGTTTGCTCTGTACTGTATGTGTGTGAGTGAGGAGTGATCTGGAGTAGGAGCTGTGTATTACCTGCCACACAGGATGCAGCTGCAGCAAGTAAACAATAGCTTCCAAAGGCGGTGTAATTGTCGATGCATGTGCTTTGTGCATTGCTGTATGTAAGTGTGTGTTTCACTCACCATTTCCTTAAAACAGAGCTTTCTTTGTTGTTGCTGTCTACTCTCTTTTCCTTCTGTCTAGAAATCACCTGCTCTTCAGTTGAGTGTACACTTAGGCCAAAAGAGAGGTAATCTAATCATCAGCAACGCATTGTTTTAACATTTTATTCCCCATTTCCCAACAACAAGTCACAAAACATTTAAAAAGCACATGAGTTTAATCACATTTGCATAATCAGTGTAACAGGAATGTAGGAAATGAGTGACTGCTTAACCAAACTACAATATGAACAAGCAAGAGTAATCCTTGATTGATCTCGTCACAGGGATCCCTCCGGAGCATTAGTGTCTTGATCTCGGACACTTAAAGACCTTTGCTTAAGGACACTTTTGAACAGACGGGTTTCAATTCGAGAAAAAGACTGATTCATGAAACAAGATATTCTTGAAAATATGTTTTACCTTCCATTAACCAACACCTTTTGTGCGTTCATGATGAATCTGAGACGGTTTTTAGTCCTGGTCTGCCTGGAGAGGACCAGACAGTTCATGAAACAAAGAAAAACAGCCAGCCAACCATAACATCCTCAGCAGACACCTCAACTCTACCCAGCAACTATTGTACTCTGACATTGTCTGGCTCTGTTGCTGTTCAAAAACACAGACATGCGTGTGTGCTCACAGACATACACTCAAACCACAGTCAAAAGACCTCACCCACTCTGTAACTCAAAGAGGAACTGTAGATTTGTCTATTTCTTTTAAATGCATGTGTGTAGTTACTTGTGCAAATCTTGTGCATCAAAGTGGGTGTCTGTCCTCTGCAAGCCTTGCCTGGATGCATGCATGCAAAAGAGTTGGATTCAGAATGTTCTGTAACCACTGTTTGTCTCCATGAAATAATCATGTTATGTACAGTATTTCCAGTGTGTACAGTGTGGGTGGAGGTAATAGCTAATATGCAGAAAAGGGGTCCCCGTGTGGGCAAACTTCATCCGCAGCCCCAGAGCAAGGCATGTTAGTGACGTCTGCCTTGGAAACTGACAAAGCCTGTCTTTGTTGCCTTTGTGGGTAGATCGAAACATCCTAGCCTTTCAGCATCCTTTGATTGCGTATATCCGAATTTGTATCAAGGGTGGTATTTAAATGAGAATATGAGGGATGTATTTTCAATTGAGTCATTATATCTAGGCTTACTATTAAAGTCATAAAATATGTGTCCACTGCAGGATTTGGGATAAACTTTGGGATTTCTCACTGCAACACTTCCCCTCATCGAGAATACTCTTCAAATCCATATCTAGTGTTTGTGTGTGTATGTGTGTCAGAGCACTTGTGTCCTACTATGTCCTTTGCAGCTCTCTCTCTCTTTCTCTCCGAGCAGAGCCAGACATGAGGCGTCTCTCATTCAAATGCAGTCCTCTTTGTTGGCGTGGATTCAAAAGCAGTGAATGTCTCGTCAAACAGACACATGCAAACAGGCGCAATGCACGCACACACCAGTCCCCCAGGGCTTGTTTCCTTTTATCTCGATCTTACTCAGCCATCGACAGTGTAGCAGGTGTGAGTCAGCCGTCAGGTGTATGTGTGTCCAGGAATAAGCCGATGTGTGTATGTATATTCAGCCTTTTAGCTGCTAACTACATGCAAATCCCACTTCATTTACCCACTTGAACAAATCATATAAACACACATTGACTTTCACCCCGTTTCCAAAGCAGCTGTAGTTTGGAGAAAACATTGTTTAACATAGGAGCAAGGGCAAATCATTGCTTTTGCCTGGCTGATACTCCACCAATCAGACAGCCGAGGGTGAGTGCAAATCAGAAGTTAAACCAATCAGAGGAGAGAAGAGAAGGATAACCAATAGGAGCAGGAGCCAGATGGTGAAGCAGTTGGAGATAGAGATAAACCAATCAGGAGCCAGAGACCAAATCCATTGAAGTGTTGTTTTTGAAGCTCTGCAGAGAACTTTGTCTCTTGCAGCCGAACATGCAAGATCTTAATGTTCTCAGTAACACTGAATTTAGAGCTATAAGTACACAAGGAGGTCCAAACTTTTACACATTGGTGTGTTGGTGAGAACTCTTACCTTGTTTACCAGGGATGCTGACATGTTCAAAATACACATGGGTTTGTTGCAGATGTTGCAAGATGATGAAATCACGGAACTAGGCAGTGCAAACAGTCAATTTGGTTTTGTTTTTCAGCTTTGGATGGGTTTGATGGGTGGACATCATTGCTATCTATCAGCACTTATTGCTTTTGTGTGCATATGTTGTTAGAAAGTTCAGATAGGAAAGCATGTCTTTGTGCTTGTAACAGGTCACCCTAAACCCTCTGACTTCATGGACAATAAAGCATAGAGCCGTGTCATCGACACACGTGCTGCCAACTGTTGCAGAGACACAAAGCCAACTTCAAAACCACTTTACTGACTGTGAAGGGCCCCCTCCCCATGATTTTGGCACACTCCAAAATCATGAGCCCCCCCCCCTCCCCAACCCTGGCCCCATTGTCCCAAATGAATGAGTGGAGGGGCGTGTGTCTGTGTGTGAGGACAGCTGGCTCTCTGGCTCCATCAGTAGCAGCTGCCTCAGCCTCAGGCCCTCAGGGTGGAACTCTGCAGATTAGAGGTTGGATTGGGTGGGGTGCAGTGCCTGTGTGTGCATGTGTTTGTGGCAAGGGGATGTGTGGCCCAGTCTGTGGCCCCTCACCGAATGAATGGACTTCTCCCCCTTCTTTGTCCCACCCCTGTATCATTTTCTATTTCATAGCCTCTAAAAACAAAAGGAGGCACACTTCTCTGCAAAGACGGAAAACTGGGGTGCAGTGTAATTAGAGGGTAAAGAAGGAATGGGGGGGCGGGGTGTAAACAGAGAGAAAGACAGACGGCGAAAGTTACAAGCAACGACTGGTCTAACAGGGAGACATTGGGATGGAGACAGAGACTAACAGAGGGAGTTGTGGATTTCCATTTGGTGCTGAGTTGGGGCCAGTTATAGTGGCTTAGGGACAGCTGTTACTCTTGCATATAGGATATTGGAGCCAGGCTGTTCCAAAAATACAAGAAGAATCTGAGGTCTACTTCTAATGTACTGTCTCTGTGTGTGTATAAGAAAAATAGGAGCTTTTGAATTGGACTGTTATGGATGTGTACCTCGGCAAAGTGTCATACTTCACTCCAGTGGTTCTGCAAATGAGGAGAATATCTTGGTGGGTCTCACAGGAGAGAAGATAAGTAGATGGACATTTGTCAACTAAAATATTGTTTTATAGCCCTGTTTTGATCCATGTTGATATATCAAAATACAATGGCATTTGCAAGACAGAGGTAAAGTTTATTGACACAGGACTCATTCAGTGCTCCACGATGACAGCATGTTTACACAGGAACTAGGGCAAGGGAGGCACATGCAAATCTGTTCAATCATTCTAGTGCAGCATCAACCTTGAATCCTCATGTAAAGTACACAGAGCAGAAGGTTAAAAGCCTTAAAGAGCCTTGAGTCATACGTTTGCAAAATCCAGGTGATGGGAATAAATTATACATAAATGATGGGTGATGTTAAACCCTGCTTAAAGCTGTTGCAATATATCACGAAAGAAACAGCAGCATGAAATGTCCATAATCAGATGCTCACCTTGGACGTGTTTTCAAAGTGAACTTCGGTGTTTTCAGATATTTTCTTTAATACAAATGAAAGTCTGACTCCCAGGTGATTCTTGAAACTAAATTATCTTTGCAACATCTAGACTTGTGTCCTTCTCCGTGTCCTCCTCCTCCCCCTCCTCCTCCTCCCTTCCACCTTGTATCCTCCACATGCAGTGCAAACCCACTGACCTTGTTGCCAAGGCAACATATCAGTCTGATCCCGAGTGACAGCTCTATTCAAGTTGTCATTGTCTCCCATGACAACCAACGAGCAATCCTTAATTAGGCTGAAAGATGCTCCAGAAATCAGGATGACGGTTGATTAAATTACGACACCCTTTGTCTGCTCTTTGTTCATCACACACACTGTCATCAGCTGCGATGAAAAAAGTCGTTTGTCTCAAAACATAACTTTGCAAAACAAACAGACAACAATGCATCTTATTGAGTTTTGAAAATGTTACTCACACTTCGTCCCACGTGGCCACATTGAGAACGATTCGTTTGGTTAAAACTGCTGAATCTGCCCGATATTATGTTGCCAGCAGCAACTGCCTGGGGTGTCTGAGGACATACTGGAGTCTTCCTGAACGCAGCAAGACAATTAGCTGCAAGGAGGCATCCAACAGAGGAGAAATTCAATGCCTGGGCTCTTATGCAAGGCTCGAGCTGTCAGAAGTGACATCATGTTGACAGGGATTAGACCAAATTAAAGACACAGATCTTGTGAATATGTATTGTAGGACAATTATTTCTAACCACATTGTACAGCACATTTTGAGATCAGTCAAAAAAAGAAATGAATGCTTATATAAAATTAATCTTCAGACCATTTACAATGGATTTTGGTTAAAAATTGCACATGTAATCCTCATAAAATATATCAGCCGGCAGAAACCTGTTCAACTCTTCTCTTTCAGGAAGCCTCTTTAGGTTTTTTGCTTATTTAGCAGACGTAAACAGAAACTTTTCAGAAGGTAATTATAAAGCAAACAGGACCCATGTGTTCATATTTGTTGTTTAATGCATTTTAAAAATGTGAAAGTTTAGTTATGACAGCTGCAGTTGTGGGTCATGAGCCAAGGGGGTAAATTACAGTTGAATGAATGATTGGATGCTTGTATTTCACACATTTTTTATAAAATAGGTTGGATTCATGTCGTCATGATGATTCTGGATTCTTTGGCATATCAACACTGTTTCATGCAACACTGTGTATATTCCATATCTATATCAGTTTTGAAGAACTGTGTGTTTTGCAAAGTATAATTTATTTGATTTATTTTGTAAATGGCAAATGCAATGCAATGCAAAATATGTGTTCTGTTTGTGTATGTGTTGTGTTTGTGTTTTTACACTGACTTTCATAATATTGTGAAAAACAATTTAATGGTTGATAAATAAAGTGTCACTGACTTAGCTCTGGTGCTCCCTATTGACCACCTTTGACAAACAAAACAAAACAAAACAAAAAAAACTCTTGCTCCACTGTTTCCACAACAAATTGACATACTATACTACTACTTAGTCAGGAAAAGTGCTGCAGGAAGACATGCAAGCACATTTTCACATAAACACACAAGCACACCTGTCCATATCAAATAAATGGCACACTTCTGCTGTTGAATGTCAACAAACACACACACACACACACACACACACACACACACACACACACACACACACACACACACACACACACACACACACACACACACACACACACACACACACACACACACACACACACACACACACACAGTGCATAGCGTGTGTAAATACAGAGTGAGCTTTTGGGTGTATCTTAATCGTTTTCCTCTCCTATCTCGGCTGTTTGCACATTCAACAACAAGCTTTACTGAAAGGCTGATAACAATCCGTCTACGTTGCCATCTGACGTTCCTGCGTCTACTCATTGTGCCTCCTGTTTTACTGCAGATCCATCATTGGTGCAACAAGTCAGCAGCTCCTGTAGCCCATACAAAGGAGATTTTTAAAAATTTTTACATTGGGAAGACTACATTTGTATGTAGATTGGATGATACACTTGACCTGATTATACAGTTTCATCTTCTGATAATGTGCTTTGGTGCAGATGTTGGGGTCGATGAGGTTTGGAGGTTTACAAAAGTCCACATGAGCTTTCAATAACACATAGTCATCTTAGTTATCATCATGGTAATTTGTTATGCATAGATAAAGAAATTGAGGATTATTGCATCATAATATACTGTTTTGATGTCTTTATCGGACACCTCCGTTTCAGATCTTGTGACTTAACACAAAAGTGCAAAAAGCTATGCACGAGTGCATAAAAATAAAAGACCAAATATATATTAAAAAAAAACAACAGCAAAAACCCCCAACTAAATTCTTTCTTACATATTGCTGCAACAAGGACAGCTGCACGGCTGTCTGGGGCAACCCTCTAACAGTATACACAGCTGTGCATATACAGAGCCCTGTTCTAAAATAATTGCAGCGCTACATTTTATACTCCCAGTGCTCATACAGGCAGTGCACATAAGGACACATTGCTTTTCAAAGCCCCGGGCCGAACAACAACACCAGAAAAACTATTTCTATCCTGAAACCACTCAATGACCTAAGATGACTTTAAGAACAAAAGAGCAATTATAAGAAATATTCTAATTGATTCAAACTTGTTTGGTAGCATGACTCATGAGGAAACACTACATATGAGGTCAGAAGCATATTTGCACATACAAGTTGTCAGACATTGCTTTGCTAAACGTCAAAAACATTTTATGATGAAACAGCGAAATCCATCCATCCATCAATCCATCCATCCATGACAGGGCGTATGCTGAGACAGACAGTATTACACATTAATTTATTCCTACAGTCAAATTACAGCCACCAGTCAACATTAAATGTCTTTGGATTGTGGGGGAGAACCTAAAGAAAACCCCACAAAGGGAGGAGATGCAAATTATAAGCCCCCAAAGCCCCCAAGCCCAGAATAGAAGTTGGGATGTTCCCGCTGTCAGTGGAGAGTCCTAACCAGTGCCCCAGAGCACACTCCTCACCATCTGACATTCATATGTGCGCTATCAGGATCCTTTTCTGCAGGAATTTGTAAAAACAACAACTGGAAGGAATACACATATCTGAAATACATCTCTAACACAGTAACTTGTAATTAAGAGTTAAGAATGATGCAAAATGTTATATTGGCCAACCATGCTTCTCTTTTAATCCACTCTAGTTCTTCTAATACACGACACAGAACACTAATAGTTACTGCATCGTTGGGCTCATCCCCATTCCCTTAACCCCAAAAGGTGGAGGTACAGAGTGTTTTGTTCACTCTACCATATCTAGGAAGCACTCAGTATTTCTCAGTTCGGGTTTGAGTTTGGGTGCGAAACCAGACTCCACATCGGCACACTCTCACACCCAAGTAACAGAACACTTAGCCTGCTCAGGCTGGAGCCCGAGCCCCATGGCGAAAACTGAGACAGTGCAGAGAAAAGGTGAAAGATCAGGCTCACACTCCTCTGAGACATGAGGCTGTCCAAGAGGCTTCCTAATCTTTAACCGACGGGGGAATTCCAGCGTCGGTTTGGATGCGTTAACAGGCCCAGTTTCAAGGAAGAAGTCGAGCAGTGAGGAATAGAGACATGGTGAGATGTTAAATACCTGTGTGAAATCTGGTCTCTCATAGGCTGTGCATGTGCGTGTTTTCAACACATGCCAAAAAAAAGTCATCAAGAAGTGAGATCAATAAAGATCAGAGGAGAGGCTGGAAAGTCCATGCTGACTCAGTATGCTGTCACCTTTCACATAAAGCAACAACCGAGAGGGAGAGAGAAGAAAGAAAGAAAGAAAGAAAGAAAGAAAGAAAGAAAGAAAGAAAGAAAGAAAGCAGCAAACCTATAGCTTTGCAGTCTATCTGAGGTATTATTAGCCAAATTCATCTTTACTGCAGCTTTTACCAATCTGTCTGCTGCTGCATGCAGCCACACAGCAAGTGTTTTTTTTTGGTCTTTGTTCAGCAGCAAAACTGTAGATGTTTGAACTCTTTGAAGCCTGAAAGACAGAGAGGGAAAAAAGGATCTTAAGATGAACAAATCCTTTGATCATGTGTCAGGGAGTTTTAGTCTTTGTTAAAGAGATGAGTGAGTTTGAGTAATTTCAGCGGCCTGCTGTCATGTGGGTCTGCACCGGTAGCATGCCGTGTCTTTGTATGAACTTTGAGCTCTGTCATTGAATCACTTCTGGATATAGATTAGTTGATGTATTGAGTTTTATGAGATCTTTGCTGAGTGAAAGGACAAGAAAGAGACCGAGAATAATCCTCTATCAAGTGATACATTTACTGGAAGATTAATCATATTAAAAGGGCTGCTACACTTCCTATCTCTCAGAACATATCTCCTCAGGACAAAGAAAAATGTTCTTCTGCCAGTGCTGCTGGAATGTCATCATACACTATGAGTCTCTTTTGAGTGGAGTAACGACTACATATTAGCCTGTGTTATTTTTAGAATCACCTCACTTTTAACCTAAAACACTTTACATCCCAATATAAACACATTAAAACCAGACAACTCACAGAAGTGGGATTTTTATTGCTCTGGCTAATGGTAACTCACTTTGATGTGATCGTGAGTACTGAATTCAAACGCCGTTTAATGTGAGCCAGACGTCTCTTTTTCTCAGCCAAGCAGAACTCACCTACATCCTGTTCTCCTCCACAGGCCAGCGATGAAGAGAGAGGGACTAAGCAGGTTTGTCTAGCCAAGGACAAAATGATTGATGTTCATCATAGAGATGTGGCTGTGTTGCTCTCTGAAACGGAAAGAACATTAGAGATTTAAAAAAAAGAAAAATGACAAACTCACAACTGGGCTGCAATTTATCTATTGTTAAAAATCTTTGTAACTTCAGTATTTTGACTCCAGAGGAGGTGAAATAAAAAATCCCTAAACCATCAAATTGCAAAAGTCTCTTAATAGTTCTTTGAGAAATAAGCAAATATTTCATTCAGACACTGTTTTTCTGAGCTTCATAAGCTGCATTCGGAGATGATTCGACAAATCAAACACTTAGGTCTAGACTTAAGTCACATCCCATAATGCAATCCTGGAGACATCCATTGCTAATTATGTTTCCTAATGGAAGAATGTTGACAGTATGAGCTCATCTAAATTCTCAAGAACCCATCAAGCCCTTAAATCCCTGGGTTATTCTGAAACTGTGGTTATTAAAATAAATTACACATCCATTTTTATCCGGAGCAGCTTCTCAATGGAATGTGTTATAGTTTGTAAAAAAGAAAAAGAATAAATGCATGGAATAGGCTTGATGACAGAAAAGGTTGTACCCAAATTTGACAATATTTTATATTGCACACACATGAAGAAACAAAAAAAGGCTTAGCATTTCTGTTTACTTTTTTTCTGAGTCATGCTTGACAACACGTTACTGAGTTGACCTGAGCTCGCTCTGTAACATCTAAGAGGGCGATGAAGGTGAGCATGAATCCATTCCTCTGTCCTCTGTACCGCTTTAGCCAATTCAGGGTTGCAGGTTCCTGGATCTGATTCCATTTGACAGGGTATACCATTAACAATCCATCCCATTGCCAAATTCATATGTTGATGTTAACATCAAATGGGTGCACGGTCCACGCACAAAAACTAAAGAGGTCCAGACCAGTAAAACAATTTAGTTCAAAAAGAGAAATCTACATTTAACTATCTTTTTACAAGACCTGAAATTGAACTATATAGCGCAGTTTCAACATTAGTTACATTTTCTTGATGTTCTGTGATGAATATAGTGTCCTGCCCAAAAACCCAAATGTCCCACATTGGCCTAATCCATTTTCTTTTTACATTTTGCCACATTCAAAAATGGACATTTTGCAAACCTGCTGAACTGAGCCTCAAAAGGTCATTTTGATTCTAATGCTATTTCTCTAGCAATAAAGTAGCTAGACCCACTGATCTCTCAGCTTTCAGCATAGTTATTCCTGCTACACCTACTGAACCAGTGTGATTTCTATAAACTAAATGAAACTGAAGTTTCTTTTACTGTAAAAGTAAAAATATTTTGTCTCCCCCCCAAAAAAAATACTTTGTGGGGTCCTCCTGCAGGACATGATGCCTGTATTTGGTACACATATTAGATAAAAGGCAGTTAGAAAATACAAGATTTTAAGGCCTGATTTGTTCATATTACTGCATGAATCGAAGACTCAAAAAGAAACAAAAATACCATTAAAATATCCCAAATCTTCACAAACTTCTCATTCTCAGTCACTTCCTCACTGGCTCGGTGAAGGGGACACTTCTTTGAAGTGGCTGCCAGAAACTGAGCTTTAAACAGGGCCGAGTTAAAAGAGGATGTGGAAGGAAGAGTCGAGCTGAGTATATTAAGCACAGTGTACAACCAGCTGCAGAGTGCATAATCGGCTGAATCAAGAAATCAAAATTGCAAAGTAATAGCATAAATCTACACAGATGCTTTAGTGCTGATACGATATCCTTACATAAACCTCAAATGCCCCCTTAGCAAATACAGGCTAAATGGCCTGTTGTGCAAATCCACTAGCAGAGGGTTCTTACTTCATGGAAATGAATTAGGTGAATGCCTTGTTAACGTCCCTGCTAAATGTCCCCAGTGCAGCATTGCTGTGCTCGATCCTGTAAACATAAGCAACCACAGAGCAGAGAGGATAGGATTACTTTCTTAGTAGTACTCTGTTTTCCGAGTAGTCCACATCGCACTCCTCCAGTGCTTCTCCAATGATGGAAGAGAACTCAAGTGCTCTTCCAATATAACTAATGTAACTCAGCTTTTGTTTACTCCTTGGATTTACTTTCTGTTTATAAATTGCTATACTTTTGTGTAATTTTGCACATAGTGAAGTAAAGATTTTAAGAAGGCGGTATGCATCAAGGCTTGTTTTACCTCTTCAATGTCCAAACAGGCACAGGGACTCAATCATGTGGTCTTCTGTTGGAAAAACATTTCACGCCTGCAAAACGGTGTAAATTTAGTAAAAGTCAAACAACCAAATCATTCTGTGCAGACTGTCACTTCCCAGGAAACCTTTGAAAAGATCTCTGAGTCATAGCTGCAAGAATGTCTCAACAGTCAGTCTGGCACGTCGGGAAGGTGAAAGAGCAGGAGAGCGTAGTTTACTCCTTTCTTTTCGTGATTCATTTCAAATGCATGAGACATATGAAGTCTGTGCATGCCACATGCAATCAAGGAGTCACACTGACCAGTTCTCCTCGCAGTATTTAATTACTTATCTCCAGCGTCATGCCGTCCCTCCTCCTGGACATCCATCAGCTCACTAAGCCCTCTGTGCAGTGTCTCGAGAGGACCTACTGTGTGGCAGCAGTCGGTGGTTAAGTTTCATAAACACAGACGCACACCGGGTGACAGATTTACACTTTACTCATGCGTTCTTTTCGTGACATGTTCAGACACATGCGGCTAATCACCAGAAATGAATAGACGGACAAATGGATGAATAGAAATAGTATATGAATGGAAGTATAAATTCAAGATCGAGGAGGAGCTCTTTTTACATTGACACCCTCCTCCCATACTTTTCTGCCCTTATCGGGCTTTTGGGGGCACAGCAGCTGCCACACGCACATAAAATCTTCAAATCCACATTGGACAGGTAGTGCCACATGTGTGGAATTAAAAGCCTCTTGGAGGACCCCGTCTTGGGTTACCAGCTGCACGCGACAGCTGCCTGTAAAGGGATCCAGTTTCTGGTGGTTTTTGTACAGTTGGTGATAGATGGGCAGAAAAAAGGAGGAATTGTTAACCCCCCCCCGCCCCACCAGGCCTCCTAGCGAGTAAAAGACAGTTTGATTGTCAGGAACAGGAGGAGCATTATCTAACTATGAACCCGATAACACCCTCTTTAAAAAGAGTGAAATATAGCGTTAAAGAAACTGTATGTGCAACATATTGTGTTTGCATTGCAAATATGCAACACTATTTAAAAAATAAGGTTGGCACATTTCTTTCCTCCAGTTTGCTGAGAAACTTGTAATTTTATCTGGCAAGTTATGAGAAAATGTTTTTTTGACAGACTGTAGTAATGCTGTCTCCGAAATCATTCTAATCTGATAAGAGGACAATGTACACACACACAATTTAATCTTCCCTCCTCTACAAGACAGACTTGGTGTCTGTACAAACTATGAGTGCCTGACTCTTTCTTTAACAACAAGGCAGCACTAAGATGGCCGGAGAATAGGCTTTTGTATAGGCATCCCGCAATGGGTGTGAGATAATAGCTGATTCATATGGGGAGATGACGAGCTGTGAGGGTTTATGTAAGAAGATCTCGGATGTGTGAGGCTGTCTCTGACGATTGTAATGTTCTACCTATCTCAGTAACAGCCTCAGTCTGTACGCTTTGTATCTGCTGTTTACTCTTCAGGGAGATTGCAGATTCTACCAACACGAGATGATGTCATGTTTGCCCGTTTTCCCTCTGTTTCCACTGCTGAATCGGATAGTATTCTCTTTATCTCAACCTGCCATGAATATCGCAGAGGGAATACTGCAACTGCTCATCTTCAAGCGATATACAGCAGCATGCAGACTTTTGTATGAATTGATCCTAGTCACCTGGAGGGCAATCCTCTTTTTGTAAGAAATCCAAATAAAAAGCCACATTAAAAGCATTTCATGGTACACTGTACTGTAATTGTTTGTGGCAAATAAAAGACTTGGCTTGACTACAGGTTGACTCAAGCCTTAAAAAAGTTGCTTAAGCTATTCATCGCACAGGAATGTGTATTCAAGGTGTGAATCATTCTTTATCTGTCTGCTTGTTGTTGACATCATATGTAAACATGCCTTGTTCCTGAGGCCTTTCACTATTTTGTAACTACGTATTATTTTACCACAGGGTTGTGCTCGTAACAGTATCAGTCAAGTACATATATTGTTTTTTTTAATGCAGTGAGGTAATTTGTTATAGTACCTTAAATATAACTATTACATTGTCTTGGTAACTTTCACATTTTATCATCGTGCTGCTATACCACTGCTATACTACTGTGCTGGAACTGTTACACTGTTGTTTGTAAAATAAATAAGTAACAATACTAAAATGAGTATTGTTTCCCCCATATTTTCCCCCTGTTTCCATGTGTATACATACTGTACATTTGTTTATCTAAATATCTATTTATCTATTTATATATACGTAGTATATTCTCATGTGTGCAACTATCCTGATTGCAACATTGCAAGTATTTGTGTAATGTTGAGCTGCTGTGATGACTGAATTTCCCCATGTGGGATTAATAAAGTCAGACCTTATCTTCAGTTATTAGTTGGAGAAAGACGTTATGAAGTTTCTTAGAAAAATTAAAAAGAACTAACAACATAAAAAAGCAGCAGAAACATTGCACAAATAAACCACAGCTGCCATGCTTTCATTTGTAACTTCTCTCTCAACAGAATTCAAAGAAACTTCCAAACTTGTACATGCATTTCTGGTTTCTTACAAGTATATGGTTGCTACAATACAGAAGAGTATTATGGCCACTGAAGAAAAAAATACAAATTCTGAGATTAAAAAAAAAAAAAAAAAATCCTCATGCACTTCCAGAAAAGGTCTATCCCTTATCAATGTGTCTCTAGCAGTGGAGAGCTGCATGCTGCACTGTCTCTTCAAAATCCGAATACTGATTATAACGGCACTGTGTTTATGAGCTAAAGTCGTTTCACCAGTTCATTAAACTGCCTGCAATATATTTTGTCGAAGGAGTCACATGCACTGGTTATTTAGACTTTCTGTCAGAGTACATGATGAAAAACAAAACTTTCGACAGTGAATTTCAACTTTTTTTCTTAAACTGCACGAGTATTTATTTATTTATTTTTTACCTCATAATTTTTTTTTCTTCAGTGCCCTAATACACTTCATTACTGAAACCAGTTTCAGAAGTACAAGCTTCACAGTCAAGCATTATTAAGCTCATCTTTCATGGTGCAGGTACACTTTGTAGTGCCAAGCAAGAATTGGAGGATCACGGCAAATTGTTCTTCCCTTTAGTTTCTTCCTTAAAACATATTATTTAACTGGCTGAACTGGCATGCAAAGCATGTACACACAAGGAGACTTGGAACAAGAGCAAAAACTCTGAGTTTCTGCCAATTGGAAAAACAATTTTCATGTGTACATTAGGATGCCTACAGTCTTTAAAGAAATATGTACAATGTGTGTTCGGTGTTACATAAAAAAACAAACATCAAGAGCTGCACTGTGAGATTTTAAAACGAGAAATGATCCCAAACGAATGTTACAGCATGTTGTAGAAGCCATATCAATCACTAACAAATATATCCAATTGCTTTGTTGTGGCCCTTCAGTTCATCCTTCATTTGAAATATTACATCTACTTTTTATCATGCTGGACCTTCTGTCCTGAAAGCCCATGTTCATTATACAGTTTCCAAAAAGCCTGAACTGGACATCAGTTCATTAAAATAATGAAGACTATGCTTTCCCAGGAAATTGTGCAATTGAAACTATTATGGAACAATTCTTGAAACTTTTTAAAAGCAATCAACAGATAATACAAAATATATAATAATCTTTTTTTTTATTTTAGTAATTTTCTTTGTCATGATGAAATGGTCAAGCTTGTGATATAAATCAGTTCAACATTTTACATGTGTTCATGTTCATAATGGCTGCATATGTGACTGCAATTTCAACCAATCAAACAGTCGATATGTCCGATGTCTTACGTGTCGTATATGCCCCGTGGCTTTCTTATGTGAATCTAAAAGAGTGAAAGTAATGGCCATGCACGTGTGCACCTCTACAGGAGCAGTCAATGAAACACTCCATAACATTCAATAGAATGTTAAACCTTATGTAAGATCACAAGTGACTTCCGTTGGTAGTCACATTGAAGACCAACAATGCATTAAGCAAGACCACTTTGTGCTGTGGCTGGTGAACAATCCAATGATTTACACCTGGGAAGGCAGGTAAATGTAATCAACTAACCGCTAGTACAGGGGTGTCCAAACTCTGTCCTGGAGGGCCGGTGTCCTGCATGTGTTAGTTCGCTCCTTGCTTCAGCACACCTGAATCTAATGATATCATCACCAAGGTTGTGAAAAAGCCCAATAACGAGCCCTTCATTGCAATCAGGTGCATTGCAACTGGGAGAGAGCTCAAACACGCAGGACGCTGGCCCCCCCAGGGCTGAGGTTGGACACCCCTGTGCTAGGATAATAAGCCGGCAGTTGTGAAAGTCCTCATGACAAGAGTCATTGAAGAGCACATGTTTTCTCATAACCAGTTTGTGGTGCGCTGTGTGAACCAGGGTTGTATAACTTTAAGGAAGCACGGGGAGACATCATGCTGTTTTGTGACAAGGCGCTCAGTCCCTGTCTGTGCATGCTTTAATATATAAGCACTAACAGGGAATGTGATTTGTCACATGGCTTGTGCACTGGGCAAACGGTGCTCCATTGTTGTATATAACTACTTTCTGGAATGCTATTTTCATACATAATGGAAGAAAAAGCTAGAAAGGTAAAAGATGTACTTGCAGAATTTCTTTCAACGTGGTGGGTTTTTGATGCGATTCATTGTTTCAGCCTAAACAACATAAAACCCACACACCTCAATAAAAACCAGCCCAAAACTCAGCCTGTGTAAGAATCATGTTATAACCCTTAAACCTTTATATGTGTGATAAAGAATACAGCATAAACGCACACCAATGCATGAAATAGACATTGCTAAAAGGTATTTGCTCACAAATTGGGGGATACCTGGCATATCTGGCAACGCTGGTCAGCCCGTGTAGACTCATTTTCAACTGGTTCTTAAATACAAGCCGACAAAATCTAGACAACATGAGGAGGGAAAGAAGAACGAGAATGAGGAAAAAAGAGAGCACAGCTTTTAACATTTTGGCCGAAGCCGCTTCCTCCAGCGCTTATCCGTGATGTCAGTCACACGTCAATAATGAAGCAGTCGCACGTAGAAAAATATCTGAACGTGTACCATATAGGAACGAGGCCTGGGCCTGATGTGAAAAAAATTGGAACTGGCGCTTTCACACAGAAACAAAACAGGTTGGATATGGGTCACTTGGAAAAATCTGAGTTTTACGAGAGTAAAAAATTTGAATTGGGCTGCATGTCTGTGTGGTGTCAATGAGGCCCAAGCTTCAGCACACCTCAATCTAATGTTCGTGTCATCATCAAGCCCTGTCAAAAAATACTTTTCTCTTTTTTTATTATTATAATTAAACAGTGATTCTGAAATCTGTGTCTGGAATCAATTAGGCTGCTTGGTCAGTTTGTAACTTTATCCAGAAAACAAATGGTTATATTTTATGGTGCTCAACTCTCCTATGTCCTATAAATGCATCATCGCTCCATTCCTCTGCTGAGGCCAGCAGAGGAAAGCATTGCTAACCTCTGATCAAAGCTGGATGGTGCTATTGGGTTAAAATGTTGAGTGACCGTATCATCAGCCAATCAAATGTTGATGTGTTATTGATGGAACACCCTAGGGCAAGCAGAGTTTCTCGTGCTGGTCTCGGTGTCTTCATTGAAATGAGCTTGATTGATTGGCCCATGGGCAGGTGCGGCACTGTTCTTATCTGCTATTCTGGAAAAGTGATGGCAGCTAATTTAACAGCAAGAGGTTAGGACCTGCTTCAGTTGTATTTTGATACTGCTGGCCCTGGATGACACACCACCACACGCTACTTCCTTTCAGTCATCTCAAATCAGCTTTAACCTACTGTAAGGGGGTTACAGTAGGTTAAAGCTGATCTACTTGATGAGTGCAATTGGCTGATTAGATTGACAAATGTAAACAACTGTTGCTGATAGTGTAGCTGGTGAGAGTATGTTCTATGTTCTTGATTAAAAACTTCATCCCTTCCCTGCTTCATTCAGATTAGGTAGACAAGATTCAAAAAAGGCTATACATACACAGAGATTTGATAGAATGTTACTGATTTTGTTTCAAAGCTGTCTTTATTATTTTCATTCTAAAATGATATGCTCCTAAATGCCATTCCAGACCATTGGAACAAATAATCTGTTTGAAATTGCTGCTTGTGTGCACAGTTTTGCAGATGCCCTGGAAATGGAAAGTAGGACACAACAATCCATCTCTAATAAATCGTTCTGCACATCCAGGCCAGAGAAAAACGCGATAACACGAGCAGCACACACCTGACCTGAGCACATTCAGCCTGTTCTTCAGTCCTGAGAATACGTCAATAGACGGTTGAATGATATATATTCAATTCAGAGCATACCTTCCACAATGCAACTTTGCATACATTTAGATTCCACAGAGTGTGCCCAGTAATAATAAATGTTTGTCTCTTCTGGATTGGGGCAGAAAAGATCCTCAGCATCACATGACACACTTTTTTAATAAAAACTGTGTCCTTGTTGTGAATTCAATAATATTTTGCAGGACAAATGTGGTATTAAGTCACACGGAACTGAAAAAAAAAAAAAAAAAAATCCAAGTTGTTAAATACTAAACACCAAAGCGAACATGTAACGAATGTATTTAATCCCATTGACTCATCATTGAAGAATATTGTATCTCTTCTTAATGCACTGGCTTAAAATAAAGGCTATGTGTTGCTTCCTGATATTTCCGGGGATTTTACCCTGTGGGGAAATAAGGATGTGCAGTAAAAGAATTGCTTGCTTTCGGGGGAATATTGTTATCTTTCCTAGCTGTGATACATAATCATGGAGGCTTTTTGCCCCATTGTTTGCTCTGTAGGAAAACTGATCTTACAGGAAGAAGGGAAAAAAAAAAATCTATTCATTTGAAATAAAGAACCATTGCTTGGAATAGGACTGACTACTCAACAAAAACTGTGTGGTGGCAGTTTCACAAAGACAGATTACTCTGATAAGTATAATTTCATAGCTCAGAAAGTAACAAAAATATTGGCACTGAATTATAGGTATTGCGTTTCGAACATGTGATTTCCATGTTGGTTTTCATTTTAATAAAAAAAAAAAGTTTTTTTTCTAATATCAAAACCAGATATACTATTTGGATGATCTACTATTTGACAAAATATTTTTCAGATGGGTTATGACGCTGGTAGACATTTTATGAGCACACAGTGTTCTATGCCAGTTTTAAGAAGAAATTATAATTAAAAAAAGAAAATTTCAGAATGTAATGTAAATGTCATGTCGATAAAAAAAAACTTGCGATCATCAAACTTTAGCACGATACCACACATTACAGGCTCAATAGTTATGTACATTTATAAGTAGTCATTGTTTTTACTGTAAAATTCAATTAAATTATATTTAAATAGCGCTAAATACAACTCGGTCATCTCAACACCTCAGACTACAGGAGTTGAGTTAGAATGTTAGTGACATGTAATAGTGAAGCATCACTATATGAGAGGAAGGGGAAAAAAAAAATCACTCAGTGCAGTAACAGTTTTCAAGCAGCCTAAACATATAGCAGCTTTACCAGAAAATGGTCCAGAGTGGCCCGAACCAGCTCTAACTGTAAGCTTTAATAGATAGAAAGTCTGAAGCCTAACCTTGAAAGTGGAGATTGTGTTAGTCTTTTTAACTGAAACTAGGAACTGGTTCCTCATGAGAGGAGCCTGATGGCTGAAAGTTCTGCCTCCCATTCTACTTTTAAAAGGAACCTCTAGTTAGCAGCACTCTGAAAATGAAGTGTATTTCTGGGGTGACAAAATGTCTTTATAGTACGGTGGTGCTTGGTTGTTAAGAGCTTTATAGATTAAAATGAGGATTTTAAATTAGTTCCTGTCAGGACTCTCTGCAGCATTTTGAATCAATTGAAGAGTTCTTAAGCAGTTATTGGGACATTCTGATAACAGGGAATTATGTTGTCTATGTATGTCTACTCTGGAAGTAACAAATGCATGCTTTAATCTTTCGGCGTCACTCTGGGTCAACATGTTCTTGATTTTAGAAATATTGCGCAGGTGGGAAAAAAAAAAGGCAGTCCTGCAGATCTGTTTTATGTGGGAGTTGAAGGATACGTCCTGGTCAAAAATAACTCCCAGTTTCCGCACAGTGGTACTGGAGTGAAAGTAATACCATCCAGTATCACTATATCGATAATTTGTTTCTCATATGTTTTGGGCCAAATATAATAACTTTGGTTTTATCTGAGTTCAGAAGAGCGAAATTTCACCTTATCCTGACCTTTATGTTTATTTGGTTGTTTATACCTTTAAATAAGCTTTTAGTTTGACAAGTTGGTATATCATCTGTATCATATATACGTAGTATCATAGAAAAATAGATAAGTGAATGATGATGATGATGATGATGACGACGATGGAGATAGAGATGTTTTAATAACCGTGAAGGGCAGAAGCAAACTCATCACTCCATCATAGCGAAATAAGGGAGTTAGTGAAAGTTTTAAACATGGGGACCAGAGTGAGGGTGTATCTGTATATCAGCAAATCCCATCCTGTACAATAGTTGACTTTATTTTCACATAAAGGGGAAAGTTTGGCTGTCATGTGAGAGATGATTCAGGTTTTGAAAAATTGAACTGTTGACTGAATACATGGTGTTATGTCATGTGCCTGCTTCAACTCATGCTTCACCCCTCATAAACCCACCCTTCTCTTGTGCCTTGTTGTGATCGTGGCCCACTGAGATGTCTCATCTTGATGTCATACTACTGGACCACAGAGTCAATACCATTGGACAGTTCAGCGTCTATCAATATCCAGCACCACTCGAATACCGTGACTATCATGTGCCTTCATGAGTCATGCGGTACCACATGACAGTAACAGTTAAACTGTAAATACTGTACTCCACTGAGTCAAACAAAGCTACACTATTTTTATTCATATAATATTAATGGGCAGTGCTACTCATGAAGTCTTCCTCAATAGATTCTTTGTTCAGTGAGGACAGTTAGAAGAGCTGAGAGGAGGCGGGGGAGTCATATGAAGAGAAGAGAGTTGGCAGGATAGTGAAAACCTTGAAAGCAAACAGTCTCTCTGTGTGTGGGGGGTTATTATTTCACATTCATTGTAGGAGGTGGAGGAGGTCACTGCTACCCCCCTACAAGCATGAAACTGTGAACAAGGCCTACTCCTTGCCCTGGACTCCCTCCAGACAGCCTTGCAATCGCACTGGCTCTGCGTCCACAGTATCTGGCCTCTGACGCAAAAAGGAGCCATAACCATTCAGCTGAAGCTGAGAAGAGTTTGTGTTGTTCCTCTGTTAATCAAGACCTTCAGCAGCTGATTATCAACAAGACGCAACCAACCTGAACAGGGACACTGAATGCAGAACTGAGAACATATGTGATAAAGTCATGCACAAACTGATCCATCGTTTGCACAAGCGTACAGATACATACAAACAAAGGCGCACAGGCAGTGAGAGATTTGCCTCTGGCCTCCAGTGGGGGTGTTCCTCCTGCAGATGTGTTTGATGTTCTCTATTGCCTTTTGTTGCATCAGCACAAGCCGGTCTTTGTATGCCTGTTCTGCAGTGCCATATAGGAACAGAAAAGTCTGGACCGTAGCATCAGCACTGTTTCTGACCACAGTGCAATCGAGGCCAGTGTGATCTGGGTCACACAAGGAGATTACTGTAGGTGAGCTCGGGACGCAGATGCGCACACACACACACACATTTTTTTCAATTACTGATTTCACTTGTCTGTGATCATGTCTGCAAATGATGATGATTGTAAAAAAAAAAAAAAAAACATGCACAGGGTTACATTTGTGCATGCCTAACATATGACTCTAATATGCAGTTGTTGTGCATAGTTTTCATTTTTCATACAAAGAGCCAGTCTGCTGAAAGCCACACACTCTGACAGCTGTTGTGTCAAGAAGTGAAAAGAAGAGCACAGCTAACACAGAAAACAATGTCTTTATCTCATGAGATAGGGTGCATACAAGACATTCTTTTTCTCTAAATATTGCTGTCATAGTGTACTGATTAAAAACGGAGTCCTCACTCGCAAAAAATTCTTGAGTTGAGCCTCGGCTTGAGGGTCTTTTTTTTTTTCTCATTCAGAGTTTTATTAGATTATACCAAGGAAGCCTTAAGATGCATGTATGTATGGATGGATGGCTGGTTGGATGGATGGGTTAGGCCTGTGAGTGTGTACATAAATATGCATTTGAGGCTGTGTAGACCAGTGAAAACATCCTGTATCAGTGAAATCCATTTACCATTTAAACCAAAAGCAATATTTTTTATTTTGGGTTGGGTTTTGTCTATGCATGTTCTCAATGGTTGAGGAAAAGCCTAGGGATGTTTTAGTATTTGTGTACTGTTGTTGCACTGCAATAGTTAGTCAGTAGAGATAAAATATTTCCCCCATTATCAAAAAAACCCCAATCATACTTTTATTAATTTCTATCATTTGTGTCAGTTTTCATTTGAAGAAGATAATTTACTCTCGATATCAAGGTACCTTGAAATATATGTTTATCTAAAATCAATCACTTTATTTGGTTCAGAAGCAATAGTTGTTTTTTTCTTTTATGTGAAATCTCATAAAATTTTATCAACTTCTTATTGGACTTCCATTGAGTATATTTTCAAAACATATATATTTTCATAATTTTTCAATCAACAAGCATTAACTTCTTATTGGACTTCCATTGAGTATATTTTCAAAACATATATATTTTCATAATTTTTCAATCAACAAGCATTAACTTCTTATTGGACTTCCATTGAGTATATTTTCAAAACATATATATTTTCATAATTTTTCAGTCAACAAGCATGAACTCAATTCTTTTAGGGAGTGTTGCCATTTAAATTAATCCACTCACTAAGAAACGCTATTCAAAAATGAGCTTTATATAAAAGGTGAAAAGCTCCATCTGCCTGTTGCCGGTACTCACTTTATCCAATCTATTAAAAAAACTCGATCCAAGGCCGGACACATCACTGTGTTATTTAAATGTGAAACACGTTTTAAAGTGAAATGGATCTCAGCTGTTCTGTTGTTAGAGCACAAAGACAGTTCTCAAGATTTTCTCTTTAAATTATTCTGTTCATTCATGGTAACGGATAGATCAACAATAAATACAGTATGTTGTGAGCATTCAGTACATTTGGCACACACCACACTCCTAAAAAACATTGTGTAAACACCACACATGGTTATTATTGTAGCTTTTTATACACAAATCAACCTTGTCATAATCCTTCCCGCACTGATCTGCATAGTCAAACAATCCTTTAATTAATTCAACCCCCAAAAGGGCACAGCATCACCATGTGGATGTCAACAACACGGCCGCCACATCAAAGGCCACATGGCAGAATACAGTGCGTCCCTGAAAACACAAAACAGAGCAAAGCATCCAGATACACATGTTTACATATTGACACATATGCACTTTCATAGGATCAGAGCTGTCTAAAATCCCCCCGGGATGTTTTTCACAGCAAGAGCCAGTGACTGACCGGCCCCATGAGGATTTGTGTGTGTGTGTGTGTGTGTGTGTGTGTGTGTGTGTGTGTGTGTGTGTGTGTGTGTGTGTGTACACAATATTTCATGGCCATGTCTTAATTGTCCTTAAATGTGTAGACCAATAACTTGCAGCATCATTTTGAAAAAGTTGATATGTAATAGAGTTACATTGAAGATAACAAACAAAAAGGACATAAAGAAAAGAAAAGAAAGAAAAGGGTAAAAGACAAAAGAGAAAAAGAAGAAAAAGAAAAAAGAAGTTAAGATACAGTTTTGTCACAAAGTAAAGTATCTTAATTAAGTATGAAGCGATGGCATTTTCACCATCAATGCTATTTGTGTTTGAATCCCTAAACAATGTGCTATCTGAAATTCCTTCAACATTTGGTTAATGTTGATTTTGTCATCACTTTTTCATTTTGCAGTTATAGGTTATTGTGTCACAATTTTACTGCTCATTCTTTTATGTCTTTCTATCCTTGTAATAGTCACTTGCCTTCACTGCATTTTTACGTCAGATTCTCTGCACCTTTTTAATGATGTGGTACATGTTGTAATAACATTAAACAGAAGGAATTTAAGCATTTACTAATCTCACACAGGAAGGATTACAATCATCATTCAATGAGGGTGAGCCTCCGCCATTCGCAAATAACCATAAGCCGCAGATCATGTCACAGTAAACAAAGCAGAACAAAAGAATTGGTTTGTTTTCTCTTTGGATGTTGAGGACAGTTTTTGTTTCACATAATGCTACTGCAGTTGGGGTAGTCAACGAAGCCAGGAATTGAATCACAGAGACTCTTTGTATTAAGGAGTTGATGTTTCATTTTCCACACTCTCTGTTGACCTCCTACATCACCCAGATTGGAAACAGAGTTGAGTTGTAATACCAGATGTTGTGTTGTGTTGTAATTTAAAAAAAAAAAAAAATATATATATTTATTCGTTTTGAGAATGCCAACCAACAACTCTGACTGAGCTTGTTTCACTTTGGTTCTGAAAACTGTGTAAAGTGCAAAAAAGAAACTGCTGAAGCATGGAGTTTCCTCAAGAGCCTGTATTATCTGTACTGTCATCACTGCAGTCAAGATGTCTGTGCTGATACAGGTCTGATCATGGCCTTCAAAACAGACTTTTGATTGTAAATCTTCAAAAGTGCACATGGCAAAAAGCCTGTACAACTGGCATTGAAGTACAGAGGGAGTTCAGGCCACCTTGCTGAAATGCTGATCTAATGGGCTTTTTTCAGTGGTTTGATGTTCAGCAGCAGGTTTTTCCAACATCACACACTTGTGTCTGCAGCTGTTGCAGTAAGCATTTAGTGTGCACTAGAAGAGATGGCCCTTTGGGGTTTCCCTCCCAGTGCAGTCTCTCTCTCTCTCTCTCTCTCTCTCTCTCTCTCTCTCTCTCTCTCTCTCTCTCTCTCTCTTTCTCTTTCTCTTTCTCTCTCTCTCTCTCACACCATGTGTGCTGGGTAAAATGAATGGCATCAGTGGTATGCATCTTAAACCCGAAGGCCTGACGTCTGCAGCGTGGAGTTTAACACAACATTCCTGTGGAGCCTCCTTCATAATCAAAAAGCTTGCGTGTGTGTGTGTGTGTGTGTGTGTGTGTGTGTGTGTGGGTGGGTGGGGGGGGGGGGGGCATTTTGTACATTCAACAAAGCATAATGAACACTCGGGGGCTTTGAAGCATATCGGATTAATATGGTCAGACTTTCGGATCCTCATGCAGACAAAGGTTGTTGTTTTTTTTTAAGGAAGACGCCGGCCAGCTAACTACAGTGACAGCTGTGTAACCAGCTGGATAAAGTGTCAGAACAGAAAACATTGTGAGTCCGTCTCTTTATGTCATTCTGTCACTACGAGTGTATTAATAATGTAGGAGAATGGAGGCTTGGCCTTCAGTTGCAGCATTTACCACTCACATCCAGTTACAGTTTACAATAATTCCTGCTAAATTTCCCCTCGCCTGAGATAAGTCACGGCAGAAAAAACAAATCCCTTTTACGGTAAATCTCCTGAACTATGAGAACTGGAAGGCTTCTGTGTATCACAGTCTGGGTGCAGTGCTGCATCTCTGCGCTCCCACTCACTGTAATAAGTCTCATAACAGCTTGTTCTGCATTTCAGATGACTTAGTTGTGCAGCCAGCCCTCAGGGTGTCTTCAGGCTGTCGTGCTTGAATATCACTGACCAGGCAATTAAACTCAAAACTAACCATCTGATGAGTAGCTCATTATTTCTCTTAATACATACCCTAGAGGGTTAACATGACTGGATGTGGAGGCAAGGAACTGCTTCTCTGAGAACTTTTCTCACTGTCTTTTTTTCAGTCGCATTATATATGTAGTTCTATGTAATTGTTAATTTGTGCTGCCTATTATCAGGGGAGGAGAAATGCACCACTGCTGTGGAGGTTTTGAAAGAGCATGTAGAACTGAATCATAAACTCTGAATTATAAATGAACTCTGAATTATAAATCATCTGAGTGGATTTTCTGACATTCAAAAGAAGCAGGCTGTTGACTCACCCTCACCTTGGAGTCGCCTTTCCCGATGAGAGTTCATAGCAGCGCTGATGATAGTTTGTCATCTGACCACTTGATTCAGACTTTGAAATAGTGAAGGGTAAATCTAATAATCAATTGTATTGTGGTTATGGCAGGGCTCATCTCATTAGTCTGTCACAGTGCAGGAATAAGGACATTGCAGGCTGGCTGCTTTTACTATAGAGAGCATCAGGACACTGTCGGTGTGATCAAACTACTGTGAAATTAGTTATTATCCTCACATCTGCACACTGTGAATGGCTTGATTAGCAAATGCTATGGAATGGCCTTTTATTCGCACATCTTCTATCTTTGAGGTTGCATACATTTCCTGTGTTTGCAAGGTGGGTGTCACTTAATCATTGTGAGAAAGGTTCCACTTGAACTGAGTGAACGGGTGGGGCTGTTGACGGTACTAATTAACCCCAATGTAGATTGTTTGTGATCCTTAATCAAAGCAGTTGACAGACTCTTCTGTAGAGGCATCCTGGAAATCATCCTTGGCCTACAGAATGACTTCTAATTAGTGCACAAACTTGCTGAAGGAGTGGCTTATCCTTAGTAGGCTTTTGGGCTTTGGAGTCTGTTGTGACTCAACTTTTTTTTTTTTGTTCATGTTATATTTTCAAAGCTGGCATTTGTTCTCACAATGTTTATGAGCAGTTACTGCTCGTCAAGCTCAAACGAAAACATCTGTTAGCTTGTTTTCCACTTCGGGAACAAAGACTGCGTTCACAGAATTTCCTGACGAGTAACACACACATCAACATGCCCACTCATCTGCAGCCACACCATGTGATATATGCAGTGCTCCCAACCGCTCCAGCAGGTGGTTATCTCTCTTGTTCTGACCTATGACCTGCATGTTCAGCTGTGGTTAGTCACGAGGCCTGATAGTGAACAATCCATCAAGAGGAAGGAGGAAGTCACACGATTAGGCCTCACTTATCAGCCGAAACATCCGAGATCCAAGAAAAACTGCTAGTTGGAGTTTCAGGAAATTGATCTTCATGTATTTTATTGTGCATAAACACTGTTCAATGTTTTAATTCCTTCGATAAAGCGTGCTGCTTTTTAAGTCACCATTAAAAAAACCATTAAACCAGATTTCTGGCTTTATTTTCCAGCCAGAAATATTAGGAGGGTAATTGGTCCTGAAAGTCTTTTAGCCACTCTTTGTAAATATCGCAAATGTTTGAATTTCCTGCATGTAACGCACCCACATGATCTTTTGATAAAACAGATAAATGCATACACATACATACAGAGTAGCAATATGAGCCAAAACCATCTGTGAAAATCTCAAGCCTCCTTGAGGGTGCATGCTTACATTGGAGACATCCATGATTTTTTGTTGTTGGGTTTTTTTGTTTTGTTTTGGGTTTTTTTTATCACTGAAAGAGAAGAATATGAGAACAGTAACAGTTGTTGAGTGAGTCACAAATGTTTTTAAATTAGTATAAAAATAACTGAGAAAATAGGCCAGACGAATTTCTTGCAGATAACAACTTGCTCGCTCTTGAGCTAATTGTGGACATCTGCATGGATACCAGAGAGCTGGATTCCTCTGATAAGCTTTACACCTATCACTCCACTTCTTAAAAGTGCGTCTCTCAATGGAATGGATACAGTGCGTGCTTTCGAGGACAGCTGTGTCACTTATAACTCCCCCCTGCTCTGCCTTCCCCGCTCTCTTTTCGCTGTGACAGATGCACACTGCACTTTTGCAGCTGCGCTCTCACCTGTTGGGTGAGAGTTAATGAGACATGAGATGTCACCAGTCGACGGCCGGTGAAAAATTGGGTCTTTCAGAGTGCAGCCACAAAGAGCTGTGTGGCTGTGTGGAACACAAAGGAAGTGATACATGTCTAGTATGCTGCCTGACACAGTAACCTATTTTGACTGTTTCGGTACAGCATGCTACTTTAAGGAAATGTGTAATCTCTTGTGCCTTGCAACACTTTAGATTAGAATTTAAACTTGTATGAGAAGATATGGGCTGGTTAACCATCTGACTTTAAAGTGTATATCACACTAGCAAAAATTGTTGTAATCGTCCACATATTGCTGACTTCCTCTGCAAGTTACAAAGCAGCCAATGGCAGTCTTTGTTCTTCAAAACAACTCACCTGCTCCATCCTCACTCTTCCATTTTTTTCCTCTTTCTTTTTTTTCTTTTCTTCTTTCTTTCTCACCCTGCTGTGTTTGGAGAGCATACAGGTTCACACCCTCGGGTTGCATGACTGGCATGAAGTAAGAAAAAAAAAAGAAGCTTTAAAGGTTCGGAAAAAGAACGGGATGAAAAGAAGGGAGCATGATGCAGGTATTCTGGATTGTACAAACCAAGAATCGAGTGGGAACACAGAGGGTAGTGAGATGAAAAGAAGGCAGCAAAGATCTGTTTGATGTGGTTCTTATTGGTGTTGTGCTGATGGCAATTCACACAATGATCTCACACAACTTCAATCATTTGATGTTGAATAATTAGGCATGAGGTTTACAGCAACTTGACTGCATCATACACTCGGGTTGGACCATTTGGGAACAAAATCCTGTTTAGATTTTTTTGACATAATTTGACTTGAAAAAGGTGACTTTACCTGCAAACCTCAAATACCTTGTCGTGTGCTCTCTTACAGTCAATTTTTTGTTGCACACAGTAACACTTACATGTTACTTCCTAATTCAAAAGTGAGACTTAAAATAATCCAAATAGCCTCAAACAATATTACAGATTTTTCTTTCATTCACAATAACACTAAATTAATGTCAGTTAGTGTGAATATTAGTGCAAAAACAAACAAAACAAACAAACACACTCCACCATCAACTAAACACTCCACAGTATGTAATAAGTAACATTTAATTAATAGATTACAATCAAAGCTACAACATCAACTGCAGAACTGCAGCATCATCTTTCCATAACTATGTCACAAGAAGTGTCACATTCACATGAGGGGTATTGCACAAAATTAGGATAAAGACATCCAGGATAAATGACCAAGCGCGACTTGACTAAGCCTGGTGTGGATGTTTGGGATAAGTGCGCGTGGCCCACCCATCCAGAACCTGACACCAGTAGAGGAGCTGGCCATCTATTCAAATAAAGGGAGGCCACAATATTCTACTGTCTGACTTTGAATTTGCTTACCGTGTCTGGGGACAGACTTGAGCTTTTGGAGTCGCCAGAAGACGATCCAGTTTGTATTTAACATTTTATTGCAATTACAGGCTTGCCACGTCCTTTCAAATGTCACTGTGAGTATATGCTGAAGTAAGTCTATGTGATGAATAAATCTTGCAAATTGGCATTTATTCTACAGAATTCACAAACCATTAGAATTCTGTATGCAAAACATCTGCAGAAACAGACAAAACCTGACAGAACTCCAAATCCAGAGGGAGAAACGCAATCTTGAAGCGATTGAGCTCAACCTTCAAATAGAAGAGGACTCTAAGGAAACTGGATCTTGAGATCCAGAAACTGGAACGTGAGGTGAGCATTGCAATGCACACTGTAACTATATTTAGGAGTTACTGTGTTAATCCTTGCGATTTTTGCTCTCTCTTCTGCAGGCTGAGAACTGACGACAATAAAATAAACAGCAAAATTTACGAGAAAATAATGGTGTCCTTTTATCTTTCATGATGTGAAATGTGGGACATCCAATTGATTTTGGAGAGGTGGAATGTAGAAGGTTGACTATACATTGCACTACCAGTGCATTCGGCAGGGTTGTTATATGGAACGATTAAGGCCTGTCTTAAGGAGGCGTTTCCTGAACAAGGCATACAAATTACTATTCTTATGTGTTGTGATTTATACAATTATCTGCACAACTGCTTTGTTAGGGCCCAGAGTTTAGTTTTGCTTTCACAAACTTAAGGTTGACATTAATACGACACGTGGTGAGGTCCACCGGTGGTGTTTTTTGTTTCCAATGCTGGTAAAGATTTGTTGTAGTGGTGTCTTTGTGATGGATATGCCAATGGCTTGGGTATTTGATGATTGGCTAGTGATGAGCTAGTCACTGTGTCACATCCTGATTTGACTCTATATTCGATCAATGGCCCAGCCCTATTTAATACACAGATTCAGCTGTCAATATGTTGTATTGTGTGGACCTACAGGTCTGTTTGTTACACAGACACATTTACCTCAGTGGGTGTCATACTCATACTCTGACAAACTTGAGTTGTAATACTGTTACAACACTCTGAGATTGTTTTTGCTGCTCATGTGTAGGTAAAATTGTTGATGTGCATGTGTGCAATCTGTATGTGCAGTTTGGTCTTTACAGTCCAGATGGAAACCACTGCGTCTTGGAAATGTGGCACTGTGAATACAGAATCCCAACACTGTTGTTGAGTAATATAACCAATAAGATGCAGTAGAAACCTTTCCTTACACAATCTGTAAGCAGGGCCTTAAAGGCACTGTACATTAATCCCTGTTCATGCAATTTGCTCTTTGTGCTGTGCCAGAAATTCTCCGGGGTATGTAGATGAAAGGTGGGTGAACAGGATTCTGGTATCCTCTCCTTTGGTAGAAGGTGTTACACTTTGAAGAAGCCCACAATTGATCTAACTTAGTTGAGTTTACTCCTTGGAGGACTTTTAAGGTACAGCCTGTCACAGATTGTACTCTTGTGGAAAAGGTCTTTGTGGGACTAAAGGAGGGAGATGTGTGTCTCTAGATCATAGACACAATATACATTTTTAACATGATATTAAACTTTTATTTCCTCATACCCCGGTTATGCTAAATACCAGTATATTGCAACAGCTTTAACCCATGCTGCAATAACAAAGGGGTCTTCTTTTCTCAACCTGTTTCTAAGGTCTGTTGACTCGCAATTCAGTCACCACACATGCATACATGTAAAGAGGCACATGATTATGTGATGATAAAGACAATGTTGACAACATCTGGAGGTTGCTAATCACTTTGTTCTGGGGGGTTATGGGGTTGCTTGACACCACATACACACTAACCCTGAAAACCTTCTAGAAAAATGCTTTACTGAGCAATAAACCCTTTACAATGAATGTTCCACCTTCTGCGTTTTAATCCGGGCTTGAGTGTGTGTGTGTGTGTGTGTGTGTGTGTGTGTGTGCGTGTGCGTGTGTGTGTGTGTGTGTGTGTGTGTGTGTGTGTGTGTGTGTGTGTGTGTGTGTGTGTGTGTGTGTGTGTGCGTGTGTGTGTGTGCACACACTCTCTCTCTCCCTGAGTACCCATATGCTGGCTGCTTTGAACTCATTAATCATGGATTGGAATAGAGGGAGGGGATATACATTGGAAAAAAAAACATACAGGATTGAGCAGGATTATTCCACACTACTTGTTAAAAAGTATTAATTTAGTGCCTCCACAGAAGGTTGCATTTACACAAGGGTCAGAAAGGCTGTATATCCCTAAGCTTGAAACAAAGAGCTGATATTACTGTTGGGAGGGCAGCTTTAGGGAGATACATAAAGGAAAGGGCAATAGGAAATTAGTGGTATTGTGAAGGAGAATCAAGAAATGCAACAGTGATAAGAGAAGGTGACACACAAAGGCCTTGTAGTAACTCCACACCTCTAGATAGACACAGCCGGAGTTCCCAAACGTGAAATCCCCGGAGTCTATAAATAGACATTAGTTTGGAATTAGACTTCTAAGCAGGTCAGGTTAAAAAAAAAAAAAAATCCCATGTGCAGAATAGCTGTTTCTGTCTCTGCTCTGCTATTTTGGAAGGACTTCCCCGACCTGGCTAAGTCCTCTCCAATAGCAAATTTGAACCTCAGCTGCAGCTGAATTTCCTGCTAAACGAAAGGTCGAGTGTGGATTGTTTCCGCGTCTTGTTTTCTGCTCAGTCATTATGACAACAAGTGCTACGTCAGCGCCAATAATGAGCCTCAGTCCCCCCACCCTCATCCTAGCCCCCCCTAATCTTCGCACTGCTCTGGGAGCCTGAGCCCTGTAATAACAGGAGCCTTGCTCCTATTGTTTATGGTTTCATGGCGCTCTATTTTTAGAGTTGCAGCTCTTTTTTTAGCCACAGTGACACAAATAGATCCAGCAAATCACAATGTCCCCACTGTGTTTTCGTGCAAAGGGCCACTGATGTCATGAATGAGGCAGAGTGGTAGTGAGTAAACAGCCCAGTCCTCAGCGACTTGTGGGTATTTTGTAATCAGAGTGTTTCAAACACCCTTTGTTTTTCTGCATTAGATCCATGGAGAGAAAACAAGTGGTTTTCAATAACAGACACTTCTGTTGTTAGATAATGAGATTCATTGAATATTCTGCAGAGTTCACTTTAATTCAACAGGCATTTTCCTAAACATGAAGGATGATACAACTGACAAAAACAACTGCTGTAATGTTTCGCTCAGCTGGGCTTGTCATCATGTACTGAATGTCTCATCCCATACTGTCACAATGTCCACGTGTCCACAGGAAAGATTTTAAATACTATGTTGCTCCTAATAATGGAAGTTGAGCACTTTGCATGGTCCCTGTCAGTGTGGTCAAAATGTGTGTGGATGTTCATGTAGGTGAAATGGATCTTGGAATGTGTACTGCTGAATTAGTAAACATTTTCAAAGTCCATTTATCATATGAACCAGAACCTCAGGGCAAAATGATCTGATCATACACTTAATTTAAAAGCCATATTACATTATAATGGACATCACTCAATAATCTTGCAACTTTAAAGCTATGTGTATGCCAGATAAATGATGAACAGTCTCTCGATGGACTCTGCAGGGAGATCACATGATGAAAGAGTGAGCAGACACATCATTAAACTTGCATGAGTGCTCAGTCAAAGTAACTTTGCTAACTGGACTTCTCTTATAGCTTCACAAGCTTTCTTTTTTTCCTTCTCTTTTTCAACTCGTGTATCTCCTGCTGATCACAAACAGTGTGAAGTCGGCTGTGACGGAGATGCCTTGCTGAACAGTTCTCTTAACAGTGCGAGACAAAGGCAGCCACTTGCTTCTAATTTAAATGTCAGTTAAACCATTTCAAAGCAAAGCCCCTTACTTGGAATACTCATGAAAGAAAATAGTCTGCAAGGGTTTTTTATTTTGAGAATCCTACTCATATTGCAATTACTATGATGAATCAGTATGTCTCATTTGTCTTCTGACTATTACTGTGAAATACAAGAGTCTTGTATATCGTCCACTCTCGCTGCTCCACACAAATGTGAACCACACTATTTGCCTGTAATTACTATTTCTCTCTTAGTTCTCTGTGGTTATCCAGCATGGTGGAGCTCAGATCTATTTAAGGAAACAGCTGAGCAGCCAGGATTTGCAAACGCTTCTGTTCCGAGAGCAGAAAAACTGCTCAAGTAGCAACATGATTTTCCCCTTTTGAGCAGCAGAACTTTCATAGTGATACATCTCTTTGATTTTTTTCCTTTTCATTTTCACAAGGTAAGTGAGGCGAAACCCGGGGCCTCTAGATCTGAGTCACCCTGCAAGCAACAGGAGTTTCACACATGTTGCTTCTGCACGTGTACAGCCAATAAACAGTGGTGAGACAAGACGGACACGTCTTTTGATGGCCTCGCTAGCAAGAATATTCAGTCAAAGATGGTCATCTGGTGCAAAAATAAAACATAAAATTGCAGAGTCAAATGAATGCAGAGAGTGTATTGGGGGAATTGAAACCATGTGAGATTCAGGTTACTGCTTGAGCTCAGATGAACCTGCCCTTGTGCTGAAATGCAATTTCACAGCAATGCATCATGATTGAGTTAATGCAACTAATGTACTGTTGTGACTTTTTAGCAGTTGCATACTCGTGCATTGGTTTTATAATGGAGATTCAGTGAAAAGGGCCCAGAAACAACAGGATTCAAATGCACACTGGGTTTAGAGACTTGAAGAGTGACTGAAGAAGTTTCAGTTCTTTAAAGCAAACTAGTGTTTGCCAAGGGACAAAAAAGTTATTTCTGACTTCAGGAAATCACAAGAAAAGTAACATGATCAGCCAAGAAGTTGTTTGGGAAGTTACTGAAACATAATAATGTTGTAGTTCTTGAGAGCAACTTGGTACTTAAAAAAATAACTTGGCTTTCTAAATTAAGATAACGTAATAATATGCGGAAAGCTGTATTGTGTCATCACTGTGTGGGGGTCAAATAATTGTTCACACATTACCGGTACATTAAAGTTGGAATTTCAAATTGCAAGTAGTCCCATGTGGACTGTATGGTTTTAATCAATGTTCTTAAACAAATACTTTTTGAACAGATGATAAGAATACAACAATAAAGAGCTTCAATAAACCACATAATGTGAAAGCAGTGAAAGCATCACAGGTACTATGAACACAGGCAAATGCTAATAATAATGAAAATACCGAAAAACCATAACAGGTAGTTTAGGAGGTGATTGACTTTTTTCCTTTCATGGTACTTTATATGGTGTTATTCCCAAATCAGCCAGTCAAGTCACACTTCTTTTTAAAGTTGTTAGATGTACAACACACACACATGCACGCACGCACACACGCACGCACGCACGCACGCACGCACGCACGCACGCACGCACGCACGCACGCACGCACACACACACACACACACACACACACACACACACACAGTCTAATTGCAAATGACTGGTAGTGTTCAACACGTGTTTCTGATCACTGAAAAAAAAATAGAAAACCCAATGTGATATAGAACATGCAGTCTTTAATTTTGTTTTTAGACATATTGCTCTCAATATGCCACAATTCATCCTTTATATCAACACAAATTAAATGACTTAAATACAGCCTATCACACAAACAAAAACTGCACATGCAGGTTTGTATCTCTTTGCCTTGGATGCTCTGTGCAGCTGCCATGGCTTGCCTTTGAACTACCTCAAAAGACAATTTCAGCATCTAAAAGCCCATCTTCTCTCTCTAATTACAGTGCATCTGTATTATAGGGCAGGCATAGCATTCTTAGTATTCTCCTGTGCTGGCTTTGAGTTGGCTTGAAACAGGAGTTGTTCTCTGTCGTCTTGATTACCCGTCTTCTGAAGCTGCTGTCTTAAACCCTCTTTTAAAGCATGCTAATTGTGTCAGAACTTTTTATGGAGTGAAGTAGTCTGGTGAAGAAGGTGCAGATGTGAGGGTTGTGCACACAAAGAAACTTTGTATAATTCAATACCAGTTCATGCTTGGCGAATGTGTTTTCTGTCAGAGAAACACACCACCTTTTCACAGATAGAGGCTAATGGCATACTTTTAACTAAACTGTACTGCTGCAGTGAAGACTGTCATTCAATATGCTTTTAAGCGATGCTGTGGCCTTGGGGTATGCAAAACTTAAAACAAAACCATTGTGTCTTCCTCGTTTTCGTGGAATACAATTGTCAAATGTCCCAGTTTTTTTCCCACCGTAAACACAAAAGGCACAAAAGGTTAAGATATCTGGGCCAATATATAACTGTTCGACTAACCTCCTTCCAGGTTCCGGCTGGTCTAGATTTTATAGAAGTGCTCAATTTGACCTACATGTGCGATATCAGAAAGCGTACATGTGTGCTACCCTAAAATAGATGGGACCATCAAAACAGGAAGATTGATCGGAATGAAAAAAAAGAAAAATAGAGCAAAAGCTTTGCATTTGCATGCATGTTTAATGTGTTCAAGATGTGAGCAAGGAGACAGTGATTCATCCTGTCGCTCGTGCTTGAACATGTGATCCCAACCCCAGGGAGTTCAAATCAATACTAGTCAGGTATAGCTGTTAGTCATGGAGTAGCTGATGAAAAATAGAGGCCAAAGTGGTGACAAAAACTATATAAAATAACACAAAGATGAAAGGGCACCCACACACAGCACGCACATAGCTACACAGAAACACCTTCTGGTTGTGTGGGAAGTCTGAATAAGTGACTCAGATCGTCGGGGTGTACGTGGGTGTGGGTGTTTATGATCCCTCAGTTTGGTCTGTGCACAGGCAGAGTTGCATGTGGAGGAGCACATCGAGCAGGGGAAAAGGATATGTTCCAGAGGGAAGTGGATTAATAGCAGGAAGCACCACAGACACACTCTCTTGTCCGCCCGACTGGAGGTGCACAATACATATATCTATCTCTCAAAAAAATAGGAAAAAAAACCAGAGGATTCTCTGTAAGCTGTCAGAACAACATAAGAAAGAAAATACTGAAAGAATTGAAAGTGCAATAAAAAAAAAAACTTATCCATGAGATTTACATGTACAGGTTTGTTTTTATTGTTATCTTCTCCATCATGTTTTTGACTTCTAAAACTTGGAATCAGCAAACTAACTGACTTATAGACGTCTAGAAAGACTCAAGCATTATGCAGTTGTTTCTATCAGCATCCTTGTTTTTAATGCAAAACCAAAATGTAACTAAAAATGCATGCAATAAAGCAACAGCTCAAACAATCTGAAGAGTAATATTAAAGCCCAAAAGCCATAAAATCTTAGTAGCAATGCATGCGTTTTAAGGGTTTCACTTTACTTTTTTAATTACAAGCATTCGTGCACAAAACATCACTGCACACACAAATGCATGCACACAGAGAGGTGCCATCTTTAGAAGCAAATCTTTCTTTCCTTGATTTATTTTGGCTGCAGCAGGTCAAGTTTAAGCTTGCTTTCAGAACTAACCAGAGAGAACCAGATCCTTCAATAGCTTACTCCCACCTGAACAGCAGATTACCTGTGTGTTACAAAGAGGACAGCCAAAAGACCACAGATGTAGGGCAACCAAAGATAGAATACGTGTCCCTTTAAGTGGATGACAGGACAGTAAATATCCCTTAAGATGGCTGCCTGTTGTTCCCTATGTACTTTCTAGTGGGGATTTATTCTGACCCAGCCTGGAAAGGTTTATTTTTGGAGGCTCAGTTCCTTTTTAAAGTAACCATTCCTTCTATTTCCAGCAAACCACATCTTTGCAGTTTCCATCTCGGGCTATCAGTGTTTCTAAATCCAGCATGGTTCCAAAGCGGTCAGTGTGTAATTATCTCCATGTTGGTTTTGGAGTAAGCGCATGTGATTGTGGCTATGCAGCAGAAGTCATGCTCTGAGACATGAGGGAGAGGTTGTGCAACTGTCTGTTAATTATCAGAATTACTCACTCTGGTCTGTTCACTTGGTAAACTATGCAACCAGACACTTCCTGGTGTATTTTTTAGACAGTTAAAAAAAAAAAAAATTATGAATGCAGAGGCTGTGGCCCAGAGTTGAAACTGCTGGGCTAAATGTTGACTTGAGTGTTAGCACTTTCCCAAATAATAGGCTTCGGTTGTAGCATGCATCACCGATTAACAGCATGACTGTCTGTCTGGTTCTTTTTCCATTTGAAGGTTTGATTTTGTGTTGGAACAGTTCTCAGATATGAGGGTCACGTCATCTGCAAATACTTAATTGAGTGTTTGTCTGTGTTTGACTCATAGTCTGGGAGTGTCTGCAGGGTGGAGAACACTTTGAATCAAACCAGGATGGCGGCTAAAGAGAAATACCATTGGTGGGAATAAAATCACTCTCATTTTCTGTTGCACTGATTGAAACTGAAGCATTACATTTTTATATTTAGAGCCACATCTGCCTGTCACATTGGAACGTTTTTATGTGTGGTCACAGGGTGGGTATTTAGCGTACTGTCTAGCCGGGGCAAAGGGTGCATGTGCATGTGAATCGAAAATCCGCAGCCGGTAAGTGTGAATCATTTTGTCAAAGGTTGCATGGATCTGTCTGTGTGTCTGTATGCATATAGTTGTGAACAGTCTGTCTGCGGGTGTGTGTCAAGAATGAATTGTCAGTTACAGTAGCTCTCCAAGCCCCAGACACCTGTATGTCATCCAGTCCCCATAAAAATCACACCAGCCAAAGCAAGCATTGCAAAGACACAGATACTTACCACTCGTGCACCAACAGGTTTTATTAATAGCATGAGACGTCCTGAAACGTCTTGAATAAGCATGGACATGCATGCAGGCATTGGATCCCGTATCAGACACCAAGCAAAGCCCAGCTTTACATTCAACATCTAATAGTGTAAACACAGAAGCACAATTTATATGGTGTTCCTATACACCACCACCTGCATGCAGTATGCAAAAGCAGTGAAAATTCTGTGTGTGTGGGTCTCAAGGCAAACCAAAGAAAGCAGATCTAAGCTACTGTGATAAAGTGCTCTCAGCTGTCACAGCTAAAGCTTTATTTTAAGAGCGTGTGCACTCAGGGTGATGTCCTGCCTTAACCTTTTTAATAGACCGACATGAGACCTTACACAACCCACTCTTGTTTACAGCTGAAGCCTGTGCACTCTGGAATTCTCCAGAATGCCACATCATGTGCAGAAATAATATGGTTGTTATGTTGCATGCAGTTTTGAAGGAATAATACTTTCACCAGTGAACATTCCCTGGAGCTTTCATTTGCAAGGAGGATTGCTTCACATCATGCACGAGTAGATCTAAACATATTCAAATAATACATTAAAAAATAATAATAAATTAAAACAAAAATAATAATAAAGGGTAACTGGCACATATGCCATCACCTCAAGAGCTGGTTTTGTTATTTGTTTCTTTGTGTCCCACTGTCACCTTCTGGCTTGGATGATTAGATAAAAAAACTAATACTAATGGGATTAGTTAGCCTTTCCACCTGCCACAGTATTATGCCTGAAAAAGAGCATCTCCTTAAAGTCTGCCGACCCCCCACCCCCTTGCAGTCTTTAAACTCAATTTCATTAGCTTAGAGGAGCAGCTGACAGTGAGGTTGCAGATCTCGGACGTAGCGATGTTTCCTCCTTTGCCTGTGTGTGATAAAGAGATTAGAAGAGTGTGACACTGAAAGAAAAGGATTAAATATGTGATACTTCATAGAAAAGCTGTAACAAACCTGCCGTTGCACATCAAAGATAAAGCCCTCTTCCGGGCAGGTATTGTTTGTCTCTTAAGTATATTTCACTAAAAATATATGTTGAACAGATGGGGTTAATATGTTTTTCAATTTAAAGATCTTACTTAGCACAAGCCAACCCTGCTGCTCAAAAAGAGATTCTGTTCTGTTGCTGACTTTTGTGGAGGTGTGCAATGTTGGTGGTTGACAACAAGGCCACCTCTGCAAGTGAGTGGTGACATACCCCAGAAACTCAGCCTACTCAACTGGGCCTTGAGAACCAAAGCAAGTACAGCGTGACATTTTAAATCCCACATTATTCCAGTTGAATATATTCTTCAGATGATGTACTTGATAGTGAAAGGTAATAATGCGTTATGTGTCTGGGTCTATTAGCTGTTGCTGTTGAATGGTTCATGCACAGGTTGAAAGTTCAAACACAATACAGATGACACTAATTCATATGTCACATCGTGGTTTTTTTCAGTATCTAAAGATCCTTGACAAGAGTATCCTGTTCTTTAAAATTGAAATCTTCACATTTATAATTATCTGAAAGAAAAACACAAGAGAGGAGCTGGTACCACTGAAAGATATTCAATTTAGCTGTTATTGTACACAGCATACATGAGCAGCAACAGATAAAAAAAATAAAATAAAATAAAGAAAAGTGTAGAATGTGCAAGACCACCATGATGGCTCCTGTATCCACGGCAGGGCTCTGTTACTCTTTATGCCATGAAACAACAGATGCTTAAAAATCAGGACTTGTAGGATTTTGAGGAAGGAAAGGGACACAGAACAAGGGATGGCAAAGAACACAACATGTAAATGAAAAGAGATGAAAGAGTGTTAGAAGGATCCTGCATCCACGCAGGTATCTTTTATCTGATTATTCAGACAAGGGACACAGTGAGGTGGCCAACACCGAGCGTAAGGCAAGGACAGTTTACAAGACCATCACAAGGTGCCAACACAAAGGCAACCACGTAGACCTACAAACAGCTGACAACTAACAATTGCCACACTGTGCTACTCTGATGCTGCAGATTTAGTTTAGATGGGCTAAATCCAGGTTAAATTCCGAAGGAGTAAAGGTAAGTTTGGGCATGATACACTGGGAAAACTTCAGCCAAACTTTTTAGAGGACTTTTTTCAGTTGCATGGTCAGGGTGTCAGACTGGGGACCAAGAGGATTGTGGATCCAAATCTTACTGTGGTAAAAAAAAGTCGCTGGGTGGCATCCGTAAGCCAAAACACACTCACTAATATACATGTGAATTCAATTGAAAATGTTTGCCTGTTAATTGCTTTTATTTATTTTTTAGCTGAGTGACGGTGAAATCTTAAAAAGGAAATCTATTATATCATGACCTCATTTCTTCATTATGTCTCGAAAGCTTTCTGTTGTATGTTCCAAATCACAACAATAAACAGATTTTCTTTTCCTTGTGTAAACATTGGACATCACATTTTGGATTTGATGTGGGCGCATACACAGGAAGCGAGCAAGAGTTCCAAACAATGGCAGAGAGAAATGGTCTTTCTGTCCCCTCATGCTCACGTCATCTCCTCTGCACGCAGTCAGATAACTCCAGAGACAAAAGCATTTCCTGTCAGTCAGATAATCATCAGACGCCACATTCACTTCCTCTACCCAACAGCCACAGCGACTGCAGGACGAGGAGGCACTGATCCGGGACCAGCTTTGACTTTTACTCTGGGGGGTGATGTAATTAGCTACAAGCTGACTCGAGCCAAGTCAGTAAAGATCATGACTGGCGCGGTGAACGGACAGGTCAGAGGTCGAAGATCATCACACTCCACTAGAGGGGTCAAGCTAATGATGACATGTCTTTTCAGCCGTCTGTTGCAATGGTGACCATTGAATCCAGGCGAGAAACACTGACGCTGCACTCATTTTGGAAAACTGGCAAAGTTTCAGGTTGAGGAAGGAAGCGATAGCCCCTGCATCTTGCTGTACAGTGTCTATAAAATCAGACTACAGGATTAACAAAACAATAGGAAAAGTAATTAATAGTTACTGCTATGAAAAGCACAGAAATATTTTGCAAAAACAAATGCACGCTTTTTTTTCCACTTAATGTAATCATTCAAGTCTTTGTTCACCTAGTTTAGTTTAAAGTTTTCATTAGAACTGATTTCAGTACTGTACTGAACAATTTAAAGAACGTCCTCATGATGCATGTGACTACGTGATCAATCATCCTTGCAAGACTGCATATTCGTTGCTTAGTGTTTTATTCATGCATAAACCATGGTCATGTGCATACTTGCTACTTGCAGGACATGGAAGTAGTCCATCTCCACCTTGCAGTGCTCAAGTAGCTCATTTAGCAAAATGCTATTTTATAAAATAAAAACAAGTTAAGCTTACTGTTTCAAGAAAAAAAAAATGGGGGCCATACAAACTTTCAACATCTATAGCTTTATCCACCATGCCAGTATGCAAAATGCTTTAAAGTGCTCTCAGTACAGACCAAATATTTTGAGGACAATATTTTTATATTATTCAATATAAATGTTGCAAAATTCAACTGCTTAGTGTTGTATATTACATTGCATAGTAATACATTAGTCTCCAGGAACATCTCTGGTACACTGGCCATAGAAAGTCAGTTCAACTTGCAATGAGAACCTGGTTGGTTTTCACTCTGGATGTTATTCCTGCTGCAACTGATATTCAAACCGGGCTCCACCACACTCAAAGTTCAGCCACCTGATGCTCCAAGAGGGACATGACCAAGTAAAAGTCAATGAAAGGTTCAAAAGCTGGTAACCAAAAAAAGCATTATTGCAGATAAAGTTCTGAATGAATGGAAATATGATGATGCTGCATCTTCTAATCTCACCTGAAACAATTAGAGCACACTGTTAAGTGTCATCTGGTCAAAACTATTCACAGGGCATTGTGCAAAACAGTTTTTCTTCAAACTGTTTGGAACAGTAGCACTGTAAGTTGTTTTCTGTCTGTGGGTGTTGTGTGAAATCTTGTGAGAGCGACAGAAACTAGGCCGCAGCAGTGGGGGGATTCCTCCGCTGAAGGAAACTCCACTCGTTGACGACGCTCGTCATTCTCTTCACTGAAAAGCATCATGGGCTCCACAGCTGAGGTTATTTTTCACAAATGAAAAAGTGTTTTTGTATCCTACATGTCAGTTAAACATCTGGAACTTCCATGGCTAAGTCATTTTCTTCATGCATCTCTTCTCATGCAGCTTCTCGACGTGTGCATGCATTGTTTGTCCATGATAATACATGACATTAGATGCCGCAGACCCACACACCAACACATGCTACCACGCATACTGGCAATCCCACATACACACACCTACTTGCCACCCGCATAGACAAGGGCTGAAATCATCCTGGAGAGAAAGAGCCATGAGTCATATGCCTGACTGCTGTGAGGTTCTGTCCCTCTCCCTCAACCCTGCACCATGTGGTCTGCCACATGTTTCAAGACACTACACTTTACACACTATGACTCACCCTACTTCTTTGTCTAAAAAGGTCAGGCTGATAGCTCATAACTGCATCAATTAGGACCTCTTGATCAGGAAGAGTATTTCAGCTTCTCTCATGAAGGAAAGACCTACATTAATTGCTGCAGGTATCTTATAAAAGGATAGAACTGCAGTAATTGCTGGACCATGTGGGATTAAGGGTGAAAAAGAAGGTTATGAATATGATATTCACAGCTTGAGGTTAAATTGGCTTGAAAAGGTCAGGTTTTTTGTCTACAAGATGTGGGGTTTTTATTTTTTTGCATCAAAAAAGAAAAACATTTACACATCAAAGATATTTTATCTTGTCTTGGACTTTGACTTGGTTTTCATCAATCATAGGCAAATTACAGAAAATCAGAACTTGATTATAGTCACTAGTTACTCCTGGCATGACTAATTAGTGACTGAGAATAAATAGTACTGAGTTACTTGGAAAAGGTCTCCTACTAACCTTTTAATCTCAGTTGGGATGTCTTAATAATATGCACATAGCTGTTTTATTACAGTGTTGATCACACATACTAACGAAACTGATTCCCCCAGTCGGTTCTGCAGAAGTCATATCAGTTAGTTGGAAGTTGTAATCTGCCATTAAAGTCCGATATCACCTGCTCTTGAAAGAAATGGAATCATAAAGTAATAACAACAACAAGCAGCTATAAAACAGCTGAGATATAGTATCAACACGCGGACAGCAGTCTTACTGTAAGTAACATTAGCAGTGCACCGTTCATGATGTGGAAAGTCAAACTGAGTTAGTTCAGAGGTGTTGAGGTGCTCATCCACTAGTGAACATCAGTTGGGTAATGTTAAATCTAGGGAGGAGGGCAGAGCAAGACAGCGGTTCAAGCATCTTTGTTTTATCTATGACAAACAAGTCATGAATAGGAGCTCTGTGAAATCTGATTAATTTTAATCATGTTTATAAGATGTTTGAATTGTGTTTCTCTGCTTCAGTGCATGTGTGCTTTTCCCAATACTGGTGGTCATATCATAAAATGATTTTGCATATTTTTGCACTCTTAGAAATGTTTATTTCAGAATTATTGTTTTGACTTCATAGGTTAGACAACATAAAGTGTTTACGTGCAAGATCAGATTTCTAGGCTGTTTTATCAAAAGTTGACAAAAGTGACACTTGTTTCTTGCAAATCTTGCAAATGTGCACATCTTGCACATTTAGAGTCAGTCTCTTTTAAACCTGATGTTAATCCTGACAACATCAATATCGAGGTTACAATTGAAGGCATATAAGTGAAGTGGAGTCTGCACTTGCTGGAGCAACGATGAATGTCACTGACAAAGAAAGTCTCTCTCTACCATAGAACAGTTGCTGTGGTGACTAAGAGCCGTCATTGTGCACGATGAAGCTCATGTTCAGCAGAAGTTCAGTTACACATAGCGTCTGCTGCCTCCTCAAAGCACTGAAGGCGAAACTGCTCATTGCTATAGCACTCCTGACAGCCCTCTGTTCGCCTCACTCTATTATGTTCCAACCTTTTTTTTTTCTCTTCTCACCCTGAGTCACTGCTCCCCAGGGAAACGAGGGGGGAATGGTGAATCAGCCCTGGGGGTATGAAACCGTGTTAGTGTGCGTGCATGCATGTGCGCACATATGTGTATTTCATGGGCGTCTGTGTGATTCAGTCGTGTGGGCTGTGAAACCTGAGTAGTGGGCAGAGATAGAGAGAAGCACGATGCAGGCAGTTACAAAGCAGCGGTACTTTTTTGCCGTCCCTTTTCTGCTCCTTTGCCCTTGGGGAGATACAACAGCTGCAGCAAATATACTGTAGAGCACCACCCCTCCACTTCTGCACCCTGTAGATGACTCTGGCTCATGGTGGCTCACAAGAAAGCAAAAAGCTCAAATGACTTCAGTGCATTTTAACCTGCAACTTTCTTGTACAACATTACAGCATCTGCAATTTATTATGTTTGTGTAAATCAGTTGTTGCAACATTGCGACAGCAGCCTAATTGGACACTGATAAGAGCCACTGTCAGAAAATAAGTGTACTTCGCACTCAATGGGGACATTGTTAATGTGTGTTTATGAGGCAGGGCAGCTGTCCATTCTATTTTATACAGCCCAGGAGACAGCAAAACGACAATACAGACAACTACCTCTGACCTGGTGACCTCTCAGCCTGCTACTTATTGACCTCCCACCGACAGTGCAGTGTGTGGCCCTTTTAAAAAGATAGACTTTCGTATTATTTTTTTATCTGTCTGTCTTAACCTTGGACATATTTAATTCCAACAGTTATCACTTGAAAGGTCAAGGCTTGTTTTATAGTTCAAAACTGTTCATTCAAAAAATTTTCTCATTCACCAAACCTCTTTTTTACAAAAATCTGTTATAAACAGCCTGAAATCTTAAGCAAGGTGAGTGCAGACTGGAATATGATTTACCACAGAGTTCCTTTTCACACTTTGTTGGACACTGGCAAAAGCCTGTCGCTTATCTGGCTGCACAATTTCTAGCTTTCAACTTGTTTCCATAAACTCATTGTGTGGCTTCTAATGTGATTTAGTTCATTGTATGACAGCTTGCTTTTACTACTGCATTAATAAAGACAAAAGTCATCAGAAATAGAGTTTGACTTTGATCAAAAATAGCAGTTAATGGTCTTTTACATTATGCAATGTCATCCCACAGATCAGATCAAAAACTTGTTCTTCAGCACCACCAGAGTGGTCAGCTGCTGGTATTTTTAACTCGCCTTCACCCATTAAGCTTTATTATTCACTGTTGAACATCCTCCTCCACACTCCTCACATACAACAGAGTGATAATGGCGTATTTTCCAGCATTTTCTGCTTTTTTCTTTCTCACAACATGGCCTTGTCTAATCTGGAAGCACAAACCTAAGGTTTCACTTTTGTTCCCCAACAATCTGCTTTGTTGCTCTGACTGTAATATAACGAACACATTCGGAATTTTGGATCGTGCGGTTTGCAGTGTACCTGGGATGAGATGGCAGGAGTGTGTGAAAGTTACCCCTGACTTTAAAAGAAAAACAGCAAAGGTACATGAGGCCCTGTGGGTCGGAACACTGACTCAAAGCAAACAGAGGGATCACAGTGAACATGGTGCTTAATTAACTTACATACAGACCACATGCAGAATTTACAATAATGCTGTAAAAGATAAATGACTAATGACATGCATACTAGTACGCACATTTCTGTAAACATGGTTTGTGTCCTTGTTTTTGCAATGTTCCTTTTAGCAAATATTGGTGCATTGCATAAAAGTGATCATATTAGACTTTTTAGTCAGGGCTGCATGTTGTGCTCAAAAAGTCAGCTTCGAGCATTGTTAAGGAACGGTGCACCTTGTGTAGTAGCAATATCAGAATGTTCCCTCAAATCCTTAAATTCAATTTCTCATTCCACTGTCAAAGCACTATGTAGTTTCTTTTAAACTTTACTATTTGAACATGTGTGCAGGCACATGCCTCATCATAACAGCCTGTTCCACTAGATGGTATTTTGAGAACCTCCCTCTGTAAATCAGTTATTAAGGAATGGCATGCAGTCTTAGGCACGAGCAGGAACTCTACTATGTATGTATGCATCTATGTCTAAACTCTCTCCACAGCGATATGATAGAATGTCAGTCTCTTATGTACATATAATAGCCCTCACAGTAAGAAGGACTAAATATACCTTAAAAAGGCTTTCTGGTCATCACTCCAGTTTCTGCAACAAATATAGCATGTTTGCTACAGAGGGGTAGGCAGTGTGCTGCTGGTAATATTCAGTTGTTACAGTAATAGCAAAAGACCAGATGAAAAGAAATGACTCTGCATTTTTACTGAAACAAATCATGGCCAGCACACATTAGAGAGAAGCGAGAGAAACATAACCTCACAATGCTTTTTAATAGTTATCGATCTCCTCTCCAGTTCTCTCTCAAGAGAAAGTCATTAGCAGTGTGAGTATCTGCTTGGATGCATTATTATCTGAGTGTGTATTTCTGCACAAAGCCCATGTGATGTGCGCATGGTAAAATTTGGAGGTGTGTATGTGTGACCACTTGTGATCTTTTGACAGTCTTGGCATGGAGTAACCCGACAGGGGCCAAATCAGACACAGTGTTACTGGAGCATTGTGTTTCATTCTCTTCACTCGGGGTCAGAATGTCCCGCACCATTTCTTTGTTCCAATTATTTGCCTCCTCCTCTCCCTCCACTTTACCTCACCTCTCTTCATGCCTCACATGCACTCTTTAAACGACCCCTGCTACTGCTCTCTCTTTCTGCACAGAAAGAGCAAGAAGGAGCGATTCTGAATGTATGACGCTGTTTGTGTAACTCCTTGTGCTTGTAAATGCTTTGCATCTTTGCAGGGAAACTCTCCTCTCTCTTTTTCTCTCTGCTAATTGAGAAGTCTGCATGTAAAGCGCAAATTGAAAGCCCACCGATATCAGCTATGAGTCACCAGGCGCTTCCCACTCTCACTGTGGGGGAGGTGTAAGTCTTCAGTACATGACATGGGGGTTTTTGAAGACTGCGTCACAGTGAATGGGCGCACAGCTCCGGTTCTCATGAGAGATATGGGGGGCAAAATAAATAAAATGGCAAAAGTCAAAAAGCATTGGGAGTCAAATAAAATTATGATTTACTGTAAAGTGACACTCTGCCGGAAGGAAGGGTTGCTGGAGACATTGTAATGACACAAAAGCACTTCAAGCAAGAAGCACTGCTTGCAGCAGGTGTTTAGCGCCTGCAGGCGGCTACATAACAGTTTTTCAAGGAAAGATGAGAGGATTGAAAAGAAGGGATGCGAATTGTTGAATTTTACTCTAATGCACAATAAAGCTCAGCTGGTACAATAAACAGGCTGCCCCAGAGGACTTGACACCACTGTTTGTTGTAAATGCAAGGCTGAATTTTCTCCAGGAAAACCAACCAACACATTCCAGATCTTCATGCACATACTGGAAACAGTTGCTTCACAGCAACAGATAGATGAAATGGAAAGAATCTATATGCTGGCAAGCCTTGCCCCTCCTGTGCTTCATGCTACTGTGGAACGGTATTCATGTAATTTCATTCACATGCACAAGTCCTTCATAGTGGCTTTGTACTCAGTAGAAACATTTGATAGGTAATAGCTTTGGGCACTGTTTCACACAGAGATAAATGAGCAGTATTGCATAATGACAGTTGTCAGGTGTCATCAGGCTGAGGGTTACCCTCAAATCAGAAATGTGGAATGAATTCCTAAAATAGATGCAAGTAAGCATGTACAACTGAATGGAAGAATATGTATCGTAAACAAGAACTTTTGACAGCAGGGCACGGTGGGACGGACCTGTAACACGAGCTGTTATGTAATGATTAAGGTATTCTGTGGAGACGTAACTCATGCTGGCCAGAAACTCACAGATTGCCCTAATTGGGATTAATTTTTTTGCTCGACCTTTCTCAGTCCCAAGGCGACTTAAACCGAATCCAAACATAGACAAACCTTTTCACCAGTCGAGTGCTCAGCAGGCCAGTGATGTCACTGCGAGGCATGCCATAGCTCCAGAGCAAGCCAGCGATGGCATCGCGCTGCATACCAACACCACATGATCCCATCATAGGACAGTGGGGATCTGGCTCTCGGGAACGCAAAGAGAGATCACACAACAGCACTGCATGTTCTGTCACTCAAGTTTCCTGGTCAGGTGACCCCATGTGACTGTCTGACCCTCTCCTCTCCTCGCTTCTCCCTCTGACCTTCTTACAAAGCACAGTGGAGCTGATTCAGAGCAGATCTGTTTTGAATGTCGTTGCGAGGATCTGCACAGTGTTAGTAGTAAACGCATGCCACAACAGGTCAGTCATGTGACTCTGGTGCTGTAGCTCGATGAAATAGTACTTTCATCCTGCCCTGACTCATGTGTATCAGCTTCAGATAAATATCTAGAGTGAAGCACAGTTATTTAGCCAGGAAAGTATTTGATAACACTTTATGAGAGTGAATATGATGGAAGATGTAGAGATGGGGAAACCCATTAGACCCAGTACTATAATTAGGTCAATAAACCAGGCTGGAAACCACAGCAAACTTCTTAAAGATTCTACTTTTTACAGTAGGTCCCTCTGTACATCGGAGGACATGTCAGCATTCTTACCATAATACAAGAACGAGTATTTTGGCAGGAATATTTACGTTTTGTAACACAGCAAAAATAACAACAGCAACGTAAAACCCTAAATACAAATCATTTAACTCAATTCATGTCTTGTCTTTATAAAGAAAGTGCTAATTTTAGACTCATGACTGTTGATCGTCTTTATTGTAGATGACATCATTACCATCAAATACTGACTCATCAGTGTGAAAGCTGCACATTAATGACGATGGCAGAGCAGATACATCTGAAAGGGTTGTAAGGCGATTGATGACACAGAGGCCTTGTGACATAAACCCCCTGTGGGCATTTTCTTTTGGTTAGCTTAGGTTCTTTTAGATTCAACATTTCACAAATGCATGCTTGTTTTGCCAAGTTGCTATAAACACAGTGACTAAACAAAACAAACAAACAACAAAAACAAAAAACCAGCAACAACAACAACATCAAAATCAAAAGTAAGAAGGATTGTGGCATCTTTGGTATGAAATATTCACCCATTAAAAGATAGAAATGTGTGAGTATTTCAGAGGAGGACAATTTGTTGGTCAGCTGCAACCAGGACTTTACACATTTGAGATGTGGCCACGGCTAACTGACACCAGAGGCTGCACAGGTTGGAGACTACTTGTTAAATCTTATTAAATCTAAGCTCTAATGTCAAATCTTAATGTGACCTATAGCCATCAAATAAACTTAGTTGAGTAAAAGTGGCAATATTTTCCTCTGATGTGCAGATACATTATAGAACAAAGTGTCCGCAACAAAAAGCAACTCAAAGTTGTTCTCAGTGCAGTTACTTTGTTTCACTGAGTACTAGTCATGATCAAGTACCCAAATGAGCCTTTGTTCAAATACAGGCTTGTCTCAGAAATCATTGGAAATTGCAGGCAATGGTTTGCTAGATGACTAAGTATCTGGCGCCCCCTGCTGATCAGAGGTAAGTAAAGAAACCGGCCACAGGACTGCAATATACTTTCATCTTTGAATTTGCAAATTCTTCAGCTCGATAAATTACATAGTGGATGATGAATAGAGCAGAAATTACACAAAATAAATGTTCACCAAGGAATTAAGTGGGTTAAAAAAAAATCAAACACACACTCAGTTTTGCAATGGTGATTCGCATCCATCCATCTTCCATACAGCTTCATCATATGTGTGGTCACCAATTAACCCTACATGCATGTTTTTGGACATTGGGAGGAAACAGCAGTAACCTGAAGAACTCCACGCAGACTCGGGAAGAACATGCAAACTCCACGCAGAAAGACCCTGATGATATTTGAACCAGGACCTTCTTGCTGTGGGGCGAGAGCCTCAGTGATTTATTACACATTTTATAGAATAGCAAAGTGTTGGGAGCTATTTATCTACAGCATCAAAAGTAATAGTAAGGTGGTAGCTGCTTATATAACATCCCACCACTGTCAGGAGTGGTTTTCCTGATCGCTCTTCCTGGAAGTATGACACTGCATTTCCCTGCGATGGGGATCTGCCAGCAGTTCTTGTAATGGTATCCACACCAGAAGCCAGGAGTGAATACTGAAACTGTTTTGCTGCCCGTTGTTTGTCACACACTTTCCCAGAATCCACCAGCCTCCAAATCATTATGTGTTGATTTATGGCAGGCTGCTGACTTTCGAGTAGCCAATAGTGGAGCGGAGGAGCATCTTCCTCTGCATCAGCTGATGTTTCCTGCTCTCCCTCCTCCCCTTTATTGGAAGTCACTGCAGATTTTTATCAGGAAACAGAAGCTTTGCTGTTGATCATGAGCAGGAAGAAATGCACAAAGTACATGAGCAAAAGATTTCTCAAGTAAAAGAATTGTAAATGTATTGTGTGGCTTAATAGCTATAATAGCTTCACCTAATGAGTTTTGTTTACTTAGCACACTTTGATTTGGGAAAATCCAGATGCTAAATTCACCCCCTTCTATGTTTCTTATATTCTATTTCCTGGAAGTCCATATGCATTACCAGACTGGATAAGTTTGTTATGGATGATACAATGCACAGCTCTTATTGGGTTATGAGTACATTATTCACACATCCACTGGGATGTGAAATGTGTCTATGAAGTCTGTCTTTGTAGTCTTCAAGCTTCAGAGTGAGAAGGTCTGAAGTGATGGTTTTGTGTTAAGATCAGGGGTGTATCCATGAAGTGAATTTTAGGGGTTGGGGGGGGGGGTGCAGGAGGTACAAGGAACAAGTCACACTTGAAGGGTCATCAATAAGTGATTAACAAAGAGAGTTGCTACAACGACTGCACAATGTGGCAACATTATTGCATCAACATTTAGAATACACAAATCATTAAATGACTGACTTGCAATAATTTCTATCTAATATAAACTCATCCTCTGCATGTGAACATATTTGGCCAATGAGATGGAGCCCTAGATTGTGTTGACTACAGATTGTATTTCAGAAAGAGTACTTTTATTTGGAGGTACCAATTCCCCAGCACAAATACTTCAACATCATACATCATATGGATAAATGTTTATTGATGACAATTGCACTGTTCGACAGTCTTACTGTACAGTGCCTCTTCAAATACAATTCTGCAGAATTCACTGCCAGAGAGGTCACACTTGTATGTTCAGAGTACAACGTGAAAACAAACTTCTTAATCATTCAGTTAGTGTGTTTACATCTGCATCTTGCTTTATTATTTTTTTTTATTAAGATATTCCTCTCTTTATAAACATGATGAGGTTACTCCTTCATTTTTGATATCTGATGCTTCGTTTCGGATAGATACCATCTTGGATGCATACATGAGGGCAGCTCCAAGTAAACTTTTAGTTTGCTTTTCTGCCAAATACTTTTAATTTGGCCATATGTATCCCTGAACCTCAGTGCAGGTAACAACAGACACATCCTTTTAAGTTATTCTTTAGGGACTTGGGTGAAGCAATTTGTTAAATTAAATGGTTAAACTACCATAGATTTCCAGACAGCAAAAAGACATAATATAATTAAATTCTCCCATCTGAATTACTGCAATAGTACAAAGATAGTCATTAGAAGAGAATACTTTAAACCAGTGTAATCTCGAGAAATATAATGAGCCCATGGCTGGACATCTTTGGAGACCACATGGATTATACTGTGCGCAAATAAAAAGAAAAATGTCTTTTTTTGCGATATTAACAGACTTTAGAAGAGGAAAATCAAGTTAATTTAGTCAATTATATATATATATTCATATATTCGAACAGCGTCATATATATAGCGTATATACACACACACACACACACACACACACACACATATATATATATATATATATATATATATATATATATATATATATATGTATATATAGCGTCATATGAAATCTGGATGTCAATATTGTACTTCATTCGGCGTTGCCTTCGCTGTGAATTACTGCCATCAAGTGGTGTTAAAATGGAAGTGTATCCATCCGTCTATCTTCAAGAACAGTCGCTCTCAAATGAGGGTCCACTCCACTATTAATTAATTTATTTATTTATTTATTTATTTATTTATTTATTTATTTATTTATTTATTTATTTATTTATTTATTTATTTTCATTTCCAAATACAAAGCAATGTTGCACAGTTAAAGAGAACATAATTACAAGCTACAAAGTTGAACAAATCAGATATTGACAGTATCCTTTTCTCCTCAACAAAAATGCTTTTCAATAGTTCAACAAATATTTTACAGGGGACCCTTCACTGATAGTCGACCGAATCATCCAGTTCAGGGTCTTAGGACCCTGAAGCTCTACCCAGTTGACTATGGGTGAAGGCAGACACATACACTCACTCACGCACACACATGTTGCGAGGTGAGAGTGCTAAACATTACAACACCTTGTGGCCTTTTTGGCTTGTTGAAGAAAACCATCTATTTTCACATTCAACTGTGCCAATTTAAAGAAGTTAAACAGCTTTCTTACATCCCTTCCTCATTATCCTCATTCAGTTTATTTCTTTGTCTGCCTTTCTGTCCATTTTACGATGTTAAAAATCCTCTCTTGGCTCTCAGTTTATTATCATGAAAAGTTCACAGGAAGTGTTTTCTGACCAACTCAACGTGAGAAAGATTTTTAGAGACTCGTGCACTTGGTAAAACAGCTTTGGCTCCAAAATCATCTGAATGTACAAGGACCAGAGAGAACACAGGGGAAGACATAGGAATGAGTATATATGCAGGCAGAATGTGTCAGTAGACATCTTGGCATGTAATTTCTGTGGTGCAATACAAGCTGAATTGTTGATCACCTCTCTACTTTTCACAACTACTATGAGTAAATCCCAAGCTGGCGTCTCCTATAAAAAGAAATGGACATGAATGAGAGGAAAGATATCTAAGTCGTTCAAAATCCCCTTCAATTCTGCAGTCATTCCAAAAGTTTTCTGGAAAAGAGCATTCTACCGCTCTCCATCAGCAACAGGTGTTTAGCAGCAACCGTTTCCAGCGAAGTGCGGCTCCCCTTACAGTGATATGTCAACAGCACATCAATAACACATTCAGTCACACTCCAAACCATACTATCAAGAAACGTGTGACGCCATATGGTCCTTCTCACATGAAACCTCAGGAATGAAATGCGACCACCCAGTGAGAGATGCATGCAAACAAATATCGCTTTATGCACTTTGCTGCTGCACCAAGAGTTTCCATCGAAATGATCTGGTTGGTGCTTGGTAAACTTTAGATAGCCAGGTTGTTACAGGTTGATTGGAACAGACAAATAGTGGCATATTTACCATGGGCCAATTTAAGGCTAAATGGAAGAAGCTTGAGGATAATCCATTGCAAATCAATGAAACACAACAAATTTAAATGACTGTTTAATGCCTGTTTTGTCCACTTTTCAAATGAAGGATAAGGTCCTATTACAGAGCCTGTACCAATCTCCCCCACGCCCCCCACAAATCTCATGCTTTCTCGTATTTTCAAATATTCTTTTATTGTAGCACTTTGGGATTTGTTTACCAAATGCACATTGCATTACTACTACTACTACTACTACTACTACTACTACTACTACTACTACTACTACTACTACTACTATTAATAATAACAATTAGTATTATTATTATTATTGTTATTAATAATAATAATAATAATAATAATAACAATAATAATAATAATAATAATAATAATAATAATTTTAATTTTAAGCATTATTTTAATTTCTTTGCTCTCTGATTTGTGCATTTTTTTAACGTCACTAGATATGATTGTTATTCTTTGTTGGGATCTACAGGCAGTGCTTAAAAATTGCACATAAGACAGAATAAACCCCCCTCTATGATTTACATGAGATGACAACCATTAAAAAAAAAAAGTCAGGCTCTTATGACTAATATATATATATATATATATATATATATATATATATATATATATATATATATATATATATATATATATATATATATATATATATATATATATAAACAGTACAGTATTTTTTTTGAAATGTATAAATAAATGTATTCAACAAAATTGGTCTTTTGGAGAAATGTTTTTTACCTGCCAGATGCTCAGCAGTCCAATAATTTCTATTATTTAGTTGTTAAGCTTTTTAATTTGGACGTTTATCTCTGACAACAGCTTCTGCTTTATGCTCTGATTGAGTAACAGACACGAGCAGAGTAAGAAAATCAGAAGTTTTATTGTACTTTAAGTCTCTTCCCGAGTGGATTAAACGTGTGTAGGGTTTAAGGTGAGCGTTTCTTATCACTGTTCAGGCTTCCTTGTTGATTTCACCAATCTTGGCCACATGAGGGCAGTGGATGTATGGTTATAACAAAGTAATTTGAAACCATGTGACACTGGCTGTCCACTAGAACAGAAACCCAGGGTGCCAAGGCAAAGAAATACTGTCTAACAAATACATACCACAGCTCTATATTGAGGGGGAAAAGAAGTAAAAGAAATACTAAGCTATTTGGCGAATTCTTTGTATCCCTATGATGGATATCTAATAATGCTGAACAGACAGTTTTAGACATTTGCTCTATACTAATTATGATCTTAGAGATATGATATGACTGTACTTTTGAAGAGAGGGTAAAAAATCCACAGGTTTGCGGCTTCAAGCCAGTTTCAGCCAACTTCATAAAAATAGTGAATGAGAAATCATGCAAAAAAAAATCACAGGGGTGAAAAAAATAAAAGAAAGAATGGTTTTCTGGCTTGCAACGCATTTCTCTGTACAGTGTTAAACAACAAACAACTGTTATCTGTCCTGACAGCCTGTGTTTGAGTAATGGCACTGCTGAATTCCACGCTGAACCACAGGGGGGGGGGAGAAAGAGAGAGAGAGAGAGAGAGAGAGAGAGAGAGAGAGAGAGAGAGAGAGAGAGAGAGAGAGAGAGAGAGAGAGAGAGAGAGAGAGAGAGAGAGAGAGAGAGAGAGAGAGAGAGAGAGAGAGAGAGAGAGAGAGAGATTCAGGGACCTTTAGAGCAGCAGCTTCACTAAAAGATTGTACACACATAGAGATAGGACACAAAACACCTTGGGGGTGTGGAGGTGTGTACATTTGTGGGTCCACATCAATGTGTGGAGTGTATATGATTGTTGTTTGACAGAATCCTGTCAGAGTTTCTGCCTGATAGGTTATTTAATTCTGCCAGTCTTTGAACAAGTGGGCCGGACCTGCTTGACAGCCTGATTCTTTACCTGTCACCACACTCAGGGTGCAATGGGTAATCTGTATCAGGCTGACCACCCACACTCACAAACACATTCATGCACACACACAAATGCAAAAGCATCAATGCGCACGCCCTCATACACCAACATAATATTGCTCTCCTGCTGTGCAGAGTTTTTTTTTTTTTGCGATGCCCCAGCAGTTCAGTGACAGCCTGTCAATCAATCAAACCCATCCCACCTCATCTCACCTGTAAATGAGTGTCTGTCCGTCTCCAGGGCCATGATAGGCTGATTGGCTCTGTCAGTCACAGTGTCAGGCAAATGTAGATCAATGGGAACCATTCAGTACAGTGCCCTGTAGATTTAAACAGATTTCTCCACAGTCATGCACTGCTGATGGCAGATGTCACTGAAGATGGACCTGGGTTCAGTGAGCTTCTGAGTAATGCACGAGCAATGGGGGCCGAGTGGGAATATCACACATGTGTCAGTGGAAATAAATATGCCAAATGGAACAAAAATAAAGCATGTGTGACTATCAACATATCGCAAAACACAAATATACATAGTTATTATTTGTGTTAATGTTTAGCCATAACATAAAAAAAAACCTGACTAAAGGTATAGCCACACAATATATTAAAGTTATTGTCCCATATATATATTACACAGACCTCCTCTCACAATATGACAACCATATTTGCATTCATCAGATTTGATGGATTCTCCTGGTTCTTGAGAGATATAGTTGTGTATGGTGTAGATGCTTTAAAAAAAAAAAACACATATTATGATGAGTGGCTTTTGGCAGAGCTTCATGTGAACACATCCTGTTGTGATGGACCATGGAAACACTAAAAACATGCAGGACTGAAGAAATTAATTGCAATGCTAAAGGAGGTGGCTCCTGTTGTGGCATCAAGTATCATTCACAGGGATCCAGCTATGGTTTGCCTGTTGAAAAGTTTCCAATGCATCACACTGCACTGATTGATCAGTGTCTATGGGTATGAATATCAGAATTGTTGCAATGTTTATGATAGCTTCCTTTTCTCCAGCTAAACTGTGTTGACAGACAATAATCTGTGGAAGCGCACCTGGGCGCTTGCAGTGGTTTCCTATCCAGTACCGTGCCTGTGGTCAGTGCATTGCTGAGTGGCAGACGCTTTGGGATCTTCAAGCAAATTGAAAACATACAACTTCTAAAATCATTCTACAATTTTGTACAACGCCTGGATGATTGTGAATTGTGATTGTGAGTTTACAAGATTGGCAAATCATTGCATCTTGTTTTAACTTATCTATTTCTTTCACTATATTCATAAACATGAAATTGCATTTTATTATTTTGTAGGATCCTACTGAGCAATGGATGAATGCATGGGTTCACAAGCAGATGAATAAATAACATTGAATGCATATATTCATCTCATTAAGTGCATTTAGCAGCTTTGCTGATATGGAAAAACGGACATACAAATTTCAAGGGCGTGTTGATCTACTTTTAACCCTTGACTGTGGAGAAGCCTGTTTAAAAATGGATGCACCATATGTACAGAACAGTGCTCAGATGTTTATTTACTGCCCTGAGGGAGAGGCAAAGAAATACAAAGAAAAATATGCAAAACAGATGCAAAGCTAACATATTGTTCAATCGGAGAAACATGGTGCAGTACAGTTTGTTCTCAGACACCCTCCTACTAACAGCACTTTTAGTTACTGTATCATTGCACAATCCACATAAAGCACTCTGCAGTATAATAACATGTTTAAGGTCAAAGTTTATCTCACCTCAGTATAAAAACAATAACAGGTATTGTCTTGGTAAACAAAGTGTCCTCAACACAAGTGCAGAGAGTGGTTCTTGGCTCTACTGAAACAGAAGCTGCCATGCCAGAAATAAAATTACTTTTATTACATTCAATATTTTACATGAACTCAATACAATTCAACAGAAAAAAACTTGTATGTTACATTAGTAATATTTATAATCAATTTGGAATATTAACATCAGGTTATTATTAATATATTACAAAAGCAATGGCCCCGTGTGCAGTAGGAAAAATAGCTGATTGGTGATTTTAAATAGAAATAAATTCCTGAAAGTGAAGGAGAACTGTTACAAAGTGGAAGAATACAGACAGCCATGATTAACTACATTTATTACAGTGTGTGTGTGTGTGTGTGTGTGTGTGTGTGTGTGTGTGTGTGTGTGTGTGTGTGTGTGTGTGTGTGCTTGAGAATATATTCATATTCATATGAAAATACAGCAAGAAGGCAACATCTTGCAAAATGTTGAATACATGTCTGATTAACAAAATGCTGTTATGTTTTTATTTATTAAACCATTTACACATAATTCAAATTGTTATGCCTTGAAAAGCATAATGATTAGGAGGAAAATCTTATTGCAACAAATGTCTGACCAAAATGTTTGGCTTCACATTAAAATTATATTTTCATGATTTCTGTCATTTTCATGTAAACCGATGTGAGATATCCACAGATGTGTGAACAGGAAACTTTTCTGAAGCAAAATTGCCAAAAAAAAAGGGATTTCACTCGAAATGTCTAGTTAACTGGCCTTTACTCATTCCCATCCTGATCCTCGTATTTCTTTAAAACTGGCATTAAATATCAGCAAATATTTTGTATAAATACAGTTTCTTCCAGATTTCATTGATACATCAAAAACATTTTTCAAAAATGTCAATTTGTTTGGAAGATGGCTATTAACTAATAGGTCTTATAGCGAAACATGCTTTTAAACTGTTTTCCCAAAGTTTAAAAATGGTCTGGTCACTGTTTTTTATTTTTGAAAATGACCTGCTTGATAGTATAAAACATGCACCATCCACACTCCTCCGCTTGTGGTGCCGAGGATCTCATCAAATGACAGAAAAATTATTCATCATCTCAAGGTTAAGTCACTAAGCCCACAGTCTTGGGCTTCATGCTGCTCACAAAGTGATTCTCTTTTTTCATGCTCTCAGGGCAAAATCAATGAGACTCAGTTTGGTTAGATATTACCTGTTTTTCCAATCCATTTATGATTTGAAACACTTGATGCCCAGAGACAAGCCTGGTAATGAAAAGATAGCTGCCATAGCTTACATTTTCTTCACATAGATTTCATCACTTACTGTGAAGAGTTGCTTTTTCTTGGACTCTCTGAAGATCAGACTTTTGTTTAAGTGAGATGTTAATTTAATCAGGGGCTTTTCTTTGAATCATCTTGTCAACGTGAGCAAAAAGCTGTGTTGACACTAAGTAAATCCAGGGAAGATGTGTATGAGAAGACACCTGCTGTTTAATCAAATCAGCGCAGTTTTTTTTTTCTCGGAGTGAAGAGTCATGCTGTTTAACTGGCCTGGTCTATTGTAGTATATATTACTGAAATGGTAAATAGGTAGCTCGGAATAATATAGAAAAATCATAAAAAAAAACCTGTATACAAACAAATTGTATATTTAAAACTACCATTGTGATGCTTCACTGTGTAACTGTGTAACGAAGCATCAAATTGAATTAATGCAGGTCTGTAGGTGATTCATTGCAAGTCTTTCAAACGTGCCCTGCTGACCCTCATAGGTTCTGTATGGACAGTCAGTACCTGTGGTGCCCAATTTGGGGGCTGTACTGTGTTGTGGTTGGGAGTCACTGCAATAAAGTCCCTGGTTGGAGTCTAAGGTTGGTCCTAATTTGTCCACTGGCTACATTGCATAATGGAAAAAACAACACCAAAAAGACAAAAAAAAACCCAAAACAAACAAACTAATGATGACTTCTTAAAAAGGTCTAAATCCAGGGAAATCAAAGACTTTGCAGTGATTACCACAATTGATGCCACCTCTAATTTCTGCAACACTTGGTACCTTCCATTTACTTCACCATAAAAGGATTAAGGACTTCCCTCTTCCTGTTTGCAGTGAGCCCAGGAACCTGCTGATGACCTGGAGTGAACATTTTCTGGACCTGGATCTAACATTTTGGAAGCAAATGAAGAACACAAAGGTGTAAGTATCTAATGAACATTTGACCCAATATGTTCGTATTTCAATGGAAGTAATATGTCAATATGTAACAATTAACCAAACAAAGCATGCACTCTCTTACCATCACTCAACCCACTCACACGGCACACGACTCCACTGTGACGAAGCCCTTCAGTTTAAATGTGATTGGCTTTATACTTCATGTACATATAGAGGCTAAATGCTAAGAAGAACAATGAGTTTTCTTTTCAGAGATAATAAGAAAAGAATTAACATTAATTAACATGAATGGAAGGAGCACAGATACTAGTAGGTACAATAAGTGGTCTGTTGGGTTGTTAAGCACATCAAGGCCTCTCAATGGTAAATATTGTCAGTAGTTTCTCACAGAGGTGCACTTTAAAAACTTCAACTTTTTCTGTCATTCTCTTTTTCACACTGCCCCCACATATCCAGGTGCTACTATAACATTTGGTTGGCATCTGTGAACTCCTCATAGATGGACATGATAACGCATATAATAAATAAAGAGTAGATTGCTCTCTTTGCAAAGAAAAAGTGTTCAGAATTTTTTTCAGGATTTACTGTCATACCTTTTTTGCACAAATACCAAGATAACTTTTGAATGTTGTTACCATTTGCAGGTTATCCAGTGCAAATGAGTTCTAAGTGGCCATTGAAAGCACAATGAATTCGACAAACCCGGTTTATACATCAAAATGTAATATCAGGGGTCACGGTTGAGCTCAAAGTTTTACATATGACCTTACTCTGGAGCCACAATATATGGGTATTGCAGTAGATGTTTGGTGGCAGGGACTAGTTGGTCCTCCCTTATGCTCCGTGGGGGGCCTGGTTCTATTTCTGGCCCTTGGCTCTGATTTCCTTGGCCTGCCAGGCTCTGTTGGGCATCCATGTCAATCCAATGAATCCTCAGATCACCTGAGAAGAGCAGCTTCTCCCGGGATGCTTCTTGGGGAGCTGAGTCAATGTCTTACTGTTTTCCATAAGGTTATGTGTATGCGCATGTACAATAGACCACGTTTCTATTCCACTATGTTTCATTGACTATAGCTGGACGTTATTGGGATGAAAGTTTCAACCTCCATATCCCCAGCATTAATATTGGGCAACAAAATATGTCCTTTTCTCATGCGTAAAGGTTAAGTAAAATTTTGGAAACTAGTATTTCTTTACCGCAGTCTGTTTTTATGGTCACATTGTTAAACAGTAGTCTTTCTGAGGATGTCTTCAACTAATCTGAGGAAGGTGTCATTGATATTGATGTTACACTCATTTCAGTTAAAAAATAAATTAAAAACGTAACCTGCCCCACTTGGTATACCTCTCAGGTCCTCTATGTCCCAATTTTTTCCTGGCATTATTCTCCTGGCGTCCATGTTTCCCTGCTTATCGATGTGCAGTAGTTTGCTGATCTGATCAAGGCATATTCTTAAACTGCAGCAATGACACTGCAATTAGGTGATCCTGTAAAGTAAACAGAATTGGAATTTTTAATTTGTTGGGTTTTTATTTGTTTTAATGATATGAAAAGTTTGAAAGTCTGTATTAATCATTATGTAAACCATCAAAAATACTGCTGCATGCGTAATGTGAGCGGGGTTGTTTGAACTGTTTATTTGAAGCTCCCTTCAAATCTGGAGTGTTTCAACATCTTAAGCTAATTTTGTTTGTGCAGCTTGTATTTTAAATGGTTAACCTCTGTGCTCTCATTAGCTCCATCTCAGCAGTGGTACACAGCAGTTTTTTAAAGTAGCAATACTCTGGTAAACTGTTAATTTTAAGCTTCATAAGAGACTGATCATTTCCTTTACATCCAGTGATTGCTATAAAAGAGCCAAAGCGAAAGCGAATATTGGACTTTGTTGTGGTAAATCATCAGACACAAAGATCCATAAGCCTAAATTAATGATGATTCAATCCATGTCTGGTAAAAAAAAAAAAAAAGAAAAAAAAAGTCTACTTTGCTAACATATAGTTGTATCAATTTTTTGGCTAATTAACTTGAAATTATCAAAATTTCTGCAGAAACGAAAATGGGTATTTTGCAGTCTGCAATCGAATTTGAGAAGTGAGTTATTTTCACCCAACTTCATAAATAATCTTGATGCACAGGACTGCACAGTGATGAAACAAATATAAAATCACATTGCAAGAGTTCCCCGGGTGGTTCACTGTGTTCATCCAGTGTGGTTAGTGGCCACAGGCTTTAATGGACTGGTAGTAGGTAGGAATCTTATCATAAATATGTCTGAGGCGCCATGCCGAGTGGTGTGTGAGGTCAGCTCGCCTGAGGCACTGGAGGAGGTTCACACCAGGTGAACTGTGTCCCTGTGGAAACTCTTCTGGGAATCAGTAGCCCCCGTGCTAGGACCCAATCTCTATTCTCCATGCAGGCTAATTACCCTACTTGGCCTAATAGTACAAACATGGATGAATACTAAACGTTAAACCCCTCCTCTTCTTGCTCGCTCTCTTTTGACCTAACACTTTCAGTCTGTTTCCTTACCAGCACCTTTTATGCTCTCACCCACTCAACACTCTGCTCTTCCTCTCTTTCAAATGCTTTTCTCTTTTCCTCCCATACTTACCCCAACTCCTTGCTTGTTTTTAAGAGGGGGGGGACTGACTGGCCACTTCAGGGACCAAAGCCATGAGGTAATCCCAGTAGGATTGTAGGCTTCCTTTGTCCTACATCTCAAGACTTCCCACAGTTCCATGTGGGAAAGTAAGACCACCGGTTTGCATTCAGCAGGAAACAGTGGACTGAATAATCATGTTGACAGGTGAAGGGGAACTCTTTTGTATATGCCGAGGAAAACATGGTATAAAAATGTTTTGTTGCTGAGTACCCTTGAAGGAGCTGCCGCTTGCCAGTCCCGCCACAGCTAGTATGTAAGTGATGAGAACTCCTTTGGGCATGTTTTCAGCTTGGCTCCAGCCGCATAAGACAAATGTAACATGAAAAGGAACAATCTTTAATGAGAACTAGTAACTGTTGCCCAGTAGCCTCGCTTGTATGCAGTGTCAAAATAAAACAAATTGAGCTCGCAGTGGAGAGCCGATGAGAGTCCAGATTTAGCTGTAGAATTATTTCAACCTTTCAAAACACACATGTGTCCATTGAATGCTTAATGCTATGTATTTGTTTCTTTTAACATGTCAAAAGAATAGTTTGTTTTTTCTTGACACCAATCAAGTCCACCACTTAATTGAGCTATCGTTAAATAAATGTACCTTGACCTAGAAGCTGCACGGGACACTTGCAATACCAACGATGAGATAAAATGTTTCAATATCTCTATAAATTCTCTGTCATAGGTTTTCAAAGTGTACACCACACACGGGGGAAGCTGTATAGTTTTGGGAGGGGCAGCAGCAGGAACATATTAAGAAAATGTAAAGCTTGGTATGCTTGGGCCAGGGTGCCTCATTTCTCATTATATATAGTAAGAGTAGAGGCAGAGTCTGGATTGAGCAGAGAACCAAGGAAGTATGATCTTGATTACTCATGGATACTTACCATTAAGTGTCGGGGGGGGTCCATTACTTTCAAACACTCCTGCCCTAAACTGTAAAAAGGCAGAAAAGTTGTCATTTGCCCAAATCATAAACAATTAGTATATGGGCACTAAATAAGAATATGGTGCTTATCTTTGTGGATCACTTTCTCTGCATCTTCCAGCTTGTAGGGCACCTCTCACATCCTTCAACAGTGCCTCATAACGTCACATAATTTTCATTAGGAACTGGTTTCATCCTCACTATTACTAGATTTAAGCAGCCCCCATCTGGTCAACAGGTCTATGTTGAGACAATAGCTTAATTCAAACAATGCCGGCATATCGGTTGAATTGATTAGAGAAACTGCTGAGAGCATAATCAGATGAAGAGTGAGCCTATAGAGACGACACTGATCATTAAATATACAACATAAGAGCTATTGTATGCACCAAGTTGGATCATAACGTTGCAATGTGTCTTTGTTCTTGTTATCTGCAGCTCAAATATAGACACCATGCCTGCTCTATGACATCATGCAGGCCCTTTGTCTCTACCTCATCTAAAATTATTCACCACATACCACATGCACAGCCAGAGGAGTCACCGTGCCCCATTTGTCCTGATTGCAATGCGCCAGAGTACAATCATTGCCACACATGACATAACATTTTCCATAAGTATAGTTATGTTGTTGATTAGCCACCAAGCTTCCTAACAATGCTGATATTCTCATGTAGAACATGAAACATTGTTGGTTTTTCTGTTGACAGAGCAACAGTCTGATAAGTCCGGGTTTGTATTTATCAGAGCTCTATGGCTAATGGTGAGCAGATTCATAGCTGTACTGAGAAGCACTAAGGGAAAAAAAGGGGATAAAGAAAGTAGGTTAATTTGACATGACAGAAATGAGGGGGAATCAGAGGAGTTGGAATTTATTTGGTTTTAAATACCCGAGATGTTATTGCTTGTGGAGAATCGAGCTCTATTTCTGCCGTCTTATTTGCCTGTCATGTATTGTTGTCTCAACATTTGTTGTGACAATTTTTGTAACAATTAAGGGGTTGAGGTTTGAGTTTTGAGGAGTCTTGAGATGATAAAAAAAAGGTGCGGAATACATAGAAAAGAGCTGTCCTGCACAGAATTTTAGTTAGCTGTTTCAAGTAAAATATTGTATTTGTATGTTTTCAGGTTTCTAAAAATAGTCAATCCATCCATCTTCCCATTCGGCTTTTAGCTTTTAGGGTCACTTACTTACACCATTGACATGCCAGTTGCCCATCACAGAGCAAACACAGAGAAAACAGAATACATTCATCCACACCAATGAGCAACTTCTGGTCATAAATTGACCATGTTTTTTGACTGTGATTGCAAACGTACTCATCCACAGGGAAAAAATGCAAACATCACACAGAAAAGCCCCGAAGCCTGCACTTGAACCGGGGATTTTCCACTGGGAACTGAGAGTGTTAACCACTACAGCATTGTGCAACCTATCAAGAGATTAAGACAATAAAACAATAATTAAGAAAAAAACAAAACACTCTCGGGGGTCACAAGTAATGATCACTGTCTTCTGCAGAGAAACGGCTTCAGTCGTCCTCTTTAATGATCTCTCATGTGTCATTAATGAGAAAAATATAAAGTTAAAGTTGTAGCCTTAAGCAACATGTTGAATGAAGCCGTTAATGGTGTTTTTGCATCAGGCAGATTAAACCATTCTTCACCAAGCACTACCTTCATTCCTCACCTGCGTTAATGGCCTGCCAATGACGAATACAATACACCATCACTCCCAAGTACATCACAGGAGAATAGATGCTGTTGCTGCAACTGCTGACCGCACATCCTCGCTTTTACCATGCATGGGAATGTGTGCATGAACACGTGTGCATCTTGCATCTCTCTTTCTTTAATCTGCCGTATTACTAAAAGATTGTGTCACCCCCTCGTCTCAACTGTTAATCTGGAGCCTTATCATCATGTTCCAGCAAGAGCGCTGACACTCTCAGTTCCACTCAAGGTTGCTTTAATGTCACTTCGAGGTCAAATTGCTTGATATGATGCCTTGGAACTCCTGCTTGCCCAGTAGGGGACCGGCGTTACTCCCCTCAATCATGGATAAATTTACGATCCGAGGAGGGACGGACTCCCATATGCTACTGAGCGTCTCCCTGTGTTTAGCCTGCTAATCCCCACAGGAGATGGGGAGCAGCAGACCATGGTAATATGAAAAGCAGGGAAGGAGAAGAAGCTGTGAGAGGATGGAGGGAAAGGGATAGGCAATTCTGAGGAGGAGAGGAGAGTATCAGTGTCAGCAGTGAAGGTGGCCCTAACAAATCAGTGACAGTGGGGATAAAAACTCATAGCCACAGCACTTTCCCTGAAGTGTCTGCTATCAGATAAGCTGAGAGATTTAGTTAAGACTTCATATTTAGAGCATGGCTTAAGCTGTGAGACGATGTCTTAACTGTGGCGATGGCAATGTCACATTGTGCCTGCCATGCTCCATTTGTCAAATAGGATTTGATCTGCGTTTTTATAGCTATGATACTGTATGTTTTCACCAAATTATCCAGACCACACACAAATACTAAACACATTTAGTAATCCCTGCTTGGATCTTCTATCCAGCATTTCACCATCTAATGCCTCTACTGTAATAACACATTTTCATCTTGAAAAATAGGCTACGGGAGAATAAGCTGCTACCACATAAATTAATAAACAAAAAAAGGCACTTTGTTTTGCTTAAGCAGCCCCTCAGCACGTTCAAATTAAGTCAAGCACATATCGAATCCTAATTCACTCATCTCTCATTACACTTCTCATCATCATTAACAGCAATAGCTGTAGATTGTCGTAAAGAGATTTCAGAAAGAGACACTGAGCAAAGGCTTTGTCATTCTCCACATGTCAGTAAGTAATAATGCTGCCTATAAACAGCGACATTATATCCATCATCATTCACGCCCTACATGTCCGGGGCTCAGCAATAAAAGAACTGCTGGACAGGCAGTAATATTCTTTTTCAGACCTCCAAAAAGGAGAGTTTGAGGTCCTCTTATGCTAAATGTATCTTGCTGTGGCCACTGTGACAGCTTTAAACTTGTCTCCAAAACACTTGAAATATAGGGTTTAAGCAAATACATGTCATATTTTACTTTGTTACTTGGCTATTAAAGTACAGTATTATCAAAGCATTGTTCAACAATGGTGAGCAGAGGTTGATGCACTCCAGTGAATTATGATTGGAATGACCAAGAGTGTGCAGCTTTTCTAGTTAAAGTACATTTTAATGCAACTCTTAGTGGAAATCTGACAACCAGTGACGGCAAACCCTTTGGTAAAAATGATATGCTTTTCTCAGAATTCCTCCAAATGTTATCAAAATTGTTTTCATTCTGCGGTCATGAAATCGGCACAATCATAAATTATTTTGTATTTAAATTCAATAAAAAATACAACATTTCAGCCAAAATATTCCAAGCATACACTACTGCTTCTGTCAGGAATTGTCAAAACTAGATATGTGAAGATATTAATATATTATTCTAATATATAATGTACACATTGATGTGAACAGGTTTGCACATAGCTACACTGACGTCATCTTTAGGTGAAAACCTTTAGTGTGCATTTTCATTAAAATACACATCTTTTAGAATTGAATGTCATTAAAGAGCAATATCACATCTTTTATTTGAAATTCATTGGCTATATTAGAAATGATTTGTACTAAACATTAGAAAAAAGACATGCAGTTGTAGGGATAGTCAGTTCCCCAGCTAGATCTACATCGATGGCATTGTTTACTGGCTGCTTCAAAAAAGGAAATAAAAAAACTAACTTCTAATTATAAATTGTTTATTTCACTTAATTAGCAATAGTTTGTTGTAACTGGCTAAATTATGCTTATGCAACTGCTCCAAGATCAACAGAGGCACCAGTGTTGTAATGCCACAATTGCAATATACAGCTTGTCAATCAAGCTGCCCCCTGTCAAACACTGTAACCCCAGACATGTTGCCAGCTACACTTTAAACCAATTGAAGATGGATGTAGGGGTGAAGGAGCAGACTGAGTAAAGAAGCTGACTGCAGTAAAAAACACTTGTTTCTATTATAACACAACTTTCAGGATGCAGACTGGGTGTTTTCATATCGGAGAGGGCTAGGAATTTCCATTCCCAACTTTATGTGGGTCATAAAGCCCAGAACCCCCTCAGACCTGGTGCGTATAAGCTTATGTTATATTTTGTAGATGTAAAAAAACCCCAAAAAACTCACACACTGGAATGCAAATTCACTTTATGCACATGTCATAGCTGTGTTATCGTTGCTGCTTGCCAGCTGCCATTTGTGAGGCTGATCATCTTTTTTTAAGTCACTATTTAGCTAATTGACACAGGTCTACTTCCTCCAGACACTTGCAGTCAATCGAGGCCTTACCTGTAAATGAACAAGTGTGCCGGGGCTTGAAGTGATGGATGTGAAGCGCGCATCAGAGGTGGACAAATTGATTTTCTTCGGGTGGATAGCTCTGGTATAGTGGCTGCTTTGGCCAAGGGAGGGAACTGAAGATATGTCAGAGGCACTTGGCCCAATAGGCCCAAGAAACCAGAAAAAATGGAGCCATAGCAATAATGTGCTGAAGCTCCACTGTGTGAAGCCTCAGCTGGAGAAAGACTTTAATGTTTTGTATGGGTTGTTGATTGTGCAGGCACTCAATAAATGTCACACTCACTTTTCATAGTCCTTAAGTGAGACTGCATTTTCATAAAAGTGAGTGTATAATTAAAAAGAATTCCTTTTAACATTTATAAAGCCAAAATTTTAATTGCAAACCTGCTACATTAGCAATCATTTGAATTCATTCGACTGATCACTGGATGGTTGTTACTCTGTTGATCATTATTCTTTTGGCTTCAAATTGGTCACTACCAGCCCACAAGGGAAATATCCAACTTTTTCACAGCTGAATAATCCACAATGTTCACCTGCGAGAGGCTATCATTGTCTATCTGCAGTCTGGTGTTGTGAAATGAGGGCACAGGCAGTTTACTTGCTCTTTTGTTAATAACAGCTACCTTCTGAGAGCTTCGACTCTGAGCAAAAACAGAAGGTTTTGGGTTGTTAAACCAAAAGATTGGTGTGAAAAATTCAAAAATGCTTCATAAAACTGAGAGAAACTCTACATTCTTCACGAAAAGTGACACATTCTCCCTTACACTTTGCCCATTTTGCCCGTTTTTGACACACAGTGTTTATTGGTGCAGCATGAAAGATAATGAAAATACTAAAACTCGGGGGGGCCTATGGGGCTTATAATGACTATCGCATAGATTCTTTGATTCATAAAGTGTTGACTGGATGGTTTGTGCACTATTGAAAAGTAACTGTAGTGCATGGCTACAGCCAATTGTGCTATGTCACCCTCCCAACAGGATTACGACTGGCTGGCAAGTTTAAAGGTGCAGAAAGTGGCGAGTTCTAAAACTGTCACTGCAGTGGCGATGCTTGGGTAATTAAAGCCAGCAATTAAAGCTTTTATAATCAGCACTGTCAGTGAACTGGTGGGCCAGGATTAACGCTCAGAGTTGCACTTTAAATTGCTGGATGAATGTTCTGCCAAGGAATGTTTTTACATTCAGCTTCAATGGAGTGACTTATAGAATAGAGTACAGGCTGGATTGATAGAGAGGTTGGAGGCTGAGTGTTTGCCTGAATGCATCTGTGCAGAACTATATGTGTATTGTCTAAGTTCCTTTTGTCCCGGGTTTCCTGTGCCTCAAAGATAACATGTGATTCATCATTGTAGCTAAAGACAGAAATGAACATGTCTGTCTCTGGTTTATGAAAGCATAACAAATACATCACAGTATTCGTCGGTTCGCACCATATGGTTCAGTGCAGTGGTAATGCATCACGTCATATCACTAACGGTACTCCAGTGTGTCCAGGCCGTGAGAGAGCCGTCCTTAACGGTTAGAGTGATAATGCATAATAAAGGCGCATAAAAATGAGATTTAACTTTCTCTATACGATGCACCCTGGATGAATGTGTCTGCAGACCTTGGCCAAGGGGAGTTCTAGCAGAAAATAATGTTGTGTCTCTGTTTCCAATAAAACAAAATTGTAAATTATTTACAGCGGGCCACTGAGTGTGCATCCACCTCATTTGTATTCCCGTCGCAACGGTGATAGATGTGACATCACGGTGATGAATGAAAGCGTAGGGATTTTAAAAAGCGCTTCTTCTGGAAACCAAGGACAGATGGTTATTTTTTATGAGAGCTGCAGAATAATCAAACCAAATGAGCGGCACTATTTTGGTAGACAGATCCGTGAGACATGAAGGTGGTTGTGTAAATGCAAAAATTAAGATGTCAGCATCCTAAAACCCCTGTATGATAATTTCTTTGCACAGCTTGGATTGCCACTTCAGAGGGGGCAAAAAAAAGGTATATTCATGTATGATATTATCTGTGTGTGTGCAGTCTGAAATTCCTACAGTTTTGTGTTGGGGACCACAGTAAAGTAAATCTGTTTCTCCACCTGTCATGTTCCACTTAAACCACATTTCTGACCTCTCACTTTTAGCCAATTAAATTTCCGGACTCAGCTGTTGCACCTGTTCCTGCAGGGAAAAAACAGAAGAATTCAGCAACATGTTAAAACACACACACACACACACACACACACACACACACACACACACACACACACACACACACACACACACACACACACACACACACACACGGGGATAAAACCCGCAATGTGATTTCATACAAATTTGTTCTTTCACAACCAAGGTCAGCATATGGGTCTTAAAAAATAAATTGCCTCTGAAAGCTTTCCCAGCAGATGGCGGCCATCTTGGGTTATTGGTGCATAGGTACGACTTTTGAGCTGGGTTGCTCTCCATCACAGACTCCCTTGACCGGCTGATTGAACACAGGTGTAACAGCTGAATTACAGTCTCACTGTTGGACATTAACCCCCTATATCTGGACTGAAATAGTCATTACTGATGACACCCAATGTAATTGCTAATTTTACGCTTCAGTAGGCACATTTTCCACTCCTCTTCATTCAACTCCTCTTTCTCTTCTACACTAGTCTAGGCTTAAATTATTCACCTTCTTTTCTATCTTTCACTACATCCTAGCGGTAAGAGCAATTTATGCCTGTCGGTCTTACTGGGGTGTCAGTCAACCACCTCAAAGGGCAAAACTGCAAGAAAAACATCAGCTTCTCCACCTCTTTTTGTCTAACTGTCTTTGTATAAGTACAGCCACTCGTTTACTTTGTGCTGCTGCTTATAGCGAGATTGTATTGAAAGAACCACCATGGACACTTCATTAGTGTCCTTGTGGGTTCACACAGCAGAACCTCTACACTCAGCAGCAATTTAGAGTTGGAGCTCACCTGTTTGTTAACCCCCCCATTTCAGAATTTAATGAGGGAATAATTCTTTGGCCTGAACAGAACCCCCACACCATTGCTGCAATATGTGCATTACAGTACATTCTAAATAACAAGTAACCAACCAGTAACTACTTTTCATCTGTATTGAGGTACTCAGTTTGAGCAACTTTTCCAGCATGCCTCTCTCTCTCTCTCTCTTTCTCTCTCTCTCTCTCTCTCTCTCTTTATAGGTTGCACTATTTTTATAACCTTAATCTGATTTCTGTAAAAAAAAAAAAAAGAAAAAAAGGAAAATCAGGAAAATACAAACCAACACATACATATTGAACTAAAAAGTGACAGTGGCAATTATGGAGCGTACAATGGTTGGACATATTTCCAGAGGCATTTGGAAATAACACAGGAACAGACAGCTCAGCTGCAGCAGGATTACCTCAAATCTGCTGCGTTCTGGCACCAAGAAAAGAAAAAGTCTCAGAAATAATTTCCGTCAAAGAATGATAACATTTTCAGTTCTGCTGTACGTGTTCGGTATTTAAAGGAGAATTACATAAATTAGCTGGCATTTAGTTCAGCCATAATGACAATTCGTCTCAGCCCTGTGATACCAGAGTGTATCGAAAGATACAATAAAGTATTGCAAATGCAATATCATAATTCAAGAGCATTTTTAAGGTAGCTTGTTATATTTTAAGAAGATATTCTATTAAAATGCACTTAACTATGATTACAATGTAACATGTACTTTGTACAGTTTAAATGTATAGTCTGGGGTAAAATATACTCAATCTACTGTATCTGTAGCTGTATTTGTGGACAAATCTTTCTAGTATTTACACCTCGGGTTGTAAACTACACAGAAACTGTTATAATTACTGTCACATTATTTGTCGGTATGACAAACACAGTTATGGAATAGTATGATAACCGACAATTAGTGAGAGAAAAGCAAACAGAAGTGCCTCGTGTTGAAGTTTTTATTGACGTCAGCTGGGTTTCTCCTTTGCTCCCATCATGGTTCCTCTGGCCGTGGGTATCAACACGTGAATGTAAACGTACTCCATTTGGAGCAATTGGCTGAAATGACTGTTAGTTAATGATTGAGAATAAGGCTGCGGACATAATTGACCCCTGGGGGCATTTTATGAAAATGCACTCACCTGTATTTACAATAAATGGGCAACGTGTCAGTGAGTTGACTACATAATGGAACCATTATTAGATTTTTTCCCCCCCTTTCTGCTAATACAACAAGACTTGTGACACACTCTTAATATGAAGATGCTGATATGTTCCTCATCTGTTGTGATGTCTCGCTTCCCAGTCGTCTCCACATCACTCTTAATTGTGCAAGGGACATAATGATTCCACTTTATCTTTATTGTATTTCCCCAGTGAGTCGCATATCTTTTCTCAGTGTATGACAAAGTGACATTAAATCCACCATTATCACATTGTGCTGTTAAAGGTTATTGTGCTTAGCGAAATTAAGGGATGACATGCATACCACTGAGTACAATACGGCTGACATGCCATGAAGGAAATTGCAAACAATAGGCGAGGAAATATCGTCTGCTTTTCATGAGACCTGTTGAGAGTACTGCTGAGCAGTGACAGGATTTAATGAGACAATCCTAATCAGTGTAGCAACAGCAGGAAATCCAGTAAGATTGAACCTTAGATTTTTCGCTTCAAAACTTCAAAACATGGTAGGTGCCTGTAGTTCCCCACCAAACCCCGACTATTACTAATGATGTTAGTCACTTGTATGTCTGGATGCAAAGTGTGAGCTGTGATTTCTTGCCATTTGTTTTCAAGAAATCATGACAAAGCAGTGATGATTGGAATCTAAAACACATTTTTGAACATAGTAAAAATTATTTCTTTTTTTTTGTAGTTGCAGAAATGCTCCGAGCATTACAACAAAATCATGTTGCTCTGCCAGGACTTCTGCAAGTTTGGAATTTCTAGAGAAAAATAGAAGCTCATAATGAAAACAAATTTAAATGATAAGTTGGGCCATAGTATAAATTCAAGAATATAATCGGTAAGATGGTTGCTGTATTTTATATAAAGACCAACCCACCTGCTTGCTACATTCAGAATGAAAGCCAACTTGCACCATGCATCAATCCATCACAATACACCTTGGACATGTCGCCAGTCCATCACAATACAAACACAGAGACAGACAACCACACACTGTCAATTGCACCTAGAGACAATTTTGTGTCACCAGTTAATCTCATGCTTGTTTTTTCATGTGTTTTGGACTGTGGAACGAAACCCACCGATACACGGGAAGAACATGCAAAGTCGACACAGAGGAGCCTGTTTGTTATTTGAACCCAGACCATCTCACTATGAGGTAAAAGCAGTAATCACTGCTCCTCCGTGAGGCCTCAACCAGCACACTCCTCAGAATGTTTTTTTTAAGTGCCTGTTGAGCCCAACACATATTTACACATTGTGTGTTATTGGAGGACAGCTCTTTTTTTTTTATCAAGGTCAGCCTAACTTCTGAACTGCTGAATCTACTCAGTGACTGACCGGGTGCCAATAGAAGACAGATGAGAAAACAACTTTCACACATATTCTCATCTGAAAAAATAATGAAAAAAAAACAAAAATAACTGTAGGTACTGAAATAACGCTGCATGTTTGAACCAAAGGGAGCAAAGGCCACGATCTTTAGTTGGCAGCGGCCACATGCTCATCTGCATTTGCACTGAGGTCAGCTACACTCGCCGGGGGAACTACGCTGAAGGATGAAATGCAGGTGAGCAGGCTGCCCTTGACTGAAACGGCACATGGCCATAAATAGGAGACAACCAATGAGGATGAAAAATCATAATAGTTGAAGGTGAAGAACTTGACTTGGAAGTGTAGACATGTTTGAGAAGGGTTGATAAAGACATACAATTTAGATATGAAAGGGAATGTTATCCTATTAAAAACCAACACAATGTTAGAAATGGTTTTGGTAACAAATTCATTGATATGAAATGGGGACATGTGATGGCAATTAGTGCTGATTCCCTTTGCTATTCTCTGTTTATTGTTTTCTGTATCCTTGCTGATGCTTTTTGGCCTAATGATAATATTGAGGTTGATAGAGTGGAATAGACGATATCAATGTATTTGGCTCACTTTTAACAAAGTATTAATAATGGTTGCTTATTTTCAGGGAGATGGGGAATCAACATATAAAAAAGCTATCTATGCATAAATGATTAGATGTTATGTTGCCTTGACAGGAAATGTCACAACAATATGACACCACATTTCATTGCAATTGTAAGCAAAGAAAATTAGTATAAACACACTCCTATACAGAGGAAGATTTCAGGTGCCTGAAAATACTTTACTTACATTCTTTTTATATATTTCCTGTCACTGGTAATGAGCTTGCATTGTGATACACAGTGAAAAGATTATTTTGTCAGTCTTGCTTCACTTTTCCTTTATCATTTTCCCCAAGTGGCCTTCTTACGGAAAATTATTTTTTGCATTCATATGTATTGGAATGACTTTTTTTATCGAATAATAATACTATTTGCAAGATGGTAGAAAACAACAAGGTCATTGAGAGTAAATGAATAATGCTCATTAAAGCCACTATCTATGAACCCTTGCCAGCCACCCGCAACACTGGGAAACTGTGCTGACACATGACAGCTGAATGCCCTTCAATAATAAACACATTTCACAAATTCAAACGAGTACACAAACAGCAAATTCAGACAATAAACCACATGAGAGATGTGCCAGAGTTCACACGAAACTCAAATTAACCAACAAGCTTTCTCAACGTGAAGAATTATTAAACCAACATGAAGCCCAAATCAATGTGTTGTATTTGAAATTACTACTTTATTCTGTGTGCATGGCTCTGTGTGTGCCAATTGTTGTTCCCTTTTTGTGAGTGACATTAAATCTCAGGGTCAGAGCATCCTGTGGTAGATTCAGTAAAGCCGAGTTTCTTGACCAGTGACACTTTGTGGCTTGGTTCTAACCAAGAGTGGAACCTAACTCATTACCAGTGCTGTCATTACTTCAATTAAGAGGGATATCATGCTCTTGCACTTTTTGCAGGCATGTGTACTTTCGAAAATCGATTCAGTTCAGTCAACATTGCGATTTTCCAAGACACATTGCCTGATATACTTTTGGAGGCAATCGAAATAGTCTCCTTTATATTGTTAAAAGTAGCTACAAACATTTAATTAAGTGGTATACTTACTGTACCCTAAATATTTGTCTCTTTTTTAATCAATATTGCTCTTATATTGTGTTGATATGGACTGTGGTCACACAGATAATCATTCTCAGTCATATATTGCACAGTTTAAGATCAAAGCATATACGGTAACCAAAAATTCTCCAGTGTTCAACAAACAGGATATAAACTTACGGTTCATAGATTTTAAAATGATAAGTTTGCATTCTGCATCTGAGCCACTTTAGAAGTCTTTGTTTTCAGGTACATGTTTCTTCTGCATGAATCCACACTTAACAGCATTTTTCAGCTTTTTCCATTTAATCAGTAATTTTAACTGATTGCACAGAGGTGATCGACTGAGGTGATTAACAAGGGAACAGGAGCTGAAATGGCAACAGCTAATGAGGCACGCTGGGACTCGGAGGGTACGGCTCTGTTGTTGCTCCAACAACAACTTCAGTAAACAACATGCTGACTCATCCAACGACACAAAGACACAGAGCAAGCTCTTACCACCCTTTTAGCTCACCACATTTGTTTACTCCCAAAATATTGCATCTATACAGATAATGAACTATAGGCACACAGAAAATAAAACAAATACAGACCGGTAGCTGTCAAATCCATCTTTAGAAATGTGCAGTTTTCCCTCTGGTCAGACTTTTGTTTCTCCTACATCCTCTCTCATCCTTTCCTTTCACCCCTGGACAGAGAAGGGACCTGGAGGACTGTGCTGACAGACTTTCATACTACTTCAGGGAGGATGAGTCTCTGAACAGCTCTGGCAGATGTGTGTGTCTCATGGGTTTGAACAATCACTGGTGGTGGTCTTCACCTTTATTTTTGCTACAACTGAAAATGCAATATATCAGTACTGAGACACAACGGTGTCACAGTGGATGCTTGGATTCATTTGCAATGAACTGTGCAATCCTTTCACATCCAGCCTCTTCACATCTCCGCTCCAGACCAGCTGAGTAACATCTGGATGATTGTTAATGTTGGAAAAAGCCGACACACAACTTACAACATCTAGAAAATGATAGTGAAGTTTTTATCTTTGAATTAACCTGCTAAGATAAGAGGAAGTGTTGATGCATTGAATGCAGGGTCACACACGTTTGTTGACAGACAACGGAAGCAAACTATTGATCTGCACATGGGCTGAGAACAGATTTATACTTTGATTTCCTGGAGTAAACACAGTGTGTTTGGATAGTGATGTAAACCAAAACCTAGTCTGTTGACTCCATTTGTCATATATATTCTCAACTCGATAATTCAATAAAGCGTTTGAGACAGCAGCTGCTGAGGGATGAACTTCAATGCTAGCGTGTCTCAGTTAATGTATTTCCGTCAGCAGGAAGGAGAGACAGAAGGATGGAGGAGGGGAAAGACGAGTGGATGGAGGTGAGAGGTGAATGATGTCTCCATCACCCCAGCACCACTTTTTTACGTGGATCCTTGTACTATATCCTCATCGTCTATGCTCTTTCCATGACTTCTTTCTGCATCCATAACAGTTTCTTGGTTCTTTCAGAAGGATTTGTGTATTTGGTAAAAGAAGACTCCTAAAATCCAACAAGAATATATGGCTGTAAATTGTAATGAAGTTCAGCGCTTCAATTATGTTCTCTTTGTTCCTCAAAACTGCCTGTTTGCAGAGAACTATTAGTAATTGTTGACACACTTATATATCAAACAGGTTTTCCAAATTGGTTTTGTCTCAATTCCTTTTCTGTTAATCAAATTCTTGGTTCACATTCATGGGCTTGCTAATAAAATGTGAACAATGGCGGCAATTCTAAAACTTTCTGGTTGAGAATTAAATTTTTTTTGACAGAAAATGAGATTGAGAGCAACACTTTGGGTTTTAAAGTGGCCTATATGGAGCAAAATCTCCAGTTGTTTCCATCGAGATTGGGCCGATATGACAGGCCACAACACACACACAGAGAAAGAGAGAGAGACTTGTCTCAGATTTTCCCCATCTTCATGAATATGTATGAAGGAACACACCAGGAGAGCATGCACAACTATCTTTGATGCTTTAATGCGCATTAGTGCAATAATAAGAGAGAAGCTACTTAGCTCGCATAATACTCCAGAGTCTCATCATAAATAACAGCTTACATGTAGCTTACTCAGATAAATAGGCGGATGGATGTGAGGGAAGGCGTGCCTGATTTCAGTCAAGCTTAAAGGAGATTTTGCTTTCATGTTTTGTGGCCTCAAATGGCTCACAAATGTGAGCTGAGGGAATGTGTGTAGGTATTTACGTGTGTAGATAAAAAAACAAACAGAAAGTGAGAGCAATCAAATTTCCAGAAAATGTCACAGACTCCCATTACACCCACAAAACCCTCGGTGCCATTACATGGTGTCGCAAATTAGCAACTATGAAGATGAATGGAGCCACAAAAACACAATAACTTACAGTTCGGCATGTAGAATCATCTATGAATTATTAACAGAGCTCAGCTAAAAGAGAGGAGATGCAACGGCTAAATTAAGAAAAAGTCCGACACTATATACAGTATTTGACAAATATCTTCATGATGCATCCCCCCATGCAGCACATTTCCAGGGAAATGCACGCATGCACACACACTGAGAAGCACACATCCTATTTGTCACACTATATGTGCAGCTGTACATTATCTGTGGCTTCACAAAGAGGCCATTAGTTACAGTCTCTCATCCACATATCAGACGGCAAGTCCCCTCCTGGAAATTCTCTTCATCACTTTGCCTTGACAAAAAATTATGCCAAACACAAGGTCTTTTACTTACACACATGCACACGCACACACACGAATACATTTGTGCAGACCACATGATATCCATTTGAATACCAGGGGATTGATGAGGAAAAGCAGGATATGTTGAATGTGGTGTAAATATATGGTATATCATTTTATTACTGCTTTTAGGGATACAGTATCTTAACTATAAACACATGTGTAACCTAAATGATCACCTATACCTTCAAAATTAGATTGTTTTTTCTTCAGAGTGAATGTCATGCACCATTAAAACCAGAGAAGTGAATCTGCAGGTGAACCACGTAGGAGTATGTTTGGACCAACTCAGACTTCAACGATGGGTTACTGATTAGACTAATTAGAATGAAACCAAGCAGCATTCTACAGGTGATGTTCCGTTAGCCATATGTGTGCACAGTATAGGGGAGTGAGGCTTTACCGGTGCTGGTCATGTGCTGTATAGAGAATATCAGGTTTATGAGAGCTGGGTTTTCAGAGGCATGACCATTTGACTGCCTTCTTCTGCTGTCTGACAATGAGAGATGTGTCCATAACGAGGTGGCGACGGACACACTATGTAATGGGAACCCAACCTGTGAGCCGAGCCATTAATCTTGGTAAGGCAGAGATCGCTGGTGGACCATGTCTGTTCACTGTAACAGGAACAGTAACATTAGGATTTCATGCCTCTCTGACTCCTTCCAGGCATGTCCTGTGTTCTGTTTTTTTTTTTTTTTTTAACAAAACACTACTATACATTGCCATCAGGATCCATGGTAGCTATATAAGATAATCCCAAATACACTCTCCCTAAATGATCTACTGTAGGTCCTGTCAAAGGATCATTAAACACTATTTTGTTGACACATAATTACAGCGGGTTCAAGTCATGGGGCACAGGGTGGCTTGTTCACAAGTATTTCTCTAGGAGCTCTCCTTTTCGTCTTCACTGTATAAACATGCCGGTCCAGCAAATGCAAGGCTATGATTATACAATAGACTGGTATATTAGTTAAGGTTGCACTGATGGTTTTATAGCCATAGCTGTCAGTAATTACTTTAATTTATGGAAAAGACAGATTGATGCAAACTGAATAAACACATTGCTTTTGAAAGTATATCCTTGGCTCATGAAACACAAAAGGCAGATGGAGTACAAATCAAACACATATAATACCTATTCAGACACTCACTTGTTCAATTTTTTATGTGCAAGCATGTATTAAAATGTACTAAAGTTATTTTCAATTATTTATTCATTAACTTGTTGACATAAAATACCAGTATAACAAGGTAAAAAAGATAACAAGGTCAATAAAGTTACACTATTCATTAGATTAAGGTTAGGGTTGTTTAACTGATTAATTACTGACCATTGGCAAATATGAGATTCAATCTTTATTACTGTACTTTATTATAGATGAAGATATTAAACAAAATTTGTTGATTGATGGGCTCTTTTTGTCATTTAATGACTCGTATATGGCGACACTGAGTATGTTTTAAGTCTCCACTCTTTCTACACTGCAATCAAATTGATGTGATTGTTAAAAGGTCTGCTTATGTTTACCACACAGTCTGTAGTTATTAACATGTTTAAATATTTCTGCTTTTAATTGTGGTTTTTTGGAAATGTGAAGCTGTATCTCTCGGACCAATGGGAGATGAGAGGGCCATTTTCTTTATACCATTTTCTTCAGCACACTAGAGATGAGAGTGAAATGTTACAACTGGGAGCCAATGTGCTTTTTTTTGAACATGTGGATTAAAAAGACCTCCTCCTTCACACCAAACATGGGGGCTTCTCTTCATTAAGATAAGTACCCCCTTCCTGTGCTAACTTGCTTTACGAAGTAGATGTTTGGCTGATGTTGCTGGCTGTTTTACATCATTTATTTGTATCCCCTTGTCTTGGACTTTTGCTGACTGACACTATAATGTACCATTTTTCACATCTTGAACTATTATGTGTGTTGGATGTTAAGAGATATGCATTTTTGATGACAGTACTTTCTAATAAAAGTGCAGTGTGTTGCAAAATTTTAGTCTGAGATTTTTTTCACCATGCTTTTTGCATGTTATTAGTTGCTTCTCTTTGGCTTCAGGTTATTCATCTATCCATCTCCTGTACCACTTCATCTAACTTACGATGGCAGGGGCCTGGAACTGATCCCAGATGACTATTGGTGAAAACACAGTAGACAACTAAACAGTCCATCACAGGGCAAACGCACTAGTACATCAACATCAAACACATGTTTTGGACTGGGGGAGGGAATCAGAGTCCCCACATGAAGAACATGCAAACTCCACCAAGGAATGAGCCAATTTAAAATAATGATAATAATTCAAAGAATCCATTTCCAAACAGACACTTGATATATTAAGTCACATTTAGGGTAAACTCTTTGAAAATATCTATAGTGTTTGGATTTTGTTGTTCACACAGTGTTTAAGTTATATATTGGGAAAAATGTGTGTTTTTAGTGCATAAAATATCCCCAACAACACCCCAAGGTGGAAAAAGTTTATTCCCTGTATTTTTGTGAGTCCCCCATAAAGACTTGAGTCAGCCTTGCGATTCTATATTTTTTTGTTTACACTTCAAAATACAATCTCATCCTTCAAAAATGTGCTACCTCATAGTTGGAGTTAAATGTCCTTGTTTGGAAATGTTCAAGAGCAAAAAGCAAAACCATTTACCTTTGAAAGTTTTGCGAGTGTTTCTCAACCTCTCCAGGTAAACATTTGTCTAGATCACTGAGGAACTTTTATGAGTGCCAAGCCACCCCACAAGACCCTTTGATACCAAAAATAGAGCTGCTATAATGCAGCAAACAAAACCGAACCAAACAAAACAATAGCGCACGACACAGCACCTCTGCCAGCGGGGTGACAGGGCACCGGCTCCGATGATTGATGATGAGCGAGGGAAGTATCCCCTCCTCACCATGATAAGAGGCTATACGAGTGAGGAGAGGTGAATACAAGGATTAAATGAAGCCATCAAGTTGCAGCAGCATAACCATCAGTTGAGACAATGTTTTATTTACCCTTTAGATACCAGTCATTAAACATGAAGCACAACTCATTCACCTCTGCTAAGCCATCAGAGAGTGTATCTGTTTAGTGTCCTGTACAGTGTGTGAAGTCTGCCTGTGCCTGCTTGTAAATCTACTGCGGATGCACCGACCTTCAACAGCTCTCATGTATGGCTATACCACTGAATTTCAATTCAGAAATCTATGTGAATTCAATGTACACAGTCACCTAATATGGATAGAGGGAAGAAGTATTTAGAAAGCACTAGTCACAAAACATTTTAAAACTCATGATGATAGTGCTATCCCTAACCATGACACTATAATGTATAAGAAAGAAAATAGCTTGATTTTGACCAGAAATCTCATAGTTGATCCATCACATTCATACGCAAAGGGAGTTTTGAGTGACCCACTGGACCACTAACGCATTTGTACTGTGGAAGGTAGAACATGGAACCTCAAATCAGGGATATTTGTGTCAAGAAGCCAGAGTACAAACCATGAATCCATCTTGCGACCATAATTCTTTTAACCAAACTCACTTATCTATCTGTTTATCTATTTATTTGAGCAGTATACATTCTGCTCAAAAGGAGTGGGCTGAAGCGAGAAGCATATGAGCTCCTACCCCCCTACCCTAAACTCATAATAGTTTTTGTTACATTTCTTAACAGTCTTTACTATATGTTTTATAATATATGACTCTCAGCAGGCGTTAATGTCCAGAGGCAGCATACTACTGCAAGGCATTCATTTCAGTTGCCACTTTCTATATTTTTACAGTGAAGTTCATCTACTGAACAATAAATGTGTGTTATTTCATTCAGACATTTATTGCTACTTAAAAAGTCTCATTGCAAACAACAAGGTGAATTGTAGATTTTTTTTTTTTAAATCCCACACTGCTCATACATAAATGAAGTCATTAGAAGTGATCCTTTATTGCATTTTTAAATGTGCATGGGTTCCCTGGACACCAAATGAGAGCACAAATGACAATATCATGAATATTTAAATTAACATGGCAAATGTCTTAAAGAATCATGGTCTATCATTACATCCAGCAGTTATGCAACGTAATGTTTGTGGAGTTTTGTTTATGGTTGCTAATCAAAGTCTGGTATTCGCCCTTTTTCTGCTGGTGTTTAAATATGAGAGAATGTCATTAAAAACAAAAACACTATACATTATTCAAAGTGCAGTAGTTGCTATATTTCTGGAAAGGATCTTTACATTTCGATAATCTTACATAGGCATTTGAAGTTTATTATTTTAAGAATGTTCACACACATTTTATTTTTCTTTATATAGCCCCTTTAAAAAGTCTCACTCAACATTGAAAATATGCACAGCTCGAGTCATAGCTTGGATCCTTTCTGTTTGGTGTTTGGGTGTGTCCTTGAGGCGCAGCTGCAGGTTGTCGCTATGTGTTTTCTGTCCAAAAAAAACTTGCATTTGGGGTATGTTGGTGACAGTCTGTGTGAATGTAAGTGTGTGTGTGTGTGTGTGTGCGTGTGTGTGGTTGTCTGTCTCTCTGGGTTTGTTCAAGCTGTGAGATTTTGGAGCGACTGCATTTTCTATAAGCATTTTGTAAAAAATAAATAAATAAATAAAATTGCTGATCAGTTGTCCACCATAGGCCAATGCTTATCCTCCCATCATTAAACAAACTGGATAAAGGAGCATGAGTAATAAGGCCATTTGCAGAGCTGGTTGAGTTACTGAAGAAATACAGCACATAAATAATTTGTGACTACTTTGAACTTGAGGCAAAAAATACTCAAGAAGAAAAAGCGCTCAGGAAGATGTGTTATGGGGTTGTTATTACGACAAGCGGAAATAACAATTTTTTTTTTTTTTTTTTTTTACCAGAATTTACAATAAAAATACATGTTGGACTTTGAAACCTGGCATATTTCACTTGACTGAGTTCATGAGTCTGAGCTGAGAAAGCTGAAGTTCAACTAACAAGGCAGATTACCCTCTAAATGCACAGACGTACACTAAACAGAATAATTGTGATGTTTGCTCTGTGTTCAGATCTGTCACTGTCACTGTGGTGCCCCTCGTGTTGTCATGGAAACATGACGCTGCACCCCGTTTGTCCTCACTGTTTGTTTATTATATGGAATATTTGATGGAGCTTTTTTAGCTTCGCATATTTGTTCCGACTGTTGACTTGAAGATGGTAAAGGCTGTGTTGATGTTTTCTACTAATATTTGCATTAATGTTTGGAATGGGCACACTGCAATGATCAACCTGCAAAAATGGAAAAAAAAAAAAAAAAGAAGAAAAAATCCGAAATCAAATAATAGTTCAGAGTGAACCTTTTTACCTGGAGAGATTGAGCAGCACTTGCAAAACTTTCAAAGGCAAATTGTTTTGCTCTTGCTCTTGAACATTTCCAAACAAGGACATTTATCTCCTGACTATGAGGTAGCACACTTTTGAAGGATGAAATTGTATTTTGAAGTGTAAACAAAAGATATACAATTGCAAGGCTGACTGAAGCCTTGCAATTGTATATCTTTTGTCTGACTTATAAAAAAAAATTTCTACCTTGGGGTGTTTTAGTATAAAATTATTGCAAATTCAAACATTATTATTATAATGCACACATTATTATAACCTTATAACTTAGGAAATGAATGCAAGTCAATGCTGTATCTTCCGGTAGATGGAGGGAGAGTGTCTGTCTTTTTCCGAGAACTCATGTGCACATGTTTGTCTGATAACTATCTCATACTCCCAAGATATTTGTTTCTGCTGTATCATACCCTTGTTGCTAAAGTATCTGCATTTTCCTCAGTTTGTTACTGCTGTTTTGCCAAATCAGTTTAATCCCCCCCAAAGTGTTTACTGCTAATTATAAACACGAGAACAGATGGTTTGTAATTCTTTTACTGAATGCTGTGCAGGCTGGCCAAAGTGCTGTGGCCACATCTTGCTCTCTCATGGTTCTTCACAGCTCTGAGCTCATGGGTCATATAGAAGAAGTTCGATTTCTAGCCAGCACTGATAGCAATAGAGAAGGACCATAGCAGGTTTAAACGTTATTGCAACGTCATGCCTCTTTTAGTTTGATTTAAAAACCTTCCTTTTTCCAAATCTCCATCCTTTTTAACCTGTGATGTAAAATTGTGTTTGTTCTCCACCGAGACTGAACTCGGTAAACAGACTTCTCATTTACTGCACAAACAACACATGCTCATCCCTGATTTGATTTTGTAAGCGATAAACTTAGGTCCAATTTAACTTGTGTGTCACTGCTGTTTTCCTTACAGGTTTTAAATTTGCTCAAGGTAACTTTTCTCAATCCCATCACCATCTCTCTGCACATGACAGTACTTTTTTCCCCACTGCATTTTATTCGCTCACAGTTATGGCAGGGAAAGCATGTCGCTGTGCAGAAGTGATCAGCTTTTTGACAGATGGCACGTCCTCACTCCTAAACCGACTGATATTGGCTGGTGGCTGTGACTGGACAGCCATCATAAACTTGCCATATGTTGCAATATGCTGTGCAGATTGGAGCAGGGGGCAAGTCTATTTGAGGGCATGGAGTGGCAGGATGAAACATCCATAGAGGGATTGAGCATATGGTCAAATCATATCATATCCACTTAATTTCAGTAACACATTAGAGCCAACACTCGGTTGCCAGAGATGAGCAAACAGGAGCATAAAAGTCTCCTGCGTGAGATGGATCCAGCATTTATGAACTTCAATCATCTACCTTTTCCAGGTGAGAAGAAAGCCCCCCCCCCTAACAGCAGTAGTCTTTGTGAGTAATTTGTAAATTGTCTATATTCGAAGACAAATCCAACACGTGGTCAATTAATTTTTTTAAATCGTAATTGACAATTTCTCTCAAGGGCACAGTGTCACCAGGACTGGACTTTCTCTCCAAGACCTGCAAATGGTTCCTTTCCTCACTGAATGAAATTTTCTCCCTGGCTTGACAGGTGAGGCAGCCAAAGAGCGCACATGCTCGAGAGAACGAGGAACAGATTGGGGGGAGCACAGAGACAGAGAAAGGTAAATGGTTGTAGGTGTCAAGCCTCTTGAAATTGGCTACCTTCTCTTCTGGAGAAGGTGTGTGTGTGTCTCTGCACGCGCACACTGGAGGAGCATCCCTTTACTTGAAGTGACAGTGAAGTGTGTGTCTGTGTGTGCGCATGTGTGTATGTGAGTGACTAAGGGCAGCAGTGCAATGATTTGTCTTTGGCATCTCTTGAGTGAATACAGACTCTCACCCTCCTATCCGCGGGAGCAACACATTAAAGGAGACAGGTGAATAAGATTCGAATGTTAGATGGAGGGAGAATAGCCTTTCTGACACCACACTGTATGAAACTTCATGCTGTAGTCTGGGGGACAAAGCTCGTCCTGCGGTGACAAGTGCTGGTGGAAAGTTAAAGTGACATTTCAGTTTGGTGGTTTGAGGTGGAACCAAGTGCCAGGGCAGGGATGGATCAGTGCCTCCCACCAGGCCAGATGGACACTCCTTCAAAGGACTGTAGAAAACAGAGAAAAGGTTGGGTGTTCCATCTTCTAGACCTCTGTGAGCAAAAATTACAATAAATCAACTGCAACTCCTGTAGTTACCGAATACTTGGAGTGTTTTATGCGAATAGAACACAGTTAGACATCTGGACATCCAGTGTAAAGCAATAAATGTCATTCAGTCACTCTGTGTCTCTCCCTGAGTCGAAACACCACTCAGAAATGAGTGCTAGGAGCGACTCTAAGTGCCGATCACTCAAATTCTGTTTGACCACTGATCCATAGCTTTGTTGCTGTTAGACAAGTGTAGCACTAAATTGTGACATATGACTAGTGCTGGGATGTTAGTGTTCTTTTTTTCTCCCTCCGTGTATGCCGTACTAGGTCCAGACCTTTAAATCTTTCTGGCTTTACAATGAGGGGCCACAGTGCAGGTCGCATTGAATATTCATGCTGATATCCAGTGCTCGTGAAACAATATGCTTCATTTTTCTCTGATCACACTTAGCTGTAGGCTTGATATCAAAGAATATATGTGCTTATTTCCTGGAGATTTACATCAGTCCTATATCAAACCATTAAAAATAACTGTGGAAATCAATCAGTTATTCAGTTTTTGGACAGTGCTACACATGACACTCTGCTCTGGGGTAACTTAGATGTTTAATGTGCTGGAAAGACAAATGTGACGCAAGCCATCGGTAGACTGCACTATTTTTTTTTCTTTTATCATAAGACAGAAGCAGAATAAAATATTTGCACATAAATAGTCACATTTCTGTAGCTGGAACAGATCCAAAAGCAAATTTCGTCAGTAGTCTCCTACAAGTTGAAGAATTCTATGTTAGTTAAAGCTTCACCTGGCAATCAACCCTCATAGTTTTCTTGCCAACACTCTAACTAATCCCTACTGTACTCATGCCAAAACTTGAACCACTCAGTCACTAAAGGAGCAAACACATTTAGGCATAAGTTCAGTGGCCATTTGCTGCCCAGTTTGATCTAAGTAGAGCCAGATTAGTATTATGGAAAAAGTCCATCTTTTTTTTTTTTTCATTTCAAAAAGTAATCCGAACCGGGCTGCACAGTAGTTCACTGGTTCGCGCTCTCGTCTCGCAGCAAGAAGGCCCAGGTTGAGATACTGACTGGCACTTCTGTGCGAGTTTGCATTTTCTCCCCATGTGTGCACGGGTTTCCTCCGGTACTCCGGTTTCTTCCCACAGTCCAAAAACATACGTGTGAGATTAATTGGTGACCCTACATTCCCCTATACGTAGAGACCCCCAAATTTCACAAATCATGTTTTAAGGGGGGGCTCCTGTCTCATTAAGGGGGGGCTGAGCACCCGAACCCCCACCCCCTCACTTTTGTAATGTTGGCATTTTTCAACAGCCTCAAATGTGTTTTCATGCACAAAAATGAAATAAGATTAATCTCTAATGAAATGTAGTTTCATGACATTTCAGTTTTGATGGCTTCAACCTTTCATGTGCCAACACCCTGTTGCACAAAACACACTGACATTTTGTCCTCAATACAATCAAATCCATATGTCATATTCTGCATCATAACTGAGTTTTGCCACACTCGGTGAGCTCATCAGCAAATAAACTTACAACCAACCTCTTGTTGAGGAGTGGTTATATTTGTGTCTCTGTCCTCACAGTTTTCAAGCAGCTCGTCAAAAACAAGCTGTGGTTCTGTTCGCCTCCTAAAATTTCAGTTAAAAATCATTATTGCAGCACATATACCTTCACGTTTTGATTTTATGTGTGAGCAGTATTAGAAATACTTTCCATGTCTATATTTGATCTTTCTTTTGACTTCTTTGCAAATATCAATAAGTGCTACGATAAACTATGTTTTAACATCACTGCTCCCCAAAACTTTCACATCAATACGTCACTATTGCAAAATTGACCTACAGTATGTCCTCCGGATGTAGAATTGACTGAATGATATAACCTTGTTGGTTAATAGCCAGAATCTAAGTAAATAAATTATGCAGGTTTATCTTACTCAATCGCCTACAAAAACAGCACAGGCTATGAGAAGAAATCTTATGTAAATCTTCCCCCCAGAGAAAAAGTTTGAAAACCACAGCAGCGCGCGTTGCTTCTATTGACCCAGGCAGGCCCTCTGAGTTCCTGGCCACGCGCCATGCATTACTGCTTCTCCATCACCGATCTGAACACTGCTGGGAGGTACTTGTTGTTCACCCATCCTGGCAACCAATTAAAAAACAGCTGGAGTTTTGCAGATCCATTGAAGATAAGGGCTGTTCTCCAGGGTGCAGCATTCGCATAACTGCACCACATTATCCTCAAGGGATAATCAGCTGCCAACAGCAATACCACGCACATCACAGTGAAAGGAAGAGTTGTCCTCAAACAGTTGTACACCCTCAAAGACCAAGTAGTGCTCAAGCCCGGTCTATATTTTTGTTGTGATAGACTGTATTAATAGACACCATATTGAATGATATTAGCATATCATTACAATATGCTGTGTATCAAAGCGATTTATATGTATCCAATTGGACTTTTGTCAAGGATGAAGACAAGTGCAGTTTGAACTTCCTCGTCTACATCAGAACAAAGTATGCTGCGGTGTTTTTGTACCTGTAAGCTCGAGCCATGAAAATGTTCTGGTTTGCTTGTTCTGCAAAGATCCATCCAAACAGGCTCACAATCCCTTTTAGCACTTGAGTGATGGTTAAAGAGACCCAGTTAGACAAGCTATCAGGAAAAATTTCATACACCAGCAGCTGGCTCAGCAGAATGCAATGGTGATTTAATTAGAGCCACATTAATAATGATTGCGTCTCTCATGGGCCTGTGGTGTTCGCATTACATCTGTAGAGCTTTTGTGTGCACCTCATAGTTCTTACAAGAAGGCCATATATTGAAGGAAATGGGGTTGTTTTAATGCTTTATGCCTGCTTCTGTAATGGCCTGATTCAGTTAAGGCTGAATTTGTACTTCTGATTATTGATGATTGTATTATTTAAAGGTACAGTATTCAAACTGTTGATTTAGTATCATTATCTGTAGGGTTATATTTGTGTATAGTAGTAGTATAACTTTGGAACTGATACATTCAAGCTCATTCACGAGCTACAACGGAAACAGAAAACCATAGAATAAAACTGACAGATAAATGCATCTGTCATGAATAGATTAAACAAAAGTGAAAATACATTCTAATTTCGTTTAATCAAGTCAGAGAAGTACTTCTTAAAGTATTTAAATTGTTCTTGTGAGACCTCTTAAAAATGTATTTAAAGACAAAAAACATTTGTGTGTACAGCTGCAGCCTTTACCACATTGAACATCTTATCACTAATACATCATTGGTGGATCGCTTCTATGTGCCACATGGGCTTATGCTGGGAAGCTTGACATCAACTGGACCATCAGTAGTTCTTCTCGCTGTCCAGAAAGACTCATCAGGACAGCTCATAAGAGTTTTCTTTTGAGAAATACTTTACTGAGATAGGATAAGGTTGAACCAGCTTCTATTTTTTCAACTCAATGTATTTTTTGTTACCATGTTTATTACCATGTCCCGTGCGCACACATGCACACACGTGCACACACACACACACACACACACACACACACACACACACACACACACACACACACACACACACACACACACACACACACACACACACACACACACACACACAAACAGCTCGTATCTGTGCTCCGGTCCATGTACTGCACTTGTTGATCACATGTATGAGTGGATAGAATCCACAAGCATTTAGAGATAAGCTTATTATTATTTTGTAATATGACTATATATTATTACAAATCTTTGAGGTTTTACATTGTCAACCAACAAATATATATATGTTTACATTTTAACTTTATTGTCTTTTATCCTTTATGATGGGTAGGTTACTATAGGTTTATTTTTTGTTGTTTGAACTTAATTAGAGGGCAGACATTGTCCTCCCTGGAAGTCGTCCTGCTCGTCATACAGGTTAATGATTCTGTGTTAATTATCTTTTGTGATCTTGAAGTACACTCCTGTGGTGTGAGAGAATTGTTTCAGAGCTCTAGCTGGTGGAAACTCCATACAGAGAGACATTGAGTTAAATGGCCTGAGGGGTTCAGGAGAGTCAGAGCAGAAAGAGAGAAGAGTTCTGGGTTACGACACCTGAGGAAAGGCAAAGAGGGATCACACAGAGTTAGAATCGTATCGACCAGGCTGGAGAAGTAGACCAAGAAATCAGAGGACATTTTCATAAATTTCCATTGACAAAAGTTAAAATGTTCACGTACAAATCTACAATAACTATGTATATTCATATTCTTCATATGCAATAATTGTCCACATTTTCTTAAAGAAAAGGTAGGAATATCACCAGAACTCAAAGATGATTAAAAAAAGCAAAGGCAAGATCAACCTCTCCATAGAAGTACTGAACAATTTGTTTGAAAATATAAATGCCATGTCTGTTTTTTGTCATTCAGATGGCCTCAAGCATGGCTTATTGTTTATCTGGAGGACATTCTCCGGACCAGAAAGAAACTTTAGACAGGTGTGCACATTGCAGCTTTTAGTCAACCAAATAATTATACATTTCTTACTGTATTTGTATGATTTTATATGGTAGAATGATCTTGAGTTATGAGGGAAAAAAAGATGTATCTCGTGTCTGGAGGAATGTCTGCTCTAACCTTCAGACTATCCTGTTTCATATGGCAGTGCATTATCTTTAAGGATAACGTGTAGCATTCAGTTTCCCACTGTACATAGGAAACAGGTGTATGCTTTATGAAGTTGTTCAGTGACTTTATCTCCTTTTGGATGCCTTTCCTCCAGCCAGAGACAGATTGGAATCATTTCAGGTCAGGCCGCCAGGAGTTCACAACGCAGAGAGGTCTGCCGCTCAGACAGAATCTCTGATCCCTGATAACATCTCTCCACACGCTGCTCTGGTGTTCCCTTCATCTTTCTCTTTCTGTTTTCCTTCTCTTCTTCCTCTCCCCTGTATCTGCCCAGACCTTTTAGCAGCCCACATTTCAGATAAATAATGACTTTTGTGGAAAAAGGGTGGCAAAGAGACAAAATTGGTACCCAGCTACTATAGAGAGATGGGTTTTACCCCCAGTGTTGATGGGCATTCCAGAAAACATAATTGCTGGTGTTTGCAGGGTGTCAGTGAGGGATTATTCCTGCTGTTGCTTGAACACGCAAGCTGTCGGTCCATTGCAGAGAGATGGTGTGATTGTCAGGTGATAGTGTTACTCTCATTTCCAAAGATTACAATTAATTGTGCGTTCAAAATGCTTAAACCTGTTTTATTTCTGGCTCCTGACCTGTTTGTCTATGAGAATGCATTACAGCTCTGTTTGTATGTGTGTGTGTGTGTGTGTGTGTGTGTGTGTGTGTGTGTGTGTGTGTGTGTGTGTGTGTGTGTGTGTGTGTGTGTGTGTGTGTGTGTGTGTGTGTGTGTGTGTGTGTGTGTGTGTGTGTGTGTGTGTGTGTGTGTGTGTGTGTGTGTGTGTGTCAGTAGACACGTGTGCAGGTCTAATAGTTTCTCCCTCTAATCCTGGGTTTATCTACTGGTCACTAAGGTGGGAACAGCACCAAGACGTCAGTCATCTGGCTGGCCAACCAAAACCTCTTTATTTCCACTGTCACTGGAACCCATTTGGAGGGATGGAGATTTATTTGGGCTCTCTTATCTCTGCAGTCCAGTCAGGAATCGCATAGCTGAACTCGTGTATCTTTTTCCACTCTCCGGATAGAGTGAGGGTAAAAGAGCCCCGAAGGCTAGGAGACTTTCATGAATATGTTTCACATATCAGATTTAATTAAATAACACATTTGTGTTAGAAAAAACAAAACATTATTATATGTTTTTCTTGGATTATATTTATTCCAGTGAGGTATGCACTAATGATGATATTGTGTGACTGCGACTCCAATTGCTCGCTCAGATATTGTGCCAATTGGAATAATCTATTGAATTCAGTTTTCTGTTTGTATCTACCTGCATGCACCAGTATGTGAGTCAGCAGTACAGCCATCTGGTTTGAAAGAAGTGAGCTCACATTAGAGTGTCAGGTCTTTGGAGGTATTTTTGGCTCTGGGTTGAACCCTGACATTGTTCACCTCATTAATGATTGCTCCAAGTCCACCACAGAGAGGTACACAGCTTATTATTGTAGTTGTATTATTCCCTCAGCTACCAGAAGCACAGGCGTTGGTAAACCGGCTGATGAAGATAGATTGGTGTCACCCCAGTATAGCAGGAGGAACATACTATAGAAACAGCCAATGTCAAACTACTCTAGGTTTTTTTAGAGTATGAAAGGATGCAGATCCACATATAGTGCCCCCAACATTAATGCTGCGTGTACTTTTGCTCACAACAAGTAATATTTTTGGTTGAAAGTGTGATTTGTTACTGTTTCTTGCATTATGATATGTTATTGTTAACATCTATTGCAATGAAAAATGACTTTTTTTGTTGATCAGCGTGTGTTTATGTAGGTTGCTATTGGAAACATCTTTAAAGATGCGTTCTACCATTGTACACCTCCATTTCTCCCCGAAGTTGAAGCATTTGATCCGGACACATCCAGAAATAAAGTGAAAGGAGCCGAAATTCACAATGTAATGCCGAAAGGTTGAAAAATAAGCCTCGAGGTCAGAAACAATTTAGCAGCCTTGCTGCATGAGGGTCAAGGCTGTGGGCCAGTCTGGTGGTTCGGGCTCGTATAGACCTGTACCTTCTACCTGAGGGCAGCAGGTGGAACATGTGCCGGGTGGTGTTGATCACACATGATGTTGTACACGCTCCTCAGACAGCAGGTGGTGTGGATCACACTGATCTCTGGAAGCGTAGTCCCAATGATCTTCCCTGCTGTTTTTACCCCCCGCTAGAGTGCCTGCTGATCAGCCTTGGTGCTAACCACTGTATCTCCCTTTCTTTGTATCATGCTTTAAAGCATTTTTTACTTACTGTGATTAAAAAAAAAAAAAAAAAAAAAACCCTGAGCTTTCTACACAAATGGCAACAAATGTTTTTAATTTTCCTCTTCATTCGAATTAAATTAGCATCAAAATGTGGGCTACAGCAACGTTGCAAACAAATCTTGACTGATTATAGCAGCTCTTAATTCAGACCATGTGACTACCAGCAAACGGGTAATCTACATCCTCTGTGGACATAACACAACATAGACAGATTCTCATCAGTGTCCAAGATGGGGCAAATTAGATCACTTTCATGGTTCTCCGTTGTAAGAAAGTAGCAGTTGAGAAAGCGCTTTTCTTCCTTTCTTCAACCACAATGTATTCACTCATGTTGAGCACAATTTTGCCCCAGACTTGATTTACACCTATAAATAGCAGTGGAGTTGTTTTTTTGGAAAGCCTCACATGACAAACACACTAAAAGGAAAACTATTACAAAAATGGTAGTTTTGTCTAAACGGTCGGTGAGCTATTGGGTTATCTTTGGGTTTTGCCGGTAGCAAGTGAAGAAATTGCAAAAAGAATAGAAAATCCAAGAGTATATAAAAAAAAAAAAGGGAGAACATACAGAAACGATATGTTTCCATTTTAGCCGGGCAGCCAGAGTGGCTTTCCCACAACCATGCATCAGCTCAGTTAAGAGGTTAGGCCTGGCAAGTCATTACTGTCAGAGCTAATGTAGAGAGATGAGGAGAGGGGCCAGGGAGGTAAGCACTCACTAATGAATGAACACACTGCTAAGTTCAACAATTACACGCCCATGTAAATGTAAGGATAACATAGCAACACAAGCGCATGGCTGCTGAACTCCACAAACCTCACCAAGCCCCCGAAAGAAAAAGCCAGCCTTATCTAAATACTTGGGACACGGGAGTAGTTTTTGCAGGTAATGGCTGAACAAAGTTTCCTCTTTTAGGCTACGAAAAGGAAGTATAAAGTGTCTTTATGGCAAAATGTTACACAAATGGCTCCAAGCATAGATTTCCTTAAGTTGCCCCACAAATTCGAAGGAGTTCAAAGGGCTTCACCAAGTCAGGGAATGGAAAAATACTTTTGGGCTTGTGTAACCACTTAATTCAGTAGATATTGTGGATCCCCAGATGGATAATTTTGCTACAAAGTGAAGGCACATCACCTGGCTACATAAAGTCTCACATCTTTAATACTCAGAATTTATTTGACCATAAGCAATAGCTTTGTTCAGACCCATGCATCACGCCCAGATTGGAAATATTATTGTGTGTCTGAGGGTTACCTTCATTTATTGTCCTGCCACACTGAATTCATTATGAGGTTTCTTGCAGTTGCTCACATTTAAACATTAAACATTAAAACAAACTAACAACAGTATAACGTCATGAGGAATTCTGATTTACGGAGCTCAATTTTAACCACGATAAAGGCTTTGAAAATATCACCTTTAGCGCAAACATAAAATATTGTCCCCAAACGCTGACAATAAATATAAGGAAGCTAATCAAATAACATGAAGTTGTTATTCCTGGATGCAGGGAGTCTAGTGGTTGGCACATTTGCCTCAGAGTAGGAATGTCCTTGATTCCAGTTCTGATTGACTCCTGAAGCCTTGATGGGCAACTAACCTCTATGCACACATGAGTCTTTTGGGTGACTATGACTCACTTGGTAGAGCTGGTTGTCTCTCAATTGGAATGTTGCAGGTTCGATTCCCTACATGTGGAAGTGTCCTACATGAAGATACTGAAGCCCAAATGGCTTGGATAGACAGAACACCTTAATGGCATTCGCCTCCATTGGCGCATGAGTGGGGGAATATGACTTGCATTGTAAAGTGCCTCAGTGGAAAAAAAGTTCTGTATAAGTGAAATCCATTGACCATTTTTCCTCCCACAATCACAAGATAAGACTTTATTCATTCCACATAGACATTCAGTCACCCTAGAGCTCAGTTTCAAAGAACATATGAAAACAATGATTATATATATTTAAAGAAAATTAAATATGAAGAATTTTAACTTTTTTACGATATGGAATTTGCAATAAAAACAAATCAGTATTTACAACATAATATAAACAAATAAATAAACTTGAAACTTTTAAAAGGACAAAACAAATTACATATTTACAATAATATCTTGTGAATTTAAAGAGGAAAATTGTCAGAAGAATAGGAAGACCAAATGGCATAAAATTAGTCTAATCTTGCAGCCAATGCAGCATGTTCCAATGCTTGCATTGGTGACCTCCATAAAAAAGGAACAGCTGAATGGATGTTTCATGACACTTTTATAGATAACAAATATGGCGCATACATTTATCTACACAAGATTAATGCCCTGTTGAATGTCCTTTAGTCTATGCACAGCAACTCTCACTACTTCCCTCATCATTATACACAATCATCATTGTGTACAACATGTAGCACCTCTCTTGGATTTGTTCCAGTTCTTTAAGCAGCTCTGGAACAAGCTTGAAAAAAATTGTAACATAATTATACATTACTGAATTTTAATCATCAAATTTTAATCATAAAAAATGAAAACGCCACCTTAAAGAATTCATGTGCTGTGTGTTCATGTGTCCACAAGCATGCACTCTGCACATTCACAAGTCTAAATGAAAATATGAAAACAAAACGGAATAACTGACAACTGAATGCTCATTTTACTTTGCAAGCCAAACATCGGTAAGCCATATATTTATGATACACATCCATCACGAAAAGACAAGCTTGTCATGTAAAAAGATTATGGAATATGAGTTACCTCTTTTCAAACAAACACAGCAAACCAAAGTTCTGTAATCAGTCCCAGCACTTGTAAGGCACTGAGTTGTTCAACCTCAGTGAGCTGTGTTCTTATTCACTTCAGTCACTTGTTGGGCAGGACTTTAGAAAGAGACTCCGGACCACCAACACCGACACCCACTCTCTTGGCAGCCTCAGCTGTCCACCAATCAAGGGTGTTTACCACCGCCTGCCTTATGATGTCATGCTGGCTGCCGACCCTGGAATGTGTGTGTGTGTGTGTGTGTGTGTGTGTGTGTGTGTGTGTGTGTGTGTGTGTGTGTGTGTGTGTGTGTGTGTGTGTGTGTGTGTGTGTGTGTGTGTGTGTGTGTGCGTCTGAAGAATTCCACATGTCAGAGTAAATCGTTGTTTCTAATGAGTCCAGAGTTGGAATGAGCCATAATAAAGCTTGCGTTCAGTGCAGGAAAAGGTCAGAGCCAGTGATGATGGGTTTCAGTTTTTAAACTTTTTTTTTCTTTTTTTAACTTCATTCTTTGGTGTTTTTTTTGGGGGCTCCTTTATAAAATCAGCCTGCACTTATCAAAGCTTTTGAAATATTCAGGTTTCTGGAGGAATGCAGGGAGGGAGAGATCTTTTAGTAAGGTCCAGAGAGAAAAGTGGATTGACAGTAAGCAGGCCGATAAAAGTAAAACAAAGTAGTAGTGTCACTGCAACTTTTTTTCATCGTGACTTCATATCTCATCTTTCAAAGAAAAGCTTAGTGATTATATCTCTGCCGGGGCATATTTTTCGTCCCTGCTCGAGAAGATAAGCTGTCTTTTAAATGCGATGTTAATCGAATGCCAACAAGTCCTTGTAGGAGCATTCTTGTCTTCCTTTGCATCAAATATTTTTGTGTAATTCATCAACATATTTGCCAATAGATATGAATTTAACAACATTTGCTTTTTCAAATCTTTATACTCTTGAGACGTCCATCCATCCATTAGCAAATGGTCTGGAAACATTCTGCACAGTTCACTACATGGTGTTCACTACACACTGATAATTATCTACAATCAAATTAACAACTCCGAACAAATCTAAGTCCCCTGTCAGGGCCACACCCCTGAGAAATCCACTGTGCATACATAGGGAGGACAACATGTAAAATGCATACGAAAAGACCAAGGCCAGTATCCAAACCCAGAACTTCTTTATATGTGAGGTAACAGGGAAAACTCGCCTTCAGAGGTTTTGTTTTTTTTAACTATTATTTTTCTGTGAATGATCAGAACTTGCAGGACTGTAACTCTTTCATTAACTACACCACCACTCATTGACCTTAACAGTATGAATGGAATTGTTTTAAAGTATGGCTTTGATATGCAAAAAACTCAAACAAAGAAATGCAAAGAAAAAGAAAAGTTCAATAACAAACACTCAATGAGGCCTCACATTGAGGCTGTAAAGTAAGAGTAAACCATAAATTATCAGAAATGATGATCCAGTCAGCACAGAAGATTAGCAGAGAACTTATTTATTGTAGATTTTTCTGAATGCAAAGTCGAGAAAACAACACGTATAATTAGATATGTCTTTAGAAATAAGTCTGTGAAACCCTATTGAAATATCCCAGGAGTGAGTAAACACTCGAATCATTATAATAAATTAATTTTAAATTACATTTTGTTTTAAGTTTTGAGATCAATAAACAATATCCGAGAGGTAACGATATGAGGATCAAGGTGAGATTTGCAGACTGTTGGACACTGTTGCTAATGCTGGATGCAGGAGTCCGTGAAGAAAGCAAATGTAAATACAAGGTAGAAATGACAATCAAGTGAAGGGAATAGTCCAAATACTAATCTTATACTCATATCTGGATGAAGCAGCAACAGCAAAAAAAAAAAAAAAAACAGGGGGGAGGTGTAGCACAGTTGGTGCTCCATCCATCATCTGTTTTGGGGCGGATGCCAGCTCGATCCTGAGAACATTTGCTGATTAATATTCAGTGCAGGGTGGAGGGCACACAGCGATGTTGGATGAATTAGCCAGCTTTCCTCTGAGGTTCTCAGATTTACTACTCTCCAAACAGTCAATTGATTCCAGTGGAAAGAGTTTTAGGAACCTAAAAATCTGGATCATTTTGGAGAGATTTATCACTTTGAGCACTTTGCTTTAACAGCATCAAGCCTTTTTGTTCCAGCTCACTGTCTAAGCATGCATGATGAGGTTAATGACTCGTGTCTCGAGATGTTTGTCTTGAATTCACTCAAGAAGTGTGCAGAAACAGAGGTGTCAGCAGAGTGGCAGTTGGATTGACCAACAGGGTCAGCAATTCTGTCACATGTGCATCACAACAGCCATCATGGGTGACCACCGCTCAGCAGAAATGTCTCGTGGTCCCTGTTTTAGGCTCAGTGGACAGTCTCACTTCCTCCTCACAAGAGTGCTGAGATTCCTCTCCCTCTTTACATTTGTTTTTATTTCTCCTCTATAAAAGGTGTTTGCACAGTGTCAAGCCTTGAGGTCAAATCTGACAGATGCACTGGTGTAGAGCAGCGGCCGCAGAGCAGAGATGGAGGACCTTGGGGTGTCAGTCTTGGCGTCGGCAAGGTATATTTGTTTGCCTTGTGTTGTAATTATTTGGCTGTGCTGTTAGCTGGTGATTTCTACACGGTATGGAACACAAGCTGGGGATATCAAGTGTGACACTCGTAAGCTTGCAGCAGGTCAAAGTGTGTCATGCATTTCAGAACTATGTAAACACACATTTCTTGAGGATTTTTAGACACCTGCATTGAGGTGGCCCATAATCATTCTGAGTGGTTGACCTTTTGTGCCCAAAGGAAGCAGAAAAATAAACCAAGAATGTACACTTATTCTCTGTGTGCAGCACTTGATGCAGCTCAAATAATGAGCACGCCAACTTGTTGTTTTTTAGAGGTAAGCAATGAAAAATTGTCCCCACCCACAGTACATGTTGAAGGTGATTTTATTTGTCTCCATGCCAGTACTTGATTTTTTTATTTTTTATTTTTTTCATTTTTGAAGTTGGGATAAAAACTAATCTTAGAGATACTTATCTTTAAATGTGCAGATGTTACACTACAACAATCTTGGATAATATACTTTTCTTTAATGACTCATGATGTAAAATCATCTTAGAAGCATTATATAAATGCTGTAAACAGTTTTCAGAAGCTTTGTTTTTTTTAATATGGACATTTTTTTGAGTGGTTCTTCCAACGAAAAAAAAATAGCAACCCCAATAACAATACAATAGAAATAGAATTGACTAAGTTAAATACATTGTTTGCTTTAAATAAGTTACCATTAAATGCAAGTAAAACAAGATTTGTTGTTGTTTCTAACTTAAACTGTTATTTAGTCTTGTATTTTATTATTAATCTTTCTTTGTAATCCTGTGATGGTCCAGGATCGGCCAAATAAACCACAGGCTTCAGCTAATTCCTTTTTTTGGTTGCTGGATCGTTAATTTTTTTTTGTAATAATGTTCTTGTTTGCTGCTTTGTATAACTGTAACTGAAATAAACTAACCAACCAACCAACTAAGAACAATATAAATTCTTAATTTAACCTTTTTGAGCATTTTCATTGACATTCACCGATTCAAAGGTAAATTCGTGTATTAACAGATTAACATCTATCTGTCTATCCATCCATTGTATCTATTGCAGAAATTGCATGGTTTTTAGTTTAGCCAGCTAAATCATTTGATTCAGTTTAGGATTAAAGGCTTTTCATAGGTTTTCCTTTGGAAATGAAAATTAGTTTTCTGGTACAGAGTGTTTAATTACCGTGTGTTTATCTAACAATATTCCCTCTTCAGTCTTTGCAATCTTTGTAATCCTTAAACATGTATTCTACATTGGTCTATTCATTATTGTTTCAGCCACTTCTTCAGTAATGCAATCAATGACAAAAAAAGTAGAAATGCTGAATGTTAAATTAAATTGCCCCTTCATACAGCTAACTTTGCAATCCCGACTGTGTCCATGTTTAGTGTTTGAAGGTGAATAATTGAATATAACAGGTAATGTCAACATGTCTCCATCTGTTACGCAAATTAAAAAAAAAAGAAAATTTGACCTTTTTTAGATCCCCACCACAGCTGAAAACTTTATAGTTTGAGCATTAGTCATCAAAACGAATCAACCCGCCAACTTTGTCAGACATCCAATGAGACAGAAGTTACGCTGTTTGACATAGAGCAAGGTGAACGAAGGAGACAAATTGGCATACTAACAGGGGCAAAGCTGCAGTGGTGAATGGGGGGTACAGGCTCTACCTTCTTGTGCCGTCCTTCTAAATGCATGCAGCTGGCCATCTCGGTTTTCAATTCCCATTTGCAGTAAATACACAGCAAAACAGATGGAGATATGACTGGCTAAATTGGACGAGGCTGTCCAAATATTATATGACCTCACACAAGCTTTCAGGGGTCACTCTGACTTCCTCTAAATGTTTATGTAGGCAACTTAGCACCCACTTTTCACATACAGCAGGACGCTCACATGCTAACGCACAAGGACACATAGTAGATACTACTGATATGTGTGCCATGGCTCACTCTCTCATAAGCCGTCTCAATCTTCTTGTTTTTTTAAACCTCTGTGATACACACTATCCTCTTTAGCTGCAGAGAAATAGTTTTTAGCTGATTTACAGCTTTATATTTGTGTTACACTCTGATGTCTGATTCTGTAAAGCATACAGTGTCTAAGGATTAAGGAGCTTGGTGTCACAGCATGATATCTTGGGCCAGAAAGTTGCTGATGTCTGCTAATACCACAGTAGCATTATATTGTTGGTGGAAAAAAATGATATTCTTTTCTGCCTGAACTATGCAAGCTCAGGGTTTTATTTTTACTGTTGTGCCAACGGGCCTCATAACCGTGTAGAGGCTCTTCTTATAGCCAGACGGTTGTGGGTACAAATCCGGTCCTGTGGTCAGTTTGCATGTTCTCCCACTGTGGGCGAGTTGTCCCTTTTTCCTTTCACAGTCCAACAACTACCAGTGACTGCTGGCCAATAGACAGCTGAAGATTTGGCTGAAAAGCTGTAGGTCAGGTTCAAATGTCTCCGTTATAGTTCTTCTTAAATGGACACAAAGAGAAAGAGAGTTTTTCAAATGTCTCCAGGTTTGTTAAAGATTATAAATGTTTAGATATGCTCATATTTATTAATGACTGAAAATCTAAGAGCTTTAAAAAAAGCACACGGTTAATTTTACAATTTTTTTTTTTTAGGTTTCTTTCAAAGCATTCTACAATGCTTTGAAAGATGGATTGATGTATTATTTGAAAAATATATCTGATATACCTTTTGTTTTTCCTAAACTCAGACTAATTGTCATTTCATTTCCCAAAACACATTAATTTTCTAAAAGGGACTTAATGAAGCATTTGCCTGTATTTGTTTACAAGTATGTTAATAAAAAAGCCCTCTTAATAAGTGCTCTCTATTCACCAGGTGTTTAAAAGTACAATAATTTTCATCACTGGGGGCCTCTGTCAATCTAAAAAAAAGGCAAGATTGTTGTAATCTGTTCTATAAACACACTGTATTTAAATCAAATTAATGTTGGCTGAAATTGAATAATAATGAAAAGCCCCACCTAAGAAATGTATCACCAGCCACCACTGTTTCCTACCCAATTTGTTTGCTCTGTTGGTGATGTCGCTTTAATCACTATAAGATGGGCAAGATTTGTTTTTGCCCAAACAATTAATATAGTTTATGAATTGATCACATCCGCATTGTCTTTTCTGCATGGGAACAGATGTACATAATTGCCATTACTGACATGAGAGTTTTAACTTAAAAAAAGGTGTGATCACCATTATGACTTTATCCTCATTTGTCAGTTTGTAATGAGTCTTAACCTTGAAATTGGGATGCTCAATCCGAGTCGCAGTAGGAAGGACATCCGGTATAAAACTAACCACGCCTATCATGCGAGTTGCAATGATTTGCCAGTCAAACACACATTTGTAATGCTTGTGCTGATTACCTCCAATTTTCACTGACTTGTAGCTCTTGTACACAAATATTCTGATCTGGCAAGGTTAAGGGAAGGTGTACAGAAAGAAGAGGCATGAATACATTATGAAAAACACTTAAAACGTTCCTTTAATAAACCTAAACAAAGTTGTATTTTAAAAATGAAATAAGTTCAGTTTTTAATCATGACCCGCTACAACATATACTCATTGTGCAATAAACATCGCAATGTCCAACAAATTGGTTTTCACTCAAATCTGTATGTTTTTCACCATGATTGTGACTATAGCATAGATGTTGTGTTGCTGCTGTCCAATGTGACAGTGTGGCATTACATGAGTGTAAAACATGGTGAACCAAGAATGTAAGCATGTTGAACTGGGACTGATAAAGCCAGACCGTTTCAATAAAGAGAGATTTGAGCTGCACTGCTTCAGTGAAAGAACGGTCTTTGGGAAATGGGAAGACAGATGTTGATAAAGATAGGATGATATTTTTTCTTTAATAAAGCCAGAGAAAAACAGACTATTATCACTGACTTATTACTGCAAGATGTAAGATATTGCTGAATCTTTATCATTAAAAAAACAAGACTTGAAGGAGTGGGCACCTTCCCCTCTGGTTAGTTTTTTTTACCAGATGCTGGAAATTAAGAGAAATAGAGTCGATTCTTGCTGTTGAGTTTAAGCGGTGATTATATCTTATTATGAAGATGAGACTGAAGCACTGCATTTCCCTTTGTGGTTTGTCTGTGTCCCTCGCAGCTGTTTGTCTTCTTTATTGTCTATTTACCTGCCGTTGTTGTGCAGATTCTGCCTGCCTGTTAGCCTGTTGCTTTCACTATTTGCTCCGTTCCCTTTTGCAAAAATGGCGGGCATGACCATAAATAAGGTAGAATTTAAGGGAGGGAAAATCAATAGCAGGACATTAGGCTTTTTATTTGGAGTCTTACAAGGCCACACTCTCTGTAATGTGCTGAGAAATTAGACATGCTGCTGATTCATGGAGTGCCATGCTCTGGTGTGTGTGTGTGTGTGTGTGTGTGTGTGTGTGTGTGTGTGTGTGTGTGTGTGTGTGTGTGTGTGTGTGTGTGTGTGTGTGTGTGTGTGTGTGTGTGTGTGTGTGTGTGTGTGTGTGCTCACTCGCCTAATAACGTATAAGGCAGATGTCAAAGAATAGCACATAAAACACAAACATTTGAACCTGGGTTGGAGCTTCATCAACCTTTCTCAACTCTTAAACCACGCACACGCACACACACACACACACACACACACACACACACACACACACACACACACACACACACACACACACACACACACACACACACACACACACACACACACACTGGGAGAGTTATGATCTCAAAGACACCCAATCCAAGCACAATCTTTGACCAGCGTTTATTTAAACAATTTAATGGCTACAGAATAATGAGTACCCAATCGATCAGTTGAAGCAGTCTCATTGCTTGACTTCCAGAATTTTTTATTTCAATATCTGCAAGCATTGTGCATGAACATACACACACTTGGGAACAACCACATGCACAAGAAGCATACGTACATGCAACCAGACTGAGTGAAGCTGCAACTCTGAGTCATTTTCCCAGTGATAACACGCACAGCTGCAAGCCTGAGGCATGATAAATCTGCCAACACAATTTAGCATTAGGTTGGCTTTGTTTATTGGTACTAATTCAGCTTTTAATTACCACAAATAAAATCACCTGGTTAGCAAAGGTTTCTTTTCTTCTGGCTGCAGGGAATAGCTTACAAAGTTGACCTCTGGCACAATACAGAGTCCATAGTTTTCCGTGTGTAATTTCACCTGGCTCACAAGCAGCCTAATTATCATGTTTATTTCAATTGTTTGGCATTTTAGGCAGCTCTGTTGAAAATGTCCACATTTGAATTTAATTCTCTCTGCAGCTGTGAGGATGTTGAAAAATTACAGGCCAGCATTGTCCTTTTGATTAAACTTATAATCATCCAGTCATTTTGATATATGAATATATTTTATGGTGTGGTTTCCAGTGAGAGGCTCAAAATATTTGTAGGCATTTTCTGTAATGTATGAATTCATTACTGTCTTCATGGGACAATCGACGTGCCTCTTTAGTGGGTAATTTATAAGCCCAGATTCAGAAGTCACACCCAAAAATGTCTGCCTTTAGACATGGAACATCGGCTGTGCTTTCCATTCTGTCAAGGGCATTACAGAAGGATGCAATCACACAGGCAGGAAATTCAGTCTGAAATGAGTTATAACCTGCAGAGCACTATAAATCATACCCCCTAAACTCCACACCACTCCCTCTGTTTTCCACACACTCAAACACTGCAGCAGCCGTGGGTGCACCGGCAGGCACATGGGTGGGCATGTGCACACAAACAGCCCTGCATCAACCTACAAGTGTGCACAGTTCAACACCAAATTATATGTCCACTGTGCAAAAGAAGGGTAAGAGTAAAAACTTCAGTAATTACCAACATACAGTGACTTTTCCAATAGACTTTATTTCAGGGTCTTGTTTGCACACTCTTTGAACCTGCAGAGAGAAAGTCAATTTCAGGGACACCACTAAAAGACTGATCAGTGATTAGAGTCAATAACACTTATTGAGCAGCTTGTTGGGAAAAGTTGGGAAACTACTTAAAAAAAAAAAAAAAAAAAACTGAAGCAGGAGCTCATGCTTCACTTTTGCTAAAGTGGGCCTGCATAATAAATCACATATTTTACACAATTGCAAATCAGACTTCATAACATGCAAACTTCAAAAGAATGCTTCTGTGCATTCATGACCTGCATGTCCACATAAGTGGACAATTAGATAGAGCCCCCTGCACTTGATTCTGTTGACAACTGATCATATTTCACTATTATCACCATTATCAATCTTAAATCACCCCTGGTGGCAACAGACGAGAAGTGCGAAATGCACAAGCACTTACTGAAAACAACAATATCAAAAACTACTTGACTTTTAAAACTCTGATGGTGATGCGCATATGCTTTATGAACAAAAATCAAACACAGTTGTTCTTTATTTGACACAATTTCAACCATACAAAAGCATAACAACATCCGCATCATACTTCAGTGTTCATTTGCAACTCATATCATGATAATAATACTCAGCATGATTGTATCAACATTATATTTAACTGTAGCCTATCACATGGTAAATGTTGGACGAAAGAGTTGGGCAAAGACTTGGACACTCAAACTCACCCCTCTGGCCAAATAACAGTCACCAGTTCACTTAAAATGCATGTTTTCGTATTGTAAGAAGAAATCTGAGTACCTGGAGAAAACCCACACATGCAAGGGGAGAACCTGCAAGTGTTCTTCCTGTGCTAGCCACTGCATTGCTGCATGGTTTACATTTATTGTTGTGGTGAAAACAATTAGTTTTCTTAGCTCATATCATTAATAGCAGTCCTTTTCTATTGTCAGTGATGAATTATCCCAGACTGCCTTGATCTGTGGGCTGACATCAAAAATCACCTGAAAGCTAAAAAAAAGGGGTAATATCTAGGTAATAGTAATACCAGTGTTTTTAAAGAAAGCAAATTCGTAGAACATGAACATATTTCATTATGCGGGAGAGGGGCGACTGTTGGCATAACTTTACATGATCCTTTTTAGCCCTGCAACAAAGTTTGACTTGGAGAGATACTGTTTGTGTGAAGAAAGAGTATCAATGTGGGTTTTTCCCACCATAAAGCAATGTTTACTGTCTCAGTAATTAGAGCAACTATTTGACTAATTCTTCAAACGTAATCTGGTTAGATGTGCTTTATAAGATAATGTCTTTGCTCTTTCTAATTGTCTATAATTATCTCTAATGGATTCTTTTACACTTGATGACAGAAGATTAATGAAGCGATTTGCTTTTATGAGCACTATATGTGTGGTGAATTCTAATATATGTATAATTTATAACAGGTATATGAGATGCATTCCTCACGCATTGTTCAAACGGCTTAATCCGTATCTAAATGTTTTAACTTGTACTCTCCAAATTACATCACAGCTGATTTTCCATACTGTACCTCAGTCTGTTGTAAATTTCCATGCTTCACAAAAATGACCATCTTAAAATGACTCGACATAGCAAATTAATCACGGTAAAATAATTTATGCCAATGTTAATCTTGAAAACTTGTGGGAAAATGTATGAGTCATTTATAGTAAATTGGCCAATGTTTAATATAAGCTCACATTTTATGAGTTATTAGGCTACACGTTGATGTAACCCAACAACAATGCTACAACTTGAACACAATACTCTACTTGACCCCCCAACATGTTAATATTCATCGGCTTCAATTAGACCTCCTGCTGGGGGCTTAATATGGCCCTGTAACTGAAACTGGGTGTTGTCAATCAGTGGTTAGAGAAGTGCTTTTAAAGGTTATTGTTGGTTCTTTGCTACACATATCCATGAACACGTATATCTGTATGCGTATGGCATTTGCGTAAAGACAGCAAAGAGCGTTTGGTGTGTTATCGGCAAGACGCACAGCACACATAATCAACAATAATGCTATACTGCATGCATATAAATCCGTAATCACATGCTGCACTTTTTATGAGTCATACCCAGATCCAGCACACTCGACAACGAGCACCTTTATTTTTCTTCCAGGAACAAAACATTCAGGATTTTATTTGCACTTTAACAAGGCACGACAACAAATTAGGTTTTATTACAGAAACAAAACCGAGACAACTTTGGAAAATCCAGCCTAGGGAGCCTTTTGTTCTGCCAGCGGGCACTGGATACAGAATGAATTTGGTGCTCACACATGCTGTTAAACCTAGAAAGCTAATTACTGATATTCATGGTCTTCAACTCACTGGGCTTAACAGAGTCACTGAAGTAGATGGGAGATCCCTGCTGGGTCTGTAGCATATGCATAATTAATATATGTATGTGAACTTGGTATTTGTGGTTGACATTTAAAAAAAGCGTTATCTTATTATTAAATGACCAAAAAACAACTGTTAAATTGTAAAGTGATTGGTTGCATGATAACAATATCTTTATCTGTACTTGTAGTAATATTTGTAAAAATGCTCAGATGTAATTTCATCCAATAGCTGAAGCTTGACTTTCGCTAGTCATGTGCTGATTAGTGATCCCATCATATGTTTGCAATTTAGGTAATGAATAGCAATTGTTTTTCACTTATCATCGCTAAAGGAAAATTATGCTAAGGAGTGCTAAATGGATGCAAAGTTCATGCAAAGTCATACTAACTGATTCGACAAAAGTTTGTCTTTACCAGGCATGGATACATTGGTACACTTGATCTGATCTGAAATCACCTTAAACAAAGCTTGTGTTTTTACCAAGACTAGGACTGTTTCGCACAACAAGACTGTCAAGTTGTGCAGATTAGATTTAGCAGGAAAGAAGTACTCACATGACAGGCATAGTAAATTCAATAATTTGATAAACGCATGTTAGACATTGGAAAATACATTGATGGATCATATTTCACATGGTACCTGTTGGCACTCAGCCAGAAGTCAGATTCAGTAAAGCAGTTTGACAGTGTGGTTATATGTTATGTGTGTGGCAATGTCTTGTTTATAAAAAAGCACATTGAATGTTGAAGTCCTATAAACAAACAACTATTAGAATGAATAACACTCATTTAGAATATTTTTATCTAAGCATATTTTGATATTTTGAAGGATTGTAATTGTTTTGTCACTGAAAGTACTCAAGTCTGTACTTAATGTCGACACTTGTCTGTCTGTAAAAAGGTGTTAGAAATGTTTAGGTTTTTTTTTTCTTTTTTTCTTTACATATATAATCTGATGGGACATAGACTTTGCCAATAAATATCTTGTGAAACAAACTTGAGGATTGCTTGCTGTTTCTGGCACAAAGAAATATTAACTTCTGTGTCACTGTGGAGCTGCCAGGGTTAGTGTACATGATGGCTGTGCTGATGAAAAAAACATCGATTGCTATTATCTTTCCCGTGGGACTCTTCAGTGATACAGAGGACCAATTCAGAGCAGCACTGAGGGGAAATAAGAGAAAAGGCTGCTGCTAACATCCTGCTAATAGTCTTTTGACCAAAACCTTTGCTTGAATGTAGCCTGTAGTGTTGAATCACAGCAGATGTAAATCATTGAGAAATCATCTTGGGAGTGTATGAAGGGTCTCCCCAGATGTAAATTGTATGTGTGATTTAACAAAAGAGATGAGCCCAACACTGACATACAGTACGTTTTTATGTTATCACAAGTGATAAAGAGAAAAACACAAATAGCACATTCTTCTTCTTAGGACCTCAGTCTCATAGCTCATGAATCACCAAACCATGGCATGTCAAACATCAGAGGCAGCGTTTCCCCTGACGGAAACTTGTGGAGGAAGTGAGCAACTCTGGTGGCTTGGCAGTAACACACCCAGAAATGGAGTCTGGTCACGTCCTTATCCAAAACCTTCATGCAAAACCCCTGATCTCTCTTCCAGATGTAGAGCTATAATGTGAAGCCCAACACCAGATAAGGGTCAAAGAGGTGCTGTCATCGATCACTTCCATACAAGAAGTGACTGCAAGGGTCAGGAGAGCGTCTCATTATCTATGATGTAAAACAGCTGGAAGCTCAGCATCTCCTCACCTGCTGGATCAACATGGGACATGCCCCAATAATCCCTTTGAATACAGGTAATTAAAGCACAATCATACTGCACAGCACGTTTCTAGGTTTCATCAAAGGAAACTATACCACATTTGTATGGAGCAGAGCTGAGTATATTGGTGCCCATGAAATATTTGCCAAATCTTCTCTGCCATTGGTAAACAACTTTTTCTTTGCTGTTGGTATTGCTTTGAGCATTTTGGTAGGTGTCTGGCTGGCAGCTCTCAATGCAGGGAGATATCGTGGTGACATTCTGCAAGTGCTCGTAACAATTTCATATCTCCTCAGTCTGCTACAACACTCACTCCCACAGAGACTCCCTCCAGAATTTGGGAGTGGAGAGGATTAAATGTCTTGAGGGCAGTTTGACCCCTGTTGAATACTTATGAGATCAGATTGGACATGTGGTTTGTGCCACACTGACCAACACAGCCACTGTGGCTGTCGTGCGAAAAATGCTGGTTGGGGAATGGGATGCCATCCCGCATGCTGGTGACCACCATGAGGAGGACGTGCCAGGCTGTTGTCGCTGTGTGTGGTTAGTCCACATGCTACTGACGCCCCTGTTTGTTCAATGATTACTAGATTACAATATGTCTTTGTTTCCTCATACTTCAAATAGTGCACCAAACGATAGTCAAGAGCAAAGAAAAGCAATTTAGCAGTGGCCGAGAAGACACAATTATAAGCAGTCCAACCCACAAGTTCTGCTATGCTGCTCATCCCACAAATGCTTTTTGGGACACTATTCATAAGAAAAAAATGATTACATTGAAGAATTGTTACAATGAAGTGATGATCTACCAAACATAGATTTCTTAAATCGTTTTTATAGTTAATTCATTTGTATAAATCATAACTTATTTAAGATATCAGGGTTTTTCCGTAATAATCTCAATAACGGGTGCTGCACTACTGAAAGACGTTGGTGTAAAATGCATTTTGCTGTTCTGATATGAATTCACAGTTTTATTATTTGTTTACAAATCAATTGAATTTCATTGTTTCATTTTGCTTATTATGTACCTCACAGACACTTTTAGAATTTCTCTATAAATACAATAACTTCAGGTTTAGAATCATCAGCAACTCAATCCGTAATGATTGAAACTGAGTATAACTAAATGAATGAAAGCATTTAACTAGCAGTGAAAAGATGATCATCAGACTGAAATAGTGTTCCAAAACAGAAATTTCATCAGCTCTATAAGTGTGAGGTACAACTTCACTGGTATCAATTAAGTTCTCCAAAATGTACTCTGTAGTCATTAATCACAGACATTCTTATTTTATTAGGAAGCATTAAGTGCGGCGCTGTGGGTAGAAAAGTTCAAAGCTTTTAGCATTTAGAGTGTTATTAAATATGCTCTGCATGCCAGTTTACCAGTAACAGTTATAATGCTCTCTTGACATCCATCAGCAGAATACAGAGTTACTTCGCTTTAATATCAGTAAGAGACTGCGAGATCCATTTGGGCTTTGCACAAACATCAAGTGTAACATCAAACCAGTAACATGCTTTCTGAGACGATGGAGTTAAGTAGTAGCAAATTAATTAGAAAAGTTAGTTTTTCTGTGGGAGGCCCCGCGGTGGAGTAACAGAAGTATGTGACCTTCAACCAGCGGTATGGCGGCAGTGGGATCTGTGGTGTGTCTCCTCTCTCTGGTCCAAACTGAAAAAAATATAAAAGAAGCACTTCAAAGATCAAAACTAATCTTGTGGTGTGTCCTTTGTGATACTTATCGGCGGTGGAAGCATGTTTCCAGTTAATTCCAACTGGGAAAACGTGGACACGAGGTGGATAGGCCACGTTTCCCACACAAAGAGATAGAAGAGAAACATGATCTAAACGTTTATTAATTTCAGGGTGAGGGAATGGGTTGGAGGACCAAACATGTGGCCTTGTGTTCATTTATCCATGAAAGTAAAGGAAGAGGATACTCATCTCTTTGCAGAATAATAAAAGCCATGTTACTTCTTCTTAAAATATCCAGAATTCTGTGCATTTCAGTTTATCATCAGCGAAAAAGCTCGGGTCATGGAGATTCTCTGACTGTGGAGATATGTCTATTCAAAAATTTCATGGCATTACTGTAGCGTGAAAAAGCAGACAAGACATAAATCATACCCATATGGATTGAATTTGAGAGAAACTATGACTGCTACATTTCTGCAGTTCATCTGTGGAATGCACTGTGAAATAAACATATATTGTAGAATTAAATTAACCTTACAACTTCGCCCCATAAAGCCAAATAGACCATGTTCTGAACAAGGTGGCTGAGCCCTGTGCGAGAAAGCATGTTCATCAAAACACAGGAAACATCGTCAGCACCACATGTGGTGTCTGTTTTGGTTTTGAGACGTGGAATGAAACGGAGGGAAGCAGAAGAGAGGAAGACACGCAGAGGGAGGTCTTGCAAGTGGAAACCAGAGCAGAAAACTCTCCTTCCTCTTGGGGGAGACAAACCGTGGTGTAACTTCATCAAATCCTTTCACTTTCCAGTGTACAAGGAGCAAAAAAACCTCAGCTATCATTCAGTTTTGCTGCACTCGCCTGCCCTCTTAGATGGATTCTGATGTCAGAGGGAGGCGTGGATCCTAACTCAATCCGTCGTCCACGTGTGTGCTCTATAAGAGGTCAGCGCCACGGGCTGCCATCCTGCCACCTCAAATGACAATAGATGACGCTAATAGCAGTAAGAACCATAAAGCTTTATCAGATTACAGACGCAATGAAACCATGACATATTACTCCTTGCTAAACACCACAATGGGAAGAGTCGGTGATAGCGTTTTGCAAGAGTTTTACTGCTGTTTTATTGCTCACTCTTGTTTATATTTCACAAGGTCTCTGTGGGATTCAACACAGTTCTTCCTATTCTGTGTTTATTCTTTCCTTCCCTGTAGGTTCCCTGTGTTTGCATGATTATTTTGAAATGAACACGCTTACTTGCTCTCCTATTGGTTTGCATTATTCTGCCTGCGTGTGAGTTGCCATCCTGGGAAACATAAATGGCAACCCCCCAATGTTCATGTGTGTTTGATAAAAATCTTCCTGGTCTCTCTCCATTTGTCGGCAGCTACTAACCAGCCCCAGCTCTGCCTTCAGCTGCCTCCCATTTTATCATGCAGGCTCTAATCAAAGCCAGGTTTGCGGGGACACACAGTACCCCCCCCCCCCCCCCCAAAAAAAAAACAAAAAAAAACAAAAAAAACACACGCTCATCTATGTATGTCTAACCTCACAGACACATACGTTTGCATACCTCTCACCCTCTGATATTGTTCCAGTTGTCTGTTTCAACCACAGAAATAGTAGCCCATTGTGACCAATAAAATGGTTTTCCACAGGGAAATGTATTTATGTAGGCAAAACTTGGTGAACAGCATGATTTCAGCTTTCACCAAGTGAGTCAAACAGTGACTGCTGGGCCCTTTAATATTTCTGTGAAACTAGCTCACAGACGAACTGTTACAGGGAGCGGCGTGTCCCCCGTGAATTACAAGATTATTTACAAGAAGTGTGCCTGGGGTGTTGGTGTAATTTTCAGGCCGTATGCAGTAGGTCATATATTACAATATGATTTCAAAATCACTACAACATGTACACAGGGACTGAAGTGGGAGAAAAATGTGTTTTTTATTTAGAATAATTGATGAGGCATTATCATACATTAAAAGATTTGCTTATGATTAGAGAACCTAAATTAATACATCAAGTCTCAGCTTATATTTGATATTTTACAAAGTTTATGATGTAACAAAAAACAAATACCTCTCTACCACATGTCTCGCTGCGTCTTTTGCTATGTGGAGGATGTCTCATCTGTTAAACATAAGGAGGCCTGGACAATGTTATTCAGTCTGTTTTTCTCCTGCTGGCACACTTAGAGGCACAAATTGGGAAAAAAAAAAAAACCCAGAGATCAACATCTGTTTACATTTTCACACTGAAGCATGTTTTTTTCTGTCCTGAACTGGAGTGACTGACGACCCGCACACCTCTGACCCTCTAAGAAGAGGACTCCTCGTTTGGAAAACAACAACAATGATATGCCTTGTAGTTCGGTTGTGGGCAAGGGAGCACATCAGGTTACAAATTGAGAACAAATCCTCACATCAGGCCAAATTGTGGGTGAATATAACAACCGTTTTTGTGTGGTTTGTAAAGCAGGGATGCACAATATGTTCCCGAAACTGTATTTCAGAATATACAGTATGTTCTCACCAAGAGGAGCTTTTGGATATTAATTTTCAAATTGTAGTTTTTAGTTCAAACTGAGGCAGTTATTGTTCAAATCCTTCCTTAAGCCACAAGCTGAAGTGTGTTTTCAGGTAGTGATTTTGATTAGTTGTTTTTTTTCTTTTGTTTGTTTGTTATTTTGCATGCCTGCTGTCATTGAAGTTTTTTTAAAAGCAGAAAATGAATGCACAGTTGGGACCTTGAACATTTCCCGAGATAAAAATCACAAACATTATGATTTCAACCCCTCATGACACTGGTGAGTTGAAAATCTTTTGGTATACTTGATGAACACAATGTCTTGTTGTCAAGTCATGAAAGAGGACATCCTAATGTCAACAAAGCTGACATATTCCTGGTATTGCATTGTGACTTTTTTAATTATATAACAAGTTTTACTCGTATAAAGCTTAGACTTGACCTACTAACCGAATGTTAGAAAAGTCAACTTGTTTTTTTTGTGTGGAATTGTGTGAAACATTTACAGTGGCTTGGAGTATTTAGACCCCTTGAACATTTCCACAATTTATCACATGACAACCACAAATATAAATGTGTTTTATTGGAATTTTATGTGGTAGATATAAAACGTTTGTTTCATTTGTTTCACTGAATCTAAACAAATAGTTGAGCTTTTCTGTGATCCTAACTAAACCCCAGGTTGACAATATGAACCATCTGTTTGTTCTAATCATGATAATGAAGATGTAGCGTGCTCATTTAAGGTTGAATTACCTCGACGGTGAATATGTGTTAATAGAGCCACTATAGAGAAGACTCATATATGTCATTTTGAAAGGCCATGAAAAGTGACTCATGGTGTAATTTTAGGTTGAGCACATGTTGAAACCACATGCTGTTTGTGATTCGCACTCTGGCAGCAACAGGAGGTTTTGAGGCATAGTGCTGTTGAGATCCAGGTTGTGTTTTAGAAGCTTCTAACCCCAAATGCTGATACTATACAATAATATACCTGATAAGTATGATAGAAGTGCTGATATTATATCTGGATATATCTGAAATGCTCTTGGTTTAGAAAAAACTTTTGTGGCTGTGTTTGTATGTAGCGGGTACAAGTGCATTTGCATGTAGACTTGTGCACATGGTGTTGAATAGCATGACAATGGACTTAAATGATGTCTTATCTCCTTAAATTTCTCTTAAAAAGGCAGCATTTCATTTGGCAACAGCATATCTTGCAGCTTTAGCAGAAAAGCATAATTGAATGAAGCTGAACAGAGTGCCAGTGATTACAGTGAAAACAGTAAAAGCAGTTCTCACATTTACTGTGCACATAATTTCCACCAGACAGGTCATTCGCTGCTTTCCATTCACTTCAGTCCGCAGAGGCTTAGTGCTCTCACTGAGATGCTGTTTTAAATTCCTGTTCATTTGATTTAAATTAAAGGAGAATGCCATTAAATCCTGGAGTGATGTAACCGATTTAAGGCAGGATGCACTCGGCTTTCTTTTTTTCTTTGCAACCATCATAATTGTGAATGTCATTCTAATACATCAAGTGTTTGAATCTGACACAAGAGCAGCTTCTTTTTTTTTTTAATCTTCACATTGCCTGTGATTTTATTTGGGATATTCACGGATTATGGGCCGCAGGGCGGGGCAGTGGTTAGTGCTTTGACCGTACACTGAGAAGACCATCAATTCAAATACCTGCTGGGCCTTTCTGCGTGGAGTTTGCACGATCTCTCCCTGTGTGTGTGTGTGTGTGTGTGTGTGTGTGTGTGTGTGTGTGTGTGTGTGTGGGTTTCCTCCAGGTACTGTTTCTCCCACAGTCCAAAAACATGCACGTGAGGTTAATTGGTGACCCCAAATTGCCCCTAGGTGTGAATATAAGTGTGTGGTTGTTTTTCGCTCAGTGTTTTCCCTGTGATGGACTAGAGATGTTTCCAGGATGTTCCCTGCCATCGCCCATAGTTAGCTGTGATCAGCTCCAGCACCCCGCAACTTTAAACATGATAAAACAGTATGGAAGATAGATGGATTTATGAACTGCACAAATTATTTTTGTGGACAAATTATGCTTTCTGGATGCAGAGTTGAATGTATTTCAGCATAATACATCAAGAACTTCAGGGGAAAAAAATCTAGACTTTAATACCAAGTAAATATACATCCATCCATCTTCTGTACAGCTTTGTCCAATTCAGGTTCACAGGGTGGTGAAGTCAGTCCAAGGCAACAATGGGCAAAGTTAGGGTACACACCAGCTAAGTGAATATATATTTTACAATATAGTTTACAATAATTTTAATAATTTCACAATAAATTCAGCTCCAACAGATGCATTTTAATGAAATGATTAATAGTTTTGTTCTCTGCTAATTCCTTTTTATTTTAAATATTACGCTGGAGCAAGTCTTTTCTCTGAACCGACAGAGAAGACTGAAGCCCCCACAATGGAGCCCAAACCACACTTTGAGTACCTGTGGTACTCATTTGAGAAATATTCTTCTGTCTTTCTGCAATTGTGCTATTTTACAAATAATAACGAATGGCGCTCAGTAATTCACAAGATTCCTTTAATTCTTCCCTGTAATTTACTTTCATTCATGATGGTTTTTTGGTTTGTTTTTTGGCAGCAAATTATCTCCCATCAACTAATTTGAAGAAGAAAAAAAAAACAGGAGTGAAAAATGCCTTTTGCTTGCAGTGAGGGAGGTGTTGTTTGCATAATAATAACAAGGGTTTAAGAGGAAGAGCTGACACTGGGGAAATCTCTCTTTGAAAGCCATTAAAAAGACATTCATGTTTATTTATTTGGATGCGTAAGCAACAAATCTTTCATTAATAATACAAAGAAAGCGCCATAATGGGATGTGTCCGGGGTTCTGTGAGGATCGTAAGGGAAGTGTACATACACGTGTGAGTGTGTGAATAGCCCCCCCCCCCCCACACACACACACACACACACACACACACACACACACTTACTTTTAAATAGTAGGACCATAGATCTGGGCCAGGGGTGAGGGGGCTTTAGCTGTTTGCTTAAGCTTTGACTTTATTGGGTGGCAGGAGTTGCCTCCCCTTTTCACACCATTAATCTTTTGGAAGGTTTTCTTCCTTCTGAGATCCTGTTCTCACAATGCTGATCTAAATTTATTCTTCGGAACATTTTTGTGGCTTTGATTTGGCAAACAGCAAGGTGCTTCGGGAAATTTCTGAGAAAAAATGCTCTCAACACTTTTTTAAGCACTGAGTAAATAGTGCAATGAACTATTATACCCTATAATGAGTTGTATCATATGCTTCAATAGTTTCCACACGGCCCACAGTTGAATATGCGCAGGGTTTTCAAGCAATAATTATGATAGAAACAGTCTATTTTTCTACTCTAAATCAAGAATCCTCTGACACATGGAAAGTGATGCGTTTCACATTACTGGCAGAGGAAACAGTAGTCCAGATTTATAAACGAGGGAGAGCAGTTGAGTTATATGTGCAGTGATAAACCAGGGCTCTTCATAATTGAAAGATTTCTCCCTGAAGAGAAACTTTCTAAACAGCAATTTAAACTAGATAATGTATACATAAACAGATGCAATTAAGTCTTTCAGTGTTGTGAATTGTACTTGTAGGCACAATGACCGTCTCAGTCACATTCAAGCTTTTGTCCCCAATGTGGGTTGTGATTAGAAATTGATTATAACGGGCAATAGCAGCAGATGTGGTACAGTGTGCATCATTGGGAACAGAATAACTGTCCCACAATGATGTTGTACAATGATGTTGTACCCCAGATGCCGTACTCTTAGTTCAACTTAAACAAGAGTAATTCATACCTTGAAATGCAACTCACTGCAGCACTTAAAGAAAATGTTATCATCTTAAATTCAAAACATGAAGTTATGGCTTTTTCACTTGAAAAGCAGCAGGCACTGTTATTAAAACATAATTTTGAATATATCTGTGGGAACATCAGTATGTACGCAGGAGTGTAAGTTGTACTGAGCCAGCTGTGTGCCTCTTGTGTACCTCTTGGCAATTGGCATATTCATTGCATGCATCTGGGGGAAAAGAAATGATGACTCTATTGTTTACTTTTGCCTGCAAATCAAGCTTTTGGCTGACTAGTGTGTGTATGTGTGTCTGTTTATGTTGTACAGTGTTATTAGCCCAATTCATGTTAGTGTCAGGATGAAGCAAAACCTTTGGGGGTTTCCAAATCTTCATCGACCGAGGGCTGTTTTTAACATTTTATTCTGGTGCACTATTGTGGGATGAAGCGAAAATTTCAGGTAATTGAAGATGTATTTTCTCTACTGAGATGGTGCTTATGAAAAGTTATGACTGCAGAAATATATCTCGACCACAAGTGTACAAATGTGAGAGAGCATGGAAACAGACAAGCCGTGGCTGTGCTCAAGGCTTCACACTGCGCTGTCTGTTTGGTAACAGATCAGATTTAGAGCCAGAGGACAGAATTTGACAAAAAGCTCAGTAAACAGAGCGGAAGAAGAGTGTACGAGCACAATAAAAATGAAAATTTTGTTGTTGTCATTTGTTTACTGAATTTTCACTTTCATTACAAGCGTTATTTAAAAGAGGCCAGATGAAACCTGTTTAAAGCCAGCTGTTTATTATTGCACTCTTGAGGACATAACAGCAGAAGCGCACCACAGAATACACAGACATAACCTGAGGATCTGCGGAGCATATTACAGCCTCTTGTTTTGCAGGCTGCGTTACCATGTGTTCTACGATATGCCGAATTATGTTTACTTCACTTCCTTGCTCTCTAAACATTATATTTTATCAGCTGTAAACAGAATCACCCATTGTTTGATGCTTGTCGGCAAAAGTTTTTGATTGTTTAGTCTGGCATGTGTCACAGATAGTTTTACTTATAACGTAGTTTGCTACAATTTCTGAATGAATTCTGCTAACTCTTCTGCTGCTGTATGCATGGAAATTGTATGTTCAAGTTAATAATATGCCTTAATATTTTTCTCAACATTGATGTAAACTTTCCAAAATGAATATGGAAACAATCCCAAGCAAAACTGAACATGTCCAAATATTTAAAGGTAGAATTTATGACAATAATTTATTGCTGAACCTGATTAGCTGGTACAAATGCACCCTATGTAGTGATTAAATAATTTAATTAAATAATTCTGATTTACGGAGGCCTTTTCTGCTCGTTTAGTAATTAGTTCTATATCTTGAAGCAGTGCAATTAACATTTTCATGACAGTTTGTGCTCTGGGCAGCATGGTAGCATATTGTGGTCAACTCTTGCCCCACAGCGAGAATGTCCCAGTTTTGAGTCTTGGCTTAGGCCCCTCTTTATGTGGAGTTTGCATGTTTTCTGAGGATGTAAGGATTTTCTCTGAGCTTTGATCCTGTGGCCCATGAATTTAAAGTGACTTGGTGATTGTAAATAAGTCTGAATGTGCGTATGTATGTCTCCATAGTTTCCCTGCTGTGATGTGTGTTGGGGGTTTGTTTCTGTCCTGTGCTTAATTTAATGTTGTGTATCTTAAGAGCCACTAGAGGGCAGGCTGGCATATGAGCATTTTTATTTTAAAATCTACTGACCTGTCACTAATAAACAAAACAAAAAATTCCTCATTGAAATATGTACCCAGCAGTGTCTACCTCATACACGCTTTGGTTGTATTTTTAGTCTGCTGAAATACAAGCCGTTGAGGTACAGTATATCGGATGTCAGTTTTGGACGTAGGTACTAACCTTTTGTTATTTGTCACCATTGTCTCAGTATTATTTACCCATCACTGAACAGAGAATAATTTCAGCGCTCTTTGTCTTTATTTCCTAAAAAGACAGTGTAGAATATGCACACCTGAGGCTCGCTGGTCACCTTTTGTATGTCTCAAGACAATTTTCTTTTATCACATCACACTAACTGTTAGAACCTCAGTTGAGACATGGAAAATGCAAGCTCAAGTAAAAGCACAACACAGCAGCAAGTGTTTGTCAGGGCTCTTACTTGAGGTCAGCCTGGAGCATCGGGGCCCCGGGTTTGTACGACTGTGCCCACACTGCTAAAATGAAGACTGAAGAAAGGTCATGTTGTTTGGTGCGAGTGCACTGCAGTTTATGCAGACGCCATGGGTAGGCGGGAGAAGGCCAGAGCTGCTAACACAAGGAAGGAGGATGTTTTTACTGGAAGTAGAAGAACACACCCCTGCAGAAATACCCAGTTCCAAATGTAATCAGCACCAAAGCACTGATTGCACAGCACAAGCCTTTTTGACTTAAAATGCTCTTAGTTCTGCACACTGGGCTTTCTTGGCAGTTCTAACGTGAAGACAAAAATTGATCGCACTCTCAGAAAGAGCTGATTGGCTGTCTTCTGTTATCAAAATGGCAAATAAATCATAGTCTTTTCAGTCAGTTAAGCTCTCAGATATCCTTACATGACTAGCTTCCAAAGGTAGGTGAACCTTTCCTTGATATTTATCCTTGAACTTAAATTTTCACACCCATACCCTCACTAACCCATTGGTCCTTTTACCTACAAGCAAATACTTAAATTAATTGCCTCTAGTAACTTTTAATATCACATTGCCTTATTTTATTACCAAGATCCTTTCCTCATTTCACCAATTTAAAAGTGGTACATCCCATTCTGTCTTGACATCTAAAACTTATTTTATTAACCACTGCTGCAGTCCATTAATGATCTGATGAGGGGTTTTATTAACTGTTATCTAATCACCACATACAAGGACTGATTCACCTGATTCATCAGTGGTTTTGTATGGAGCACTGTATAGCTTCTCCTTTGCTTTAAGAAACAGTACAAATTGACCATAAACCACAAAAATTTATTTTTAAAAGTTGTTATACTTGATTGGTGTGTAATGTCCATTAGGTTGACATACAGTGAAGGGGGCACTCTTTCTTGCAGGGTTCGGCAAGTGACTTACACAGTTCGACCCTTCCTCATTAACTTTGACCTGTCAGATTTTCTTACTGTAGCCATGAAGAGATTTAACCCCTCTTCTCTCAAGGCCCATTACCAATATGACTAAAGAGCTTGTGCTGTCATGAGCTATTTCCCCGGCTTATCCCTGGTGGACACCATGCAGTCTATTGGGCAATTAACAACACTTTGCATGTTTGGTAAATAATTTCTGAAACATTTATTTTCTCAATGAATACATGACTTTGAATAAACTCCAATGACTCGTTCAAATCTATATCCATCTCAAATCTTTCTATTTTACTTTGAATGTTACCCAACATGTATACAGCAGTTCATAATGTATTAAGCACTGCACATATAGATTTGCTTGATCTTGCATATTTCTGATAGATACATTGTCAAAGGTTGCGTCAGACATGCAAGTTGCATGCTTGAAGGAAATGCAAATACATGTGCAAACACTGGCACACTTGTTAGGTATGGATTGTGCATTAAAGATGTTCAATCTTTGACCTGGTCTATTAGTATTGACCATAAATGTAGAAAGTAAGACCCCTCATGCACAATATTGATGGCAGTGATGCGGTGTACAGGGTGATTTGTGCAGCACATGCTTCTGCATTGATTGTCTATTACTACTGCAAACAAAAATAAGGCTCCATCCATCACCCACCAGTAATGAGTTTTTACATGTAGACTCTATTTGGCATCCATGCATCACAAATGGCCTGTCTCAGAAAGAGACAAAGATTGAGCAGCAATCATTGCTTATTATGTGACTGCACTGCAGGACAGAAGAGAAGTGCAGGAGAGTGCGTGTTGGTGTGACATGCTGCAAGGCGAAATGGGTGGAGCACTGACCAGTTTTTGTTGCAGCTGGGGACCTTCGCCTCAAGCTACTGTCTCGCCTCCTTCACTCTACTGGGCAAGCACTGGATCAATGATGGCGCTTCATCACGGGGTGGCAAAGACTAATGCGCCTCTGTTAAAAAGCAGACATGAATCCCAGTGAGAGCTATGAATGTACACTAATGAGTTGTGCTGCTGAATGTTGTCGTGGTGATTACCATCTCTTCTGGACATTGATCCAATCAGGGTAAAAACAGGAAGGAAAGAGGAAGGCGACCAACAACAACAGCCTGGCATCCTCCTCTGGCAGTGATTCGAAAAGTTCAGCTTCTTCTTGAAAGCTTGTTTCTTCTCCAACAGCTCTGGATCCCCTAGTGGACTTTAATTTATTACTTCTCTTTGTCTTTGGAAGAATGGAAATCCCAGCATGGAAATGGGAATTATTCACAGCTGTTTTTGTTCTGTAGATTCTGGCTCCCACCTCTAAGTGGGAAGCTAAAGATGGGCTGTGTCCTGACAGCTAATGATAACAAAGCTGAGTGCCCCTTGCCCCCTCAGGACCTCCTCCACAAGCCAGATGTGTTTTGACTGAGCTAATGAAAATTTGTCAGGTAATTTGATACGTTAGACTTGATGGCCAGACCTCTTGTAGTGCAGCTTGGAATCCACCGAGGCTCCATTAAAGTGAATGCACTGCCCGTGCTGATCAATACCCTAACACACGTGAGAAACAGCATCTCTTTTATTGATGAGGAGCTCCCTGGATTTTATAGGAATGCTCTCAATAGACACTTGGAGAGCGCTTTGTCTTGATCACATTGTGTGTACTTTGTGGCTCAATGTGCCATTGCTTAAATACACAAGCATGACTTCAAGGGATTATAAGGTTCCCAAATGATATCTGATGCAATTATAGAGAAGCTTTCAAGATAAAATGGGAAAAGATAAAACTTTAATCATCTCTATGGGGAGGTGGTTGTTGGAGCAACAATGAGCACTAGGATGTATAAATGGAGTGATCGCACATGAGGAGAAAAACAGAACATTACCAAAACAGGGTAAATTAAAGGGGAAAAACTATGTTATTGTCAACTATATGGATTTATTGAATGCTAAGGTTTAAAGACTGGTATTTATTTGATGACACTAATGTGACTGTGGTAAATTCCACACCTGTGGATAATATGAGGTACTTGAGTATAAAGACAATATAATAAAAGTTTGTGCTCTGCTGTAACCCCTCCCACATTGTTTGAATTCTTCTCAATTCAAAGTGTCTCTCAAAAGCCACTGTTGAGCTTCATTCAATGAAAAAAATATGAAAATTTGTTATTGATTACCTCTCCCCATGTGTGCAGCTAGGTTGAAAGTAATTGGGATAGTTTATGCATTTTAACCAACATATGACCTTTAAAGTTAAGCATATAGCATAACTATAGCATTAAGTATAGTCATGTTACACATACAAAATTGGGTCTATTTATGTATGTATTTATATATTTATTTCCAGGACCAAGTCATATGGTTACAGTAAACGTATGTCATTGCAATGCCACTATTTCTTTCTTCTTCTTCTTCTTTTTTTTTTATGAAAGCTATTGAAGAAAATGGATCCTTAAGTGGAGGGAAGAAAGGGAGCAGAGCCTCATCTGAGCCACACACCACCTCGTGAAATACAGGAATGGATTTGAAATAATTTCTAAAAATAGTTAATAATTTCAGGCCACCATCTTGGCAGCCAAAGAAAATCTAAAGATTTAAAATTGTGTTGCCTGAGAATAACACTGATAATAGTTTGGGCACCTATGTGTGTGGCATTTGCATGTTCCTCCTGTGCATGTTTTTCTCCTGCACTTCAGCTTCTTTAAAAGCTTCTTTATATAGCTCATGGAGTTTAGACTTCCTTTTTTAAGTTTCCTTCATGCTTAGAAATGATAAATGTCAACCAAAACACCAGTGGATGGAATTCTTTGGTGTGTATTGTATACATTGACAGAAACATGGATAGTAGGACGCCAGAGCTGCTGAATCAAATGAGCTTTGCGTGTTTTGGTGTGGAGACACAACAGGCCTGTTGTACACAGTCTGTCATTTGCAATCTGGTCGATCTGCAATGAATAGCCTGTTCCGCAGGGCTGCCTCCAGAGAATGGAAGCTCATACAGTTCTGAAGCCTAAAACAACAGAGAAGAATCTCTCATATTGTATCTCTGGGTATAAATTTACATTTCTAATTTCTCTGGCGTTTAGCAGGCAGCCCCACAGGCCAATACAGATGTCTCTGGCAATGACCGAACTCTTCATTAATATGTATGCTGACAACCGACCAAAAAAGAATAATAGAATTGCTCCTCTCCTGTTACAGTTTCTCTCGGCTTCCACAGGACCAGAAAAAGCAATAAGCTCTCTGTACATCACAAATTCCCCTCCGCTCCCATCCCTTCACATCTTCTCCTCCCTCCATCTGGACCAAGAAGGGTGGTCGGCCCTTATTAAGAGACATTTAAAGGGGATCCTTTACCGGCTTTTCCTTTAATGTAATTATTTAAGTATCAGAGCTCACATCATACCATGTCTTTTGTTGGAAAGAGGAAACAGTGATGTGATTGTTTGATGTTTTTTCCTTTTTTCTTGAGTCACATCTTAGACAAGTTAACCTCTTTAATTAAGAGTACTTAGCTGTGTGGGCCCGGATGGGGTAGGAAGCGATTGTTGAGACCCTGCCAAGCTGGATCGGGTTTCTCGACGGCCCATGCTTGCAGCCAAGGCTGAATGGGAGGCTGGCCTGTCAGCAGATGCTGTGCTCAGGGATCAGTGTCTCTCTGTTGGGTTACAAGAGCTCTTTTCCTCAAGACAAGAGACGGGAGGAAGGGGAAAAAAAAGGACGAGTAAAGGGTGTAGTGGCGAAACAAGGATGAGGGGAAACTTGTATTGTGAGATATGTGTTCTGATGTTAGAAACTGAATACTGGGCATAGTCTGTCAGTTTGTTTCTGGCCCAGTGAGCATGTCAGCACGGCATTGTCCTCTGTGGGGAGATCATCAAGAGCGGTGCAGTATATCAAAATCTTCTTAAGAGCACGACACAAGCCAGTCACTTAGCATGGGAAAAAGGAATTTACCCTTAAATACTTCAGTGCTGTACAGCAGTGTGGTTACAAAGATCTTATGTTTCTTACATGAGCTTACATATACGAGACAGAAATCAGAGAAAACAAGATCTGGTAGAGAAACTGGATTATCTACTCACTGTTGCATACTGTGTTTAATCTGAGTTGATTCAGTTGCACTTACATGGTTGTCGAAAATAAACATGAATATTCAGCATTCACAAAAGACAAGTTGGAGTTGCTTTGAATTTTTTCATCTTGCATGAATTCCCATATAATGATCGCAGTTCTCAGTCAATAATAACATCCAGCCTACTGTGTTCACATGGTAATTTCATCCAGCGCCGAACCCTAAATGAATACGTACGTCATGTGGTTTGCATACTGTATCTGTATTAGTCCCTCCAGTGCTTCCAGAAAGACGCCTCTAATTTCAGTTTTTGATATCCCAAGTATCCTTTATGCTTGTGGTAATGTGGAATGTTCAGAGGGCACAACCCCATAATCTTCATGTTTATAGGCCTGTTTGCCAGACATAAGGCTGAGACGAGTTCAACTTTCCAGCGTGGTAAGAGACAGCATATTACAGTCAGCACGAAAGAAGCAAACATTTATAATAACCTGTCTCACAGGATCACTTACTTCATTTTGATAAAGCTGTGACTCCTCTAAAAACATATTTCGCTGGCGGTGGAGTTAAACTGCTTGATAGGTGTAGAAAAATGTTTTGGAGAGCACAGATGTAACTAAATCAATTATTGTGTTCTTTCATTTTTAATCAATCACTCAACGCTTTCTTTAAGTTGTGTCGGTTTCACGTCAGGCATTACATAAAACATAACACAGCCCCACTTAAATAATTAGAACAAGTCATTCTTGTAATACACAAGTCCATACATTGTGTTAAAGCAAAACTACTGTATGTACAAAATTGATGTAGAATATATATTAAAGAAACAGGAGTGTGAAATCAAATCACATAACAATACTTGTCTGTCAGCCATAAAGACATATAGAGCACCTCTTGTTGATGCATCTATGTGGTTGTGAAAATAATTGTTTTATGCTAAGCTGTATATTATACGTTACATTTCCATCAATAGTCTTTTTCACCTCACATAGATTTCCTGTACACAATCAATAAATAAATATATAAATAAAATGTCCTCAGATACAAAAAAAAAAAATCTATAAAGGTTAACAGCAGGTTTTTTTCTTTCCATTTCAATTAGCAAGGTTTACAAATGATTCTTACACTTCTTCACACCACCATGCATTTTAAATCTTATATATATATATATATATACACACACACACATATACCGAACGTTACTTATAATGGCCGCCACTTAAACACTTCTGGGGTTAGGTAAAAATGGGAGGGACTAATTGGATGTACCCTGTGTCTCTGAGCGGCTCCTCCTTCGTGGGCAGAGAAGTGATTAAGATTATTTAAAAAATTTAAGTCCATTGAAATAATACAAAAACAAATTCTGTGTTTTTATTTATGTTCCCCAGAATTTATTTACTTAAATACATTAAAATATGCAATAAAATAAAGTTTCCTTCTGAGTGTCCACATTCTGTGCACAAGTTAGGGACGTGACTTCTCTGCTGTAATACATATTCTCATCAACCAATTATACTTAAGCGATTTCAATCTGGTTGTAATTGTTAACATGTTGGCTTCAGTACAAATCTGTTCCCAGTCCTCTGCTGATTTATTCAGTTCAGTCGTCCATCATTTCAGTTTTTTTTTTTCTCCTTGAGGAAGAGGTCTCACTAATAATACGTCCCATTAAAAAAGCTTTGATTGCATCTTATTTAACACTTTCTGTTCCTCTCCAAAACAATTGTCAATTTCTTTTCATTATGCAACATCTGTGTCTTTCTTGTGCACAGTTGTGTATATGCCATAATATTAATTCAATGTTTCCCTAAATTAAATAACTGTTACTTTTTGTTCCACATCAAGGAGGGTACCATGTGGGTGTGCATGTAACTCTGCATTTCTTTATAAGTGTGTAGTGCTGCTGTGGGATTCCTGACTCCCCTGTGTCCTCGATTGACAATGTGCCTTGTCCATTATCTCATTAATGGCAACTTCTTCTTTACTTGTGAACCGAACCTGGCTATCCTTTTAGTGTATCAGTGTACTGAAACACACCCATATAGAGTTTCCCTGTCATGAACTAACATATACACACACGGGTCTACAAGAGTTCAAAGTTCTTGGGTGTCCTGAGGGGCAAACCGGAGTGAAAGGATAGACTTATTTTGTTCTAAATTACTTCAAATGACTTGAAAAAAAAAAAAACACCTGACAATGTCTAGACTCTTTGAAAATGCACTATAATGCCTATATGGTAATAACATCCAATATAATGAGCCGTGTGTCTGCAGTGAAATCTGTGCTGCAGCCGTATCGCTAACCTTGAAACAAAAAAAGTGTGTTGAGGGAAACATTTAAAATGTGCACCTGCAGAACTCACCTAAATGTTTCCTGCACAACATTTTTCTGTGATCTTAGGGAGATTGCAAATGAATTGGATGTCTGTGTCGAATTGCCATTGCTCTTTGATCTGGGATCAATCTTTACCATATGAGCCATGGTTTTTCTTGAAGGGAAAATTGAAAGGGATGGCAACCTCATTTCCCAAGTTTACCACAGGGTTCAAGCGTCCATAGCCTGTGGTTAGTGCCTTCTTGTTATGTCTGTACACAACCCTGTTCGCCTCCTCCTCCACTCATTTCTTGAGTTACCCTGTCAGGAGTTTGGTGACCCCATTGGGCCACTGAAGTATTCATGCTGAAGACCTCTGAAACTAAAGGTGGCGGTCTCCCTCATAACTCACAGATTAAGAACTAACCACATCTAACATGGCACAAATGTCCAAGCTCTTAAGTTTGGCCACTTCCTCATTCCGTACCTGTCTTTAATATATTAATTCATATCAAAGGACCATAAAAGGTTGTCTATATGTATTATTTGTCTGCACATGCAAGAACTGGTATGAGTGCCACCATTCATGGAGAAAATACTTTTTGCATCTTGAGATGTTTAGTGGCGATGCCAGCAGCAGCAGCAGCTCAATTGAAATGGAAAAGTATTGAGAAATCAGAAAGGGGCTCTCGCGAGCTGCCTGTGGAAGCACTCAGGCTCATCTGGAGCTGTGGGCCACAGCGCAGTGGAATTCAAACCCCACCTGTAACTCATTATACCCAGAACCCAGCTCTATATGCACCATCCACATTTTAATCTTTCTCCATTTCATCTGAAATACGTTCCATGAAAAAAAGAGCAACAGATTCAGGGCGTTAGTGTGTCAGGCTCTTCATCCGACACAGCTGCCTACATTGACTTCCTTTCTCCCCCATTAGCTCACCTCTGACTGGGGAGGATTAGAGACAGATTGCAACCTGGGACTTTGGCCTGACTGTGCAGAGAAAATGACAACGAACAATCAACATTTCTCTATACATTGTTTCTTAACTGATTTAGTGTTTGTTTATAGTTCAGCCATGTTACTTTATTTTGGGAATTATATGAGTTATGCTTGGCTCCAGAAGCCTGTATTGAAATTATGACAGTTTTAAACAAACACTGTGTACCCCTGGAGTACAGTTTATATAGACACAACACAGACATTTGTATTTGTTCTATGTGTGCATGTGAAAAGGTTTGACATATACTCTACATATCTATTTAATATCACAGCACACCAAGACCATACATTGGGATTTAATGTCTTTGAGATATGTCTCTCAGTTTTAAACAATGTAATCCTGTCACTCAATATGTGATTCATTTAAGGAGCTAACAGGCTAATTTAAAGATCAGATATCCTCTTTAATTATCATTTTATATTTTTCCAACATGCTCATTAAATCTCTGTGGAATGGTATGGAGCCCCCACGGCAGGAGTTTCAGGTTTGGGTTTCCCCGTGTGATAGCTATAATGCTCAAATCTTGGCATCACCGTTGTCTGGGCTGAATTCCAGAAAGCCCCAAAATGCTTTAAAATTTCCAGTGCCGATCGTTCATTCTCAGTTTAGACACAACATTAACAAGCATGCTGCTCACCACAGTCACATGGGTTGAGTTAAGTAAAATGAGCTGTACTAATACAATTATTACATTAAACATTTAATAGGAGTAGCTGATGGTGTATTTGCTGAATTCGCTGGTACACTGGAGTCGGATGTGATTAGCATTCACCATATTCCTTACTGTAAGGCAAATTGTCTTTTGTGTCTCATTCATCCTCATTGGAAATTGGTCTGTGCAACAACTGACACAGTAGCAATTTGCCATTAAAATGATGCTTGTTGGGTATTTTTGTTTCGCTCATCAGCACAATTTGACTCATGTATTCCTTCCATCTTCCACTAACTAGCTATTTTCCTTTGGAGAGCCACTGCTATCTCAATACCATTGTATATGTATTCAGTTTCAGTAAATAGAGCACAAACTAATTCAGTAATACATTATTTTGAATAGGAAGGTCAGGATTTTGTGTACAGTAATGAACAGAAGAATTTGTATTATACATTAAGGTGCAATAATATATTTTTTCTGTATGAAAAATGTGATTTATTCCACGACATTTTTTAATAAGTTGACTAATATTGTTTGATTTATTCCTCTGAATTTCTTGAAAAAGAAATCGAGATGTCAGTTGTGACCTGTACATGTTCTGTTTCTGGTCCGGGCTGCCTTCATTCTTCAGTCAAACAACACCAGACTTGGTTTGGAAGTTTATCAAAACCATCAGTGCAGTACTTTTTTACTCTTGTTTAGAGTTCCCCAGACTTGGGTGAGGTCACCCTTCCCCGAATCAACAGCACCAGAGTTCGATGTTAAGTGATAATACAACAACCTGAGGAAAGCAGCTTGATAATTAGAGTTTCCAATTACACTTACTTTTTTAGTGGCACATTTTTCACACGATTTCAATTTCATGACATGTCAGGAGGTTTGAATGCGATTGACATGAGTGAACCATGTTGATGTCAGGTGGTCAGAAAGATGTGGATGTTTACCTGCAGGAAGGTTTTCCATGTGGTTTTCTGACCTTGGGCTCACGTCCCTGTTGGCACAGCCGTGCTGCATACAGGAGTCCTCTGTGAGATGACTCATGCTTGACCCAAGCGTGTCCTGGACATGCCTTGATGGTAAAACATCATAGTGGTCTGTACATTCATACTCCATGCTGTTTGTCATATATAACCTTTCCTCTCTAGATTTCAGAAGTTTAATGCATGTAAAATTATGAATAAAATCTTTAGTGGTACTTGTGAGACTCATGCATTTGTAATTTCTGCTTCATAGATATCAGTAAAAGTATGTTGTTGTCAAAACACAAATAATGGGGGACATAAGATTAAAGAAACCAAGTAAAGAAGATCAGTGTTCTTGTATCTTTCTTTCCATGATATACTTTTTTCTCATTTTTACCAAGCACCTGGCTAGCACTTCGAACGTGTTGACACTTTCTCATTGCAGCAAATCAAAATGAGACAAACATGCCACTGTTCCCTCCAGACACCTTGTGTTGAGTGTCTTTGCGAGGCAGGCCTGAGTCTGAATGAACTCCCTGTAGATTTGCCAGAAGGAGAGTTCGACTCAGCAAGGCCAGGTGATCTTACCTGCTGACAGATGATAGCTGCATTGTTCTCTCTGACTCCTCAGTTTGAAAAGTCCTCTGGATTCAATCGCAAATGCCCCCGCTGCTTTGATACAGTTGCCTGGATACCAAGTCCACCTGGACCAGCATATGGTCACAGCATGCCGCTCTTCATGTGAGACAACTGTTCAGCCAAAACAGTCTTTTCCTCCCTCTATTTCCCCCTCCATCCCCTCTGTCTTTCCACCTTTCTATTGATATCCTACTTTTTTATGTCCCTTGCTTAAATTACTTTCCTGTGATATAATTCTCTGACTAACTTAGAAAACAGAACTGTAAAGATTATAGTTTCAGTGTAGCTCCAAAGGAAGACGAAACAAATCTCACAGCTTGGAACTGGTACACCTCAAACTGGTTCCGAGGTCTTAATTCTGTCACTGATGAGTTTGGCCTGCGTGTCTCCGGCTCTAATCACTTCTGCAGACGCTCTGAGAATAGACATGTGCAGGGCTCGCCCTTCTCCTGAACACAGCTTGCAAAAGTTACAGTGACAGGCAGAGAGGTAGCTGTACCGAGTAATTATACACTGGATGATGGATGGGTCATAGCCACTGACTGACAGGCGGGATATGGACTGAGGCTGCACTCACGGGCCCCTCAGAGACCAACTTGAAGTCATTCAGATCCGGGCAACTGAGATGAAAATTATTGGATGTTCTACAGGCTGCTGGAGATGACATGGAGCAGGCAGAGACTGTGTGGGCCCCAAGGGGAGTTCTCATTGTAGAACAATAATCAGCTAGTCAGAGAAGAATGCATATCAATTCCTCTGACTGACTCCCTGATGGAGATAACAGCTTGTGTGTGTGTGTGTGTGTGTGTGTGTGTGTGTGTGTGTGTGTGTGTGTGTGTGTGTGTGTGTGTGTGTGTGTGTGTGTGTGTGTGTGTGTGTGTGTGTGTGTGTGTGTGTGTGTGTGTGTGTGTGTGTGTACAACTAAGTGTTTTATATAACTCCGTCTTGGACAAGTTGCTGGATGAATTATGGCTACTGACTAAAAACCTGGCTATAAATTAATAAGGTTTAGCATGTTACATCCAAACCAAGATAACACAGCATTGCCTAATCACAATTTGACTATAATCTGATAATCAACTGATCCTCTGTGACAGTCTTAATTTGTAGATGAGAGATGTTTTGCCTGAGATCAGATTCAGATCATTTGCTTTCATGTTCAGTACAAACTCAATGTAAGTGGTGGATTACATTCACTCATTGAACAATTGGCAAGTGGGTATCTTATTTTTATTGTTTAGTTTTATAAATATAAGAATATGTGTCATGCTGATAGTGTCTGGGATGGTTTGTGGTATTTCTTAGTTGAAAATAAGTACCAAAAGATGGAAATCCACCTTGATAAAATAATGTTACAAATAGAATGCCTTTTTGAGATTTCTAGTCTTGAGCACTCCTGAATTCAACACTCAGTTTATAGGTATTGTAGCACTGATGAGAGATGAGATCAGAGGTCAGCAGTACATATGGTGAACTCTATGGATGGCTCAGGTTGAAGCACAGGCAGCCACCTGCAGCTTCAACACTTTCACCTTCGTTAGCTGGATTCTGGCACAAGCACAGATAGATTTATTCATTATTGAGCCAAAGTAATGGCTGGGAGTTGTTGTTGGCAGATGGAAATATTGCTCATTACATATTGTGTGTATAACCCCATTACCAAATGGGACCATGTGTAAAATGTTCATAAAAAAGGAAATTCATGTTTTAATCACAGTGGAGCTAAGGCATCATTTCACACGTTTTACTATTTTATGAAAACTATTAGCTCATGTTGAACAAATAAAACAAGAATCATCGTGCTCAAATTTGCAAGGCCTGGTGCAAAAGCAAATTTGTCTGGATGGCAACATATTGCTGCAAAATGTTTTACTTTCCATCAGAGATAATGCCTTTCCAAATGTGTAAGCAGCCCCCACTGCAGGAACTAATGCAGCCCCATACCATCAGAGGCTTTTCTATTGTGTGCTTACATTCTCCGATTGTGCTGTTCCTCCTCGGTTCGGACATGGCTGTAGTGGCTTGCAAAAAACAATTTATACATCTGACCTCTGAAGAGTTTTCCATTTTTTTTTTTTTTTTTAAATGAGCTTTGGCCCAGAGGAGGCAGCAGGGAGTTAGGATTATTTTCACACATGGCTTCTTTTTTTGCATGATACAGCTTAAAACTATGCCATGTACAGTGATTACAGACAATCACTTTTGGAAGTGTTTCTGATTCCAATTATTGTTTTCCAATACCATGCCATGTCTGTTCTTAATGCAGTGCCACCTGAGGGCCAGAAAATGTTGATTTGATAATGTTACCTACTGGTTACACTGGGATCTTAATGTACGTTATGTTGATATACAATTTTTTTCAATTGTTCCACAATTTTTAATCTTTAGTATTTAGCATATTAGTGAACCTTGCCTATATTTAATAGCTAGGAAAAACAGTCTCCCTTAAAGGCTCTTTTTTATTAAAGAGCCCCAGCATTAATTCCAGTGTTCCACCATTTTTTTAAATTTTTTTTTATTAGTCCCACTCATTGTTCCATTTTAATATTCCAATTTGGTTTAGTAGAGTCATAAATTACTCTGAAAGTATTTCTTTGGTACTTTCTGTCAAAGTGTACATTTCTTGAAGTAAAAAAAATGAGTCACTGCTCACAATGACAGTTTATGTAAAATTCTTACCATTATGACTTTAGTCTAAACTGCAGTTTCATCTCACTGTTTCCCTCCCAACATTTGTCTTTGAGTGGTTGCAGCTCATGAAGCAGATGAATAAAACATGACTTGGGTGCATCGTTTAGCCGATTCTGCATCGAATCTCTTCTGTGCTCAGCTTGAATAATGCAGATAGGTCCCATCTCAAAGGTCATTGTATATTACCTTTCATTTTGAGCTTTAATGTGTTTTTTTTTTTCCCAAACAGGTGGTATCTATGGCAAACAATGTAAAGTCAGCAGGCTTCTCGAGAGCCACCCAGGCAGAACTGTATAAAGAGAAGAAGATGGTAGAATCTCAATGTACAATGTAGTTACTTCTGGGCTGTTTTCACTCATGAAAATAGATGGAGGGTACATGTTGATATTGTGGCGGTTGCTAGGATCCAGGCCTCTCACCCAAAGGACTCTGGGTAAAGGGGCGGGGTTTGGGGCTCTCCTGGGGCTTTTGTGGGCTGTACCAGTCCAGTACTGTGTTCGCTACAATAAAGACGTGTTCCAAGATTCAGCTCTGCCTCATCCTTCATCCTGCCACAATAGGAAAGTTATGATTCCAATAGCATCCGTTTGTTCTTTAAGTTCCTCAAGTTTTCAATTATTTTGACAAACTTATCTCATCACCATTCATTAGTGCCCATTGTGTCCCTCAACTGTTGTGTAACATTTATATCTAAATCATTTTTACCCCACTCATTTCAATAGCTAATTGGTGTCAAATTGCCACGTCGTCTTTATGAACCTCTGCCATAGGTGTCAGCTATCACTAGTTCCATTGCATTAAATTAAACATTCATTTCTAAAATCCTGACAGAGTGCAATTAGCTAATTACACAAGCCAGAGCAATTATGAGGTGAGGAAAACAATGCATCATGACTGGAAACAGCCGAGGGAGTTCTCCTCTTGTCAACACTGATTAATTCAGCTGATCACTAAACTTATTTGTCCCACAGAGGACAGTGCTTTTGACAGCCCATTTTACACTTCCAATCTGTATCAAATCCAGCCACAAATGATATGTTATAATATTGACACATTCTCAGGATGGTAAGAGGAGGCCAGCGGTTATTCAGTCCGTATTTCTGTACAAATGGAAATGCTCCGTTATCGTCTCCTTTGCCAGCTATTATTTAGTAAGGAGAGACTCGCAGCACCTCCACCAGCAGGTGTTTGACAGGTAATTTGCTGATAATTTATTTTGCTGCGTTATATTATGTGGCAGTTGTGGGCAAGCTTAGATTTTGGGTCATAGTTCGATCTGGACATCCTGTAAAAGTGTCACCGAAGCAGATTGATATGACGCTCTCCACTGAGAGTGATCGCATAGCTGCAGTGGAGGGAGGGAGAGAGCGAGAGGGGGGGGGGGGGAGAGGGGGAGAGGGGGAGGGAGAGACGGACAGATGTGACTGCCTGTCGGTAAACCTATGCCAGCTTCAGATTTCCACACAAAGTGTCAAAGCTTGGTGAAAATGTACATTTGTTGCTGGAGTCTGTGGCAGAAGTGGCCAGGAGTTTCACTGTCAGTGATTTCTTGCAGGTTTCAGAGAAAACAAACACAGCAACCGCACACAGCTGGTTTGGAAACACTTTAAATGAGGCATTTCTGTCAAGCAGATAAGCGAGGTGATGCCAGATGAATGCTTTACAGGTAACATATGTCTAATTATGAGGGTTGATACCACTGTAGTAAAAGAGAACACACATTTTTACTTTTACATACACCAAGAGATGTCAAATCTACATACAATTTCAATTAGAAGGTATGTTAAAATGTCTCTTGTTTAACAAAGGCCTAAATGCCATCTTTACTTGTGAGCTAATCCAGGTAAAAATATGTTTATAGAAGTTGAATATGAGAAACAGAGCTTCAAGGGGAAGTTTACTCCCACACCTATTTAACAGCTCCACTATTGATCCTGTTTTTTTGACTAATGCTGATTGATTTCACCTCGAGGTCTATACCCTCCCTCTGCTCAGATGGCTGGAGTCTTGTCAGTTGTCTGTTTCCCCTCCATTGGGTTGTCCTGTCAGCTTTTAACCAACCTCTGTCACTAGCATTATCTTTGCCTCTCCCCTTCAATATTCATCTCTTCCTTTCACACCCCATAATAGCAGACAGGATGGCCCTTCTGTTTAACGGCCAATACAGTGGCTGTCTCAACCAATTAGAGTTCAGAAAAAAGTCCTGTTCAAGCAAGGAGAGTCGTGAATTTGTCAAACGAGAGATATAATTTGAAAACTGTGCTTCTGCTGTATGTGCAGTGTTTGTTGAAATGCTCTTAACAGCGTAACATTTCTCATGGTGTGGTTAATTTACCAAACATAAACTGAGTAATTGTCACTTTGATGTGACGATTATACCACTCAGAACAGATGTGTGGAAAGAACTTATTAAATGAGTCAGAAGAACAATTCAAGAATTACACATTATGCTTTTTTTTGTGTTTCGCCTCTGGCTGCTAGAGTAAGCTGTTGGCAGCACCAGTAGACCTGAGAGTTAAGTCTTCATCCTCTGTTAGAGCAGGGATGAGGAGTGTCTGACCCTTGCATTTTATTTCTCTCTTTCACACAAAGAGGACTAGTAGAGAAATAAAGTATGTCCTCGACCCACATTTAAACCTTAATCACTGTAGTTATACTATTGACTTTGCCAATAATCCAAACTGAAACCTAACTTTAACCCGAGAAGTAAGAGTCTTTTCCAGAGAAAAACAAAAAATAACTGCATCACTTGTTTGAGCAAACGCAATGAGCCACATGTTTTATGTTCAAATGACAAAACCGCAGTGATTTTGATACAATAGGCTCATGTTGATTATAAACAGATCAGGCTGTCGATGCAGGTTCAGACACACAAAGTCTCTGCTGGACACAGGCTGGAAAATTTGCCACAGGAGGATGTACATTGGTTTCTTTTAACCATAATCATAGTTGTACTTAATTTGAGTGGAATGTTATTGTAACCTTGACAACGTGAAGTCATCTAACATTAAAAAAAGAAGTGACTGACTTCAACAGTGGAAATTGCTGATACTACTCGTCTGCATAAAGACCATGTTTCATTTTGTCACATTTTTCATGTTCATGAAAAAGAAGTATTGGATTTTTTTTTTTTTATCTTAAAGGTCTGATGTTTTAAAGTTTTGTTAAATTTAAAATCAAGATATGTAAAAAATTAAATGTGCTGTTAAGTCTATGGCTCATTTGGGTAAAGAGAGTTGTCCCTCAATTGTAATGATGCTGGTTTGAATACAGTCTTCTGGGGCAAATATTCCTGCCTGCCTCCAGCGCAGACTTTGTGCATCTGAACCCACATTGACAGCCCAACCAATTTATAATCAAAATGAGCCGACTGTGTCATAATCACCATGGCTTTGTCATTTGAATATAAAGACTGCCATCTGTCCATATGTCAAAGTGCCCTTGAGCAAGACACTGAACCCCAAACTGCTTCCAATGGATGGATTGAACTCCCTGCACGCAGCTAAATTCCATTATGTGTGTGACAATGGGTGAATGTGATTAACTTTGGGAACTATATTTGGTGTCACAGAAACAAGCAATGATAGATCTCATGATCCCAGGATGATGCGGTGATGTAATCCTGCTTCTCGACACTCAATGCTCATTTTTCAGCCTGAAAGTGGTGGCAGAATTGAGTTTGCCCTCAGCTTGGGAAAAATGCCAAAAGATGACCTCACAAACAAAATACAGTTACATATTACATCTATGGATTACGCCCCTAATTACTACAGGCCAGACAGGTTGCTGAAAACAACTGCGATTGGCTAGTGATTTTATGTCAAGCTATAGTTTTGTGATCATTAGCGTTGACTTTAATAAGGATACTCTGTTTGGTTATACCAGCTCATTACTGGTCCCAATATGAAAACAACAGCATTTCTCAAATGTACAAAAACATACAGTATGTAATAATGTTAGCAGTTATTCTTTTGCCACATTCCCTTAAGACCACATGCTTTACATTCAGTGTAGTCAATATTCAAAAAGTAGCTGGCCATTTTGTGTCATATAGTAGTGTTTGTTTTGTTGTTGTTGTTGTTGTTGTTGTTGTTGTTGTTGTAGTGGTTGTCGTCGTCGAGGAAAGAGATGATGCAGTGAATCACCTGTTTTTTTTCAAAGGGGAGTCAAGTGATAAGGAGGACCACATACTTCATGTTAGAAGTGAACCATTGCTGACATAGCACAAAATGCAGCTTTAAATAATTGCTTTAGCTGACACACATTCTTGACATGTCTGGAATGAACCAGCTCCAGTTTGTTCATTTCACAGCATCTCAGTTGAGTGTTGAGCCAGCCCCATGAACATCTGAAGATAATGGACAAACAGCGTTGTCATCACTCATTCAACCAATAAAAAAAAAAGATGGTCATTATAAAGTATTGACATCATTTCTCCACATATAGAAATGCTGCTGTTTTCTGTAGCTGATAAACTGTTATGCTGGCTTCATGACGTCTGGCTATTTTCACTTTAACGGCGATGGTTTACTACAGTCGTATCATGAGGAAATTCTGTATGTCATGCACAGCAGTCATCTTGTTGCGTGACGTCACCTTTGCTTTTCTGAGCTCCTTGAAGTTTCCTGTTTGACAGTGCTGAGATAGATTTTGGCCATTTGAATGGCAGACCCTTCCCACTGCCCCTTTACTCATGAAGGCTCCATCTTGTAAGTATGTGAATGTTTCCAGGAGGTGGGTTTCGTCTAATTTGCCCGACTCCAATGTTTGGCGGCCTTTTCTAGATGCATCATCCAACTTATCCCGAGCTTGAGCTGGTTGACTTGACATTGCCTGCTTTGTCTCTCTTTCATATGGATTTGTGTTGTCAATTAAAATACTCTATGACTATATGACGATCAATGCAAATTACTTCAAAGGATTCACGTACACTCTCTTCCCCTTCATGTCGCTTAATTGAATAGTTCAATAACGGCTTCGGGTGTGAACATAATTATTATTCAATTGCATTTAATAAACATGCAGTATTTAAGTGAGGACTCATACTCACATATATGACCTGACTGCACATAAACCTGGGCTGTACGCGAACACTGCCATGTGCGTGCGCTCGTATTCAAAGCTGTAGGGTGAATAACCATCTGGCTTCTGTTTCCCTGTGCTGTGTGATTTAAACTCGGAGGCAGAAGGCTGAAACTTTAGCTTGATGTTACGCAGTGCGCCGCTCCAATCAGGACCTCCATCTTGTGTTTATGGATCGCAGCTACCAGCTGTTAAGAGCTTTCGCTTGAGATATAGTCATTTCCTGGCACAGACCAAAGAGACCAGCTCTGTAAAGGTTCAGTCTGACCCAGAAGGAAGAAGGAACGCACAATTCAAAGTTCAGTAGTAAAGTGGTCAAAGTTTTCTCTCGGGTACTAAAAGAGTTAAGTGATGTAATGAGGGAATCAAGTGACCGTACATAAAGCACAGCATTTTAGTATTTGTGACCTTTTCAACAAATGGACTGCATGCTATTGTGTTTTTTTCTCTTATCTTCTACCCAAGAGCAAGAAGGAATTAACTATTCTTCTGCTCAAAGTTGAGATGAGAAATTATATTGGCTTTCGTCCTGAAACTGAAAAGCCGTTGTTTTTTCTGTTGATTCTCATTTAGCTTTTAATAACATTGGCTGTTTATGTATCACCGGAAAAAAACAACAACTAAGAAACACTTTAACAATATGCAATCCAACACTAGCAAAAGTATAATCTTACTGTTGATTAAGACGTCAAGTGCTTATGAAAGAAAATGCTTTACTTGAAAACAATAACAGCTATATGATTCGTGGGTGATAATAAATAAGATTACATGGAAAAGTGATATTAGTTAAAAGTATCATGCATTAGAAAACAAAATAAAATTCATTTTTTAATGTCTGTATATTACAAAGGATTGTATGTGGAGGTGGAGCCTCATTAATTTATTCCCAGTGTTTAAAGCACTTACAAATAGTGTAAGTGCTGTTTCTTTTTTGGCATTAGTATTTGAGTAGACTCAATTAGAAGAAAAAGATCTCAATTATTAAAGAAAATTCAAACCCTTGATTGATTAAAAATAAAAACGTAGTGGTGGAATGAACAACACAAAATGGCGGAGATAAAAACTAGAGTCTCCAAGGCCAAAGTACTGCACTTTTCTGCTCTGGCAGTCCACAAAATAGGAGAAAATAGGTTTGAAAATGCAAAAGAACTACAAGCTTCCCATGTTCAGACACCAGTTTACAACACGGCTTCAACAAGACCACTGCTCCTGACAGCCCTGTGGCCCAAGGCAAGAAGCTGTGGATCAGAGGGAAGATATGCTGAGATTGACACTGGGATGATTTGCAGGTGTAGACCACAGCAGCACACTGCTGGGTGTGGCCAACCGGAAAACAAAGACAAATATGCTTTTGTTCAGAAAAAAAATATTCCAAAAAGACACAGGGTTTATGAATGATAGCTTTTGTGCAATTCAGATATATGTATTATTTGAGAATATGCCTACAGTACAAATATGACATCGAAATGTTTTCTGGATTTGAACAAACATCCTGTACATATGTTAAAAATCGCCTTTCGTGACTAACCTTGGAGCAAAGCATAGCTGCACAATCACCTCCAATATTAAGGATATTGGTCATTGGTTGCGAGTTGACCGACCACTGTACTGGAGTCGCCAACAGTTCCAAATTGAGATCAATCAGAGCTTTGGTTGGCTCTGTATTAAGCATTTCCACTTGTATCCTGCTTGAATACAGATGATACGTCCCAAATCATTGCCTCTGAAAAGAAGCAGGCAGGGAAATCCAAAGTAAAAGGCAGTGAGTGATCAAATCAAGAATGACAGAGGAAAAAGAAAACAACAAATAGAAGCACACGTGTACACACTATACAGGAATGAGTCAAAGTACTGTAATGGATATTTGATTTACATTTACATGCACAATCCCCCACAATGATCCTGATTAGATTAATGTAATATTATTAACAGAAAGAGACATCGTGATCTGGAATGCACTGTGTACTCTCTGGCAGTAGGTCAGGTTTACACACTTCAGGCTATCCTGTAGAGCTGAGCCTGCTTTCTTCCCAAGATAAACCTCCAACTAATGATGATAGCCATGCTGTCAAATCAATTGCAAGTCCTAAGCTGACCCAGACACTGATCTTAAATTACCATCAGCGCTTTTCATTTGCAAGAGTTCTGTTTGTTTATATCCCCTATGATTGCTGGAATATCTATGCTTCCAGGCTCAAATTGAGATATTGGAAGGACGAGGTCAATGATGTGCAATGCACATCTTTACAGTGGATGTATTAGTATTCTTAAAAATAAAATCTAACATAAATGGTAGCTTTTTCCATTGTGAATGCAGCACTTCAAGTTGGGTTGTGTGCATTTGAGATTGGTTGCGGAGCCATCATGCTTTTGATGTTGATTAGCATGTAAATGCCCTCAAGGTCGACCAGAACAACTGAACTTTCTCAAATGGAAACCTTGTGTTGTGCTGCTTGTACTGGAACCTTGCATTTCAAACAGCAGTAATTGCTGCAGTCTAGATTAGCTACAGTGAAACATACAGCTGCACAAATGCTTAGGCCACACACTAGTATTACATTGATTGAGTGTACAATTTGTTTTGCTCAGGGAATTAAAAAAATCTTTTTTTTTTATGGATTTGGAAGCTAATCAGATTAGCTCATCAGCAAAATTCAAGACAACTATTCCAGCATTCACATCCGTCCAAAACTTGCACATGGCTTTGCTTTGGTTAGTTTTTACCGGCATACATAAAATAATAATAAAAGGAATATAAATGACATGAGCAAGGAAAACAAATAAAAAGAAGATGGTCAGCACAAACAAGGGGGAGCTTTAAGGAAGAGACAGGGAAAGAATAAGAGAATGAGAAAGAAATGACGATGTAAATCTCTCTGCTGAGCATGTTCTTCTCCTTAATGGAAATCGGAAAATGCATTTTCATGATTCATGGTGAGCATTTCCACTCATGGTCTGCAAATCATTAGAGAACCAGACGTCATATTTCTGTGGTCTAAATGGCAGCTGAGATGCACAAACGTACAAAGAAGAAAGGAACACACAGGAAAAGAAAAGGTTCAGAAAAAGGTTGTAACAGGAAATAAGATGGAAAGAATGGATGAGTCAGTCCCCACTGTAGGAATGGGCACAGAAGATCCGGGCTAAATGCAACATATTACCACTTAACCTCTTCAACATTTTCTGCTGCATATCAGGTTTATGGAAAATGCTGCTTTTTGAACATTTATGGAGGAACATGCTAAGTATCCAAGAAAAATGTGTGCAAGCCCAGTTGTGCTTTTTTGAATTCAGATTGTATCTGTATGTCATATTCTCAATAGCAAATGAGTGAAAAATTCATTTCAGTAATATTATATTCAAATTCCCAGAGAAAAAGAGTGGGTGACCACAAACTCGAGTAGAAGTAGATATATCAGAAGGTGATTTATGATTCAGTTTATTTGATATATTCGTCAAGGCCACCCTTGTTTTCATGCCTGTCTTCTTTTTATCGTCCCCGTCTCAACTTCGGCTGTGGTTGCTCCTGTGAGCTCAACTGCCACATCAGCACAGTGCTTTATTCAAATGCTTGGTAAACCGGTAACCCTGGTAACATTGGGAAATGTGGAGGTCATAACCGCAAGCATATGGATGTACAGAAAAACACGATTGCAGCTTAATTCCAACAGATGGCCACGTATACGGTACTGGAAGGAGAGCGAGAGAAAAAGATGGATCGAAGAGGAAAGGTAATATTACAGTGGGCTACAGTTGGCAACATGAGGAATTCATGACATCTCGCTCCAAAGCAAAATTGATGTAATAAGACTTTTGCAAAAAGTATATGTAGGAAAAATATGCTGAGTATCCACATTTAATGTATATGTTGCGAATCAAGTTGCCAATGTTGCATTCAGTAGACCAAATCTTTAACAACCCATAACCTCCACGACTCTTTGAAGGATTTTCTTCCAGACTAAGAAGTCTGGCATTAGTCCACATTCATGGGCAGAACCTCTAAAATATATTTTGTAGTCTTCATTAATTAAATGGATCATTTGTTTTCATCCTAAGGTCCTATAGATTAAAGTCATGCCTGAGCAGCTGTGAAATTGCAGTGATCAAAAAAATGTAATTGTAATGAACCATGCAGATGTAATATTAGCAGAGATTTCACATATGCCACCACACTCTTTGCAGCTTTCTTTTTGTTTTAAAATTATTTGCTTATTGTGCACAATATAATCATCCTTTCATGAAACTTCATTAAAAACCTCATGGAAAAGTGTTGATAGAAGAGTTTTTACAAGACCTCTTCTGACAGGAACAAGTCAGTGATGCTGAATGGACTCTGTCTGCTCACACACGCATGGTGAAGGTGAAAGTAGAGAATTGAGAATGTTTCATATGTACATTGTTAGCCTCTAAACATTCTGAAATATTAGGGTTAATTATAGTGCAACATCATTACGTTCATAATGAGAATTTGCATATTTCATTAAAGTCATTTGGTTGTACGTTGCAACTTACATGACAGCTCCCAAAAAAAGCTGCCTATTAAAATGACAGGATCCATTGGTCGCCGGCTATTTGGGACAATTTGTATCTGCATGGCCAGGGTTTAATTGAGCTGTGATTGCTCCCGGAGAGTACAGCAGAGGGTGAGGTCAGAATGCAAATATGTTCATTTTAGCATATAAAGAGGAACATAAATCATATTTCCTGAAGAAGAAATGCTCACACTGTGATGACTCCCAATTAAGATGAGAATAAAGTAGTGTGTACACTTTGAGTTGACAATCTGCCGTTTCTCCCCCCTCTTTTTTTTTAACATGAATGAGGCCTGTCTGCCTCAGCTCTTATGTTGTCTCTCTTTGAACTCGTCTATCTTTGGAACTGAATGATCGTCTTTCTCTCTTTTGTCCATTCAGCTCCACTTGCTGTATTTCCCCGAAATGTGACCCCCCTCTGCACTTTTCTTGATTAGCGTAAAGCTCAGACGAACATCGCACCCAGATCCCAGCGGAAAGCCACTTCCACTCCCTCTTCATGAGCATGTCAATTAATTGCCTTCATATCTCTCATGAGTGGAATCAAAGCACCAGAAAGTCATGACACAGACATAGGGAGTAAAGGATTGTGGTGCCAAAAAACTGAGGAGGAAAAAAGACTCGGCATATACTGAAATGTTCCTGAAGACATGAAAAATAGCAGGCAGGCATTTTAAAGAGGACTTTTCAACCTGATAGGCCTGTGGAGCATTTTCCCACTTCCCTGTTCTGTGTGTAAACTTGAGTCCTGTGTTGTTAAGTGATGTTTAAAAACCCACTTGCGTGACTGCCTTGTCTCTCCTGTCTCATATCCCCTCTCATCTCTCCATCTAAACTGCTGTATTAGAGCAGAGTCACAACCCTGGCACTTCTTCCTTGCTGTTACGGTCTGGCTCACAGTTTGTCTGCCGCCACTCCTACATATAAAAATGCATGTCTACTCGTCTCCACCTCTTGTCTCAAGAGGCCCTTTTCTATACACCGTGGCTACTTGTTCATTGTGATTGCGCTCTCCAGTGCCCTTTGTGTCCCTTGCCCCTACTTTTGATTTTTGTTTTTTTTTTATTCAAGAAATTGTTTCACCTACCACACACACACACACACACACACACACACCATGTCCCTGAATAAATATTCAGGCAGTGAACTTATTATAACGATAAGCCTATTGCATGGAAATTGACAACACTGAGAAGCCCACATTCGTGAGAGGGATGTTACAGCTCACCTAACCTTCAGTTTGATTGAAACTTTGGTGTTTCACTCAGTTTTGAATTAATTACAAAATAAATGGTTTGAAAAATGTCTGGATTTTGTTCAGGAAATGTTGTCTTGCAATCTCAAGAAGGCAAAGCCTTAATCAGCATTATAATTGCCCTCAGAGGCCAACAAAAGAGCCATACTTGTCATTAAATAGCTGTTCTTCAACTGTATAAACATGACCTATCTATCATGTATCCAATATATACGTGTGTGTGTGTGTGTGTGTCTGTGTGTGTGTGTGTGTGTGTGTGTGTGCGTGTGTGCGCGCACTACTGTTATTAATATAGACTTTATTATGAGTTTAATGAGCCCACATCATTGTGTCAAAGATGGAACCTTTTAAATATATAAAAATTATTTGTTTTTTTTAGATTTTTCTTAGATTTTACTTCACCATATTGTCATAAACAGGTTTTTCAGTTTGATCTACATGATGTATTACAGTTGAGAGGTCAGCTTATTTAAGCAGATAATGATTGTGGGCTGCTAAAATTGTCTCAAGTTTTTATTTTTTTACTTGGACAAAAAGAAAACAAACTCATTCTACTCACTTCAAAATATCAAAAACAAATTATCATTTTAAAACTGAACTGCTCAGGTTCTGGGTGAAAAAGATG